>NC_041217.1:50291208-50317663 GCF_002837175.3 Physeter macrocephalus
ACGAACCCGTGTCCCCTGCATCGGCAGGCGGACTCTCAACCACTGCGCCACCAGGGAAGCCCCCTTAATTTCTTTTTTTAAAAAGGAAAATGCCTATTCTTTATTTTAAAATATTTATTTTTTTAAATGGTTCGTATAGTCACATTTTTTACTGATAAGTTTCTCTAGTAACCCAAAGAAGTGAAGGAGAAAGCAGCTGCCTCACCACCCAGATATTGATTTGTTCAGACGTTTCAATGCCTCATGATACAATAAAACCACGAACATTTTCTTTAAAAAAAAATTTCGAAATTTTAAAAGTATAAGAGACTACAACTGATAAGTCTACCTCTTACTCCCTGTCATTAGTTTCCTTCCATATTGACAGCCAGTGTTAACAGTCTCTTCTGTACCTCTGTAGAGATATTTTATGTACGTATAAGCAAATGTTATATATCTTCCCACCTTAAGTCGAAGAGTAGAATACTACTGATATGGGTCCCACAGCTAGTTCCTGGGATTCACTAATCTCTGGCTCCCCTTTTAGAGCAAGGAATACTTAATTTCACGAGTACCGTCAGATACTCAGAACAGAAGCTGCTGTACTTTTTCCAGGCCCAATTCCAGTCTCAGACTACTCTGGCGTCCAAATTCTGAAGCACATATGTAGCTCTCCTCAAAGCCTCTGTCTCACTAGCTTGAGGTAAAGGAAGAAGCTACCTCTGCATTCCCACTTCTGTTCTCTCCTCAAAAGTCTTCCCCTCAAATTCTCTGAATCTACAATCTCTCAGTTCTTTCATATCAGTGACCAGGTTGAAGGATCTTTGGTGAAGTTAGGTGAAGAATCACATAACTGGTCTCATATTACTCCTTTGAAAATGTGCTTTTTGGAGTCCCGTCACATAACTTAACTCTGGTTGCTGCTATCAGTTTGCCTTAGGGCTTCACTCAAAAACTGTAATTTAACATTTTTCCAAAGAAGACATGCAGATGGACAACAGGTACATGAAAAGATGCTCTATATGTGGCTAATCAGCAGGGAAATGCAAATCAAAACCACAGGGAGATGTCACCTCACCCTTGTTGTAATGGCTATTATCAAAGAGACAAGAGATAACAAGTGCTGATGAGGACATGGAGCAAAGGGAACCCTTGTACATTGTTGGTGAATATGTAAATTTAGTGCAGCCACTACTAGGAAAACAGTATGGAAGTTCCTCAAAAAGTTAAAAATAGAATTGCCATATGATCCAGCAATTCCACTTCTGGGTATTCATTTGAATAAAATGAAAACACTTAACTTGTAAAGATATATTCACCCCCATGTTCATCGCAGCATTATTTATAATAGTCAAGATACGGAAACAAACTAAGTGCTTATCAACAGATGAGTGGCTAAAGAAAATGTGAGATATATATATATATATATATATATATAATATATATATATATGCCACAATAGTCTACTATTCAGCCATAAGAAAAATGAAATCTTGCCATTTGTGACAACATGGATGGACCATGAAGGCATTGTGCTAAGTGAAATAACTCAGACCGAGAAAGACAAATACCGTACAATCTCACATGTGGAATCTAAAAACAAAAACAAAGAGCAAAGAAAAACCAAACTCATAGACACAGAGAACATATTGGTGGATGCCAGAGGTGGGGAAGTGGGGGCAGAAGAAATGGGTGAAGGAAATCAAAAGGTACAAGCTTCCAGTTATAAAATAAATAAGTCATGGAGTTGTAATGTACAGCACAGTGACTACAGTCAGTGATACTGTATTTTATATTTGAAAGTTGCTGAGTGAGTAAATCTTAAAAGTTCTCATCACAAGAAAAAAAATTCTGGTACTATGTGTGGTGATGGATGTTAACTAGATTTATTGTGATATCATTCTGCAGTATATACAAATACCAAATCATGTTGTACACCTGAAACCAATATAAAGTTGTATGTCAATTATATATCAATTGAAAAAGGAATGATGAAATTAAAAATTGCAACTTTATATTCTTGTTAATAACAGTCAAATATGGTTAAATGCTGCCTTTATAGATATCCCTATTCTTTCACTCTCTGGATTTGCTGTCAAATGACTTCTCTGACCAATATTACCTTGGCTTGTGTGCTCAGGCATACACACACATACACAAATATTTATATATATGAAGATAAATGACTATGTCTCTGTTTTCTTGTCAAAGAAAGTTCTTACTGATAAATTTTAGTTTTTTTATAGTTCTGCACATCAGAACACCAAATGCCCTAGAAAATTCAAAACTAAGCCAAAAGACTGAATCTAGAAAAAGAAAGTAACCAGAAAACCCATCCCTAAATTTGGTGTCTGCATAGTTTGTTAGAATTGAAGGGAAATTTGCAGTCTGAATGGTTGAATTTATTATTAAAAAGGTGGTGGACAAGATTACAGATCAGATTTGACACCTAGGCTTGACATTTCAATAGAAATATCTTTAGCCAATCCTGACACATAATTTCATTTGATTAACCTCAAATAGCGAATGACACCACCATAGCTGTATCTCTCTGTTTCTCGATTTGTTATGTCTAGAGATCAATGTCAAATATTACATTCTCAGGAGAGAAAACATGTAGCTATTCACCCCAAATTTAATTAAATCCAACAAACATTCAATTAAATTCAACAAATATTGAGTGCCTAGTATATGCAAGGCACATATTCAGTTGATAAAAAATAGTAAAAATTGGGCTTCCCTGGTGGCGCAGTGGTTGAGAATCTGCCTGCCGATGCAGGGGACAAGGGTTCGTGCCCCGGTCCGGGAAGATCCCACATGCCGCAGAGCGGCTGGACCCGTGAGCCATGGCCGCTGAGCCTGCGCGTCCGGAGCCTGTGCTCTGCAACGGGAGAGGCCACAACAGTGAGAGGCCCGCGTACCACTAAAAAAAAAAAAAAAAAAAAAAAGTAAAAATAACCAACATTTCTGAGCACCTTCTGTGCACAAAGTACCATGCTATGTCCTTTACATCTGTTGTTTCTTTTAACCCTCACAAAACCTTATGGAGTAGTAGGTACAATTGTAATCTCTACTAGACAGATGTGGAAACTGAGGCACAAAGAGGTTAAGTAACTTGACCAAAGTTATTTGATTTGATCCAGGTCTACGTGACTCCAAAGTTTATGCTCTTAAACCACTGTGAAGGAGACAAAGAGCTTTATAGTCTAATGTGACAAAGGTGTGTAATATAAATGCAGAACTATCTATAGTAGGTACAATCCTAAGGAGGTACACAGCATTGTGGAGTTCAGGGGTGCACTCAGTACCTGCAAAGGATGAGGAGTCATGGAATTTTTCCTGCAGTAGGTAGCTTTTGAGCTCGTACTTAAGGAATGTGGCAGAAATTGCAAACCAGGGTGATATGTGAATCCAGGTTATGGAACAAAGGTCTAGAAGTAGGAATGAACAGGCCATGTCTGAGATCGAAATTGGCTTGAACATTACATCCAGTTAGGGAAATAATAATAGTCACTCTTTATTTCTCTCTTTTATGTGCCAGGCTCTTGCCAGATGTTATTTCTAATCTTTAAAACAACCCTATATAGTAGGTATAATTAGTCATGATTTATGGACAATAAAATGGAGGTTTTTGAGGTCATGGGCAAGTGATGGAGTCAAGATTTGAATTGGAATCTTCCTGACACCACATCCTTGCCCTTTCTATTTTTTTGTGCTGCCTTACTTTAGGAAGATAGAAAGCTTGGCTCGTGTCATATTGAGAAAAGCCTTAACGACTGAGGTGAGGAATTTTTACTTATCTTGGCAGGCACAGGCAGGCCAGGGACAAAACTCAAGCTGAACTCTAGGAAGACTGCTGAAATCATTTGGGCAGGAGAAATGAGAGCCTGAATTAGAAGAGCAGTGGTGCACCTGGACAACAGGGAAGTGGATATAAGAAATATGTATTATTGGTATTTAGAGACAATAGCTGATTGGGTAGGAGCAAGGCATAGAGAAGAATATATAGTATTTTAAAACTTTGGATTCTCTTAGTTCTCAGAAGTGTGTTTGCAGTGGCCATTAACAGAAATACAGGACAGGGGCTTCCCTGGTGGCGCAGTGGTTGAGAGTCCGCCTGCCGATGCAGGGGACACGAGTTCGTGCCCCGGTCCGGGAAGATCCCACATGGCGCGGAGCGGCTGGGCCCGTGAGCCATGGCCACTGAGCCTGCGCATCCGGAGCCTGTGCTCCGCGACGGGAGAGGCCACAATGGAGAGAGGACCGCGTACCACAAAAAAGAAAAGAAAAAAAAGAAATACAGGGCAGGAAGAAGAGCTGGCTTTGTGGGATTGAGGAGAGGGAAAACAATAAACTTAATTTGGGAGTTGGAGGTACCGATGACTTCTGTATCTATGTGGAGATGGGTAAGACAGCTGGAGATTCAGTCTGAAGTTTGGGGCTAAGATCAAGTTCTCCAAGAAAGTTGAGAGTCAAAGCTACAGTACTCAACAAAGAATATAAAGTTCAGAAAAATCTGATCTTGGTGTCTACTAAGAAGTAGGAAAAAAAGGGAGCTACATTAAATACCTATTATGTGTCTAGCACTACTGGCAGGGTAACAAACCTTTCCTCATTAAGCTTCCAGTCTTGTTCAAGAGATAATTACACTCATGAAAGAGCAAACAGTACAAAACAATATACTCAGGAGCCAACCTGTAGGGTATAAACAATAGGAATTATGGGTTGTTGAAAAGGAGAGGGGTTGAAGTATTGAAATTATTTTCAAAGTGAAGGAGAGGCCAAAGATCAGTACAAGGTATAAGAGGTGGAAATCGTGCATCGGCTGATATGAGGATAGCATTGCTCCCCACACAGTGACAGGAATTTTGGTGTTTTCTCTGTTGCCCAGGGGGTAGTATGGGGGTGAAAAATATATAAATAGCCTTTGGAATAAGGGAGACCTCAAATTTTACATCTGTTTTTTATTGATGGTGTAATATTGGGCAAATTACTTAGCTTTTCAGCACTTTAAAAAATGAGTATAATACTTAATAAGATGGTTGAATAAATTCAGTAAAATAACATGAAAAGCATCTATCTCACTGCTTTACATAGAAAGGTTGGGGAAAACTTAATTAACTCTTTCCTTATGTTGTTTTTCTTGCTACCACTTGCACCACTGGGATACCCACATTTCCTGTTTTTCCCCCCAGCACAGCTTCCTGGAGACACAGTACACATTTTACACATGTGCAGGATTTTTGTACACCCATTTACCTCCTATTCAGGCACAGCTATAGGCCCTAACAGAGGGGGCAGTTACTGCCTCCACCTTTTATTAAGATCCACTCGACAAGCATTTATTGAGCACTTACAATGTTCCAGTTACTATGCTAGGCCCTGTTGGTGTGTAAAGAGAAGAGAAAAAAAAGAGTCCTCAAAATGAGAAACAGTCCCTGGATAAATAGCTATATGAGTTCAGAAGGTGGAGGAAAGTGACGGGTGGAGGACTTGTGTGCAGTGAGCACCTAGCAGAAGGTGGCATTATTTGCAAAAGAGATGTCATGTAAGCTAAGTCTTGACAGATCATAGAATTCACCATGCAGAGATTGGGGAAAGTGGATAAGGATGGTAGAAGACATGGTGATCATAGAGTCTCTTAAAGCACAGTTATATCAATGCCAACACCTAAGGGGAGGAAACTCCGTTTTACTTGCTCTGGAGTCTTAAGCCACTAGACAGAGTGCATGCTGAACAGAATTGTAACCCTCGCGAATGAAACGGCCACAGTGCCAGCAGTGGGTAACTGCCGCAGCCGCAGAGCTGCAATTACTCTGAAACTGACTGGGGTACAGAAGATTTATTTGGACAACTGGTGAAACATCGTAAACACTGAGAAGCTGCAATTTTCAGACTTCGAGCTCATCCTTGTCTTAACCCCAGCTTATTTTTTTTCGGCCGGGGATGAAACGCGTAGCCAGAAGGCCCAGTTAGATGAAAGAGGGCGCGGGGCGGGGGGTGAGGGGAAGGTCTCCGCTGCGGATCTACTTTGGCTCCTCCCAAGACCTGCAAGGCTCAACCTTCGCCACACCAAACATGGCGCCCTCGAGCTTCCTCTCCTCGTTTTATCTCACACTCGCCTTTTGGCCACACTTAGCATGGCCCTAACCGAAGGTTGCATTCCTCTGGAACCGATTCGGGACAGTTCTCGCGAGTTTTGTCTGGACCACCCCCCCACCCCACCACCCCCGCCCCCCATTGCTCCCGCCCTGCCTCGCGCCGCCGCCACAGCCAGTGCCGCTGGCGCCGCTCCTCCTCCGTGTCAGTTGTTGGGCTGTAATGGCGACTGGGCCGCCGCTGCCGAAGTGACTACCGGGCGGGGGAGCCGGGCCAGACCTGCGCCAAAAGGAACTGCAGAGGGCCGCAGCTCAGGGGGTGGCTTGCTGTGGGGGAGGGGAGGCAGCCTTTCGCCTCTCCTTCCTTCTCTGCAGACCGGCGGATCCCGGGAGCCGGTGCGAGGCGGGCACCCGGTGCGTCCCCGGAGCGGGGAGGCCAGGCCGGGCAGCCCTGGGGCCGGTCGGGGCGGCGTCACTGCACCCTCCGCCAGGCCCCGCGGGATGCACCGTGGGGGCCGAGGGCGGAGGCGACACTCTCAGGTGAGCTGCGGGAGGACCTGGCTGTGACCGCGGATGCTCGCTTAGCCTTCGCTGCCTCTGTCCGCGGTCCCGGGTCCGCGGCGGCGGAGGGGTGGCGGGGCGGGGCGCCAGGAGCCCTGGCCCAGTCTGGCGTCCCCCTCGAGGAGCCTCCCTGGGTCCTAGGCTTTGCTAGGAGGGCCATTCTGAGACCTAGGTTTCAGGTCCCACCGGTGCCTGCGGTAGACGGGATTTTCTTCCTTACCTGCCAGTGCCTGTCCCCCCTCCCTCGCTCCTCCTGTCTTCTGCAAAAGGTGTGAGATACCTCTAGCCCTTGCTCTCCGGAGAAGTGTCCCTTCTTCATTTGGATATCAGGCATATTTTGGGAAATCCCGGGGAACTGGCTCCAGTAGCAAGGATGACTAGTTTCTGTTCCTTTTTGGTGGGGATAAACATTTTCAAGCATAGGGAAAACTTTGATTTTCTTCTCTGGCAGCTGCTGAATGTAGTCTGTCCATTTATTCACAAGTGATGTAGGGGGAGATTTAAAAAGCTTGTACGCTTTGAAAGTTGTCAGTATTTTCCCCTGCCCTCTTTGAAGTGTAGCCTAACATGCTAAATGATATTTAGCTAATGTCACAAATATGGGTTGGAATTTGGCTGGCTTTTCGGATAGGAAGTTGTACATAGGTATAGATTTTGATGTTGTTTTTGTGTAGCAGCAAATCCTCCATATAGGAAAAAACACGTTGTCAGGAATAGTGATCAGTAACCACGTCTGTACTCCACCTGATTGTTTTGTTTTGATGGTGATCCTCGTTTTGAATTTGGAAAAGTCGTTAATGGTTATGTTGCCATGTTAACGATACCTCCTCCAGCCCTGTATTTTAAGGGTTTTTAAAGAATGGCTATTTTAGGCAGACCTAGTAAGAACTTGAAAAGGTTTGTAGAGCAATGATAAAATACTCTCCATTTAAAAAATTTCTTAGTTTAAAATATTGTGTTTAAACAAGGCAGTGTGCTGCTAATAACATGAGATTGTGA
Source organism: Physeter macrocephalus (assembly GCF_002837175.3). Taxonomy (NCBI): domain Eukaryota; kingdom Metazoa; phylum Chordata; class Mammalia; order Artiodactyla; family Physeteridae; genus Physeter; species Physeter macrocephalus. The sequence goes on from NC_041217.1 coordinate 50,298,846, forward strand.
CTTTGGGGGATTGGTTGTTAGACCTATGGTAGAAGTCGCTTTAAGCCCATGGGTATGTAATAATTAGTTTTGGTGTGCTAAATTTACAAACTCCATTTAGTGTAATAAAATAAATCTGAACCATTGAACGTCATTGCATTGAATTTAAGATACTTTAATCAGATAAACGTCAAGCTAGAATACATTGTATGTGTGGATAAATACATATGTATCTCAACTTTTCATAGTGAGTAGCAGGGCTTGTGTTTGTAATAATGGTGAGTTATAATGTAAACAATTTCATACATATGTGGAAGAATTTCTCTGATTCTCTGAGATATATTGGTGCGTAGTGTTATGTAAGAGCATGAATACTTGAACAGCCAGCCTCCTGTGGGGTAATCAATTTATGAGTTATGAAGTTTAGAATTTTTTTCTAATGGTCTGATTGCTAGTCTTTTGCCCATTTTATAACACTTTTACTATATCATGGACAGAAGAAAGGAGATGAAGACCCTATCTAATGAATTTTGTTGTTTGTTAAATAGCTGTAAGTTATAGTGGGAGCAAAAAGAAACTGCTGTCTAAAATAACTTACATCATTTTTTGGTGTGCCTCTACATAAATTATTTAGTCCTCATAGCAATTTTGTGAGGTAGATTTGACAAATGTCCTTATTTTGCAGTTGTGGAAATTGACAAGGCTTAAATAAATGAACAAGGAAGTTCATTTATTTAAGTGAATGATGGTCTTATTTCCACAGATGATCTAAGACTTTAAAATTTTTCTTTATTTTTATTGAGGTATAACTGACATACTGGTTTCAGGCATATATAATGATTCGATCTTTGTATTTATTGCGAAGTGATCATGTCTAGTTAACGTCATAGAATTAGTTTTATTTAAAATTGAATATTAATATAGATACTTCTGGCATTTGGTTTTTTAAAATCTAAAAGATTGCGACACTAGTTCCTTACGTGGATAACTGTCGGTACTTTAAAAAATTAGTATTTTCATAGCATTATGTTAATTAGTAACAAGCCATGAATTATTGTAGTGAATTGCTTTACTTCTATATGTACATTTTGCTTGAACAGTGTTCTTAAGAAATTGTAGTTAATTTGTCGTCTCTCATTTTGTTTGGATACTCAGAGTTCATCTTTGTCATCTTTAGTACTTCAAATCGTTTATATTCTTGGTTAGCTAAAACAAATATTCAAGCCACATGGTCAGCAGCATAACTGAAAAGTAGGGCCATCTTGGTGATTTTATTATAGAATTGATGATTTAAAAAGTTAACTTGCCATCTATACTTGTGATTGCTATTTTTGCCTTGTGGGGCAAGTCGTGAAGTAATTTTCTTTATTTATTTACTTCTTTTTACAAAGTCAATTTCTAGGGTCACAGATCACTCCAAAAACCTGAATAATCAAAAGATTGCATAGGTTTTTTTGCATTAATATTTTTGTTCGTTATCACAAGTATAACTTCACATTTGCTAGTGGTTACTTTGGGTTATTATTTGCCTTTCTCATCTAGTGTGTAAGTTCCATCATGGCAGAGATTGTCTATTAACTGTTGTGCACCCAGTGCCTAGCACATAGTAAAATAGTCAATAAATATTGGCTGAATAAATTGACTAGAGAGTGGTCTTGGCATAGTATTTAAACAAAACAAAACACTAGTTCATGGTTCCTAGGCACACATCAACTCTTCTTAGGAATATAGTCCATAGATAAAGTCAAGTTTGCTAGGTAGCAGGGGAATGACAGACTGGGATTAAAAAGCTGCTGAGAATAAGCCGCAGGTAGATCCTGAAAATTTTATTGACTGTTTTAATGATTTGCTTAGATGTTCTGGCAATAGTTACTGAAATTTAAAGAAAATGGAAGCTTTAAGACCCTGACCTGTTATACTAGTGCTATAATTATAGGCTTGTAATAATTTTAAGTCTCTTTTAATTACAGCATTGGGAGTTTTAAATCTTAAAGGCTAGCTAGTCCAATTCCCACGTTTTATATGTAAGTAAACAGAGTTCATATGGAGGAAATATCTCACCCATAGTTGACTTCATAACTGGATGAAGACTGCACTGTACAGCTGTGAAGTCTACATTTGTTTAATATGAAGATAATTATCAAATCAGAGGATAATTGTGAACAACCAGCATCTCTTCTATGTAAGTGTTAACTAAAAACTCAAAAAACAGGCCTCACTTTTCATGAATCAAATATTTATTTATTTATTTTTGGCTGTGTTGGATCTTCGTTGCTGCGCGCGGGCCTTCTCTAGTTGGCGGTGAGCGGGGGCTACTCTTCGTTGTGATGCGCTGGCTTCTCATTGCGGTGGCTTCTCTTGTTGCGGAGCATGGGCTCCAGGCGCATGGGCTTCAGCAGTTGTGGCACGTCGGCTCGGTAGTTGTGGCTTCTGGGCTCTAGAGCGCAGGCTCAGTAGTTATGGCACACGGGCTTAGTTGCTCCGTGGCATGTGGGATCTTCCCGGACCAGGGCTCAACCCGTGTCCCCTGCAGTGAGAGGTGGGTTCTTAACCGCTGTGCCACCAGGGAAGCCCCCCAAAATATTTTTTAACCTAAATATGAATCTCAAACTTCTCCTCTGTCATTGGGACTATAAATTGGTACAACTGTTTCTAGAAGGAAATTTGGCATCACCCATCAAAATTAAAAGTGCACATATTCTTTGATAGAGTCATTTCATTTTTAGGAGTTTACCTTACAGAAATTTTAACACAAGAGCACTAGAACAAGTCTATAAGGATGTTCATTTTAGCATTATTACAAATAAATGTCTACAACATTTATAAGTAACAAAAAAATGCTAAATGTCTGTTGGTAGGAGAATAGTTAAAATTATAGTATATTTATGCTGTGACATACAATGTACTTGTTAATAGATTGAGGGATAGATATATTTACTTGATGAGAAATAGCTGAGTGTTTCTTTGAGCACAGGGACCATGCAGCCAACTTTCTAGGTTCAAATCCTGACCATTTATTAGTTGTGACCATTAGCAGGTTACTTAAACTCATCTATAAAGTGGATATAATTATAGTTCTCACCTGACAGGGCTGTTGTGAGAATTAAACGAGTTAATATTTAAGCCCTAAGTAAGTACCACATAGGTGTTTGTAATTATTATTATGTTCTGACAAGGAAGAATGTTCATGATATAATATTGAGTGAAAAAAATAAGTTGCACTACACTGTGCAATATGATTCAGTGTTAAAACAAACACATAGGCAAAGAAATGTAGTTTGATTTTGTTTTGATTTTGTATGTGCATAGGAAGGGCTCTTTAAGGATAGACATTAAACTATTAGCCGTGTTTATTGCTGGGAGAGTGGATGACTTTCCTTTTTTCTTTAGGCACTTTTGTGTTGTTTATTGTAAGTGGCATTATCATTTTTGAAACTCTTTTTTCTGAAAAAGAAAACATTGAGGCAGACTTTTTCTACTATTATACAGTCACATAATGTAGTTTTGAATATAGTTTTTCAGAGAGCTACAGAGTTCATCCACAGAACATCACATGATTAGGTTCTGTTTCAAAACTTTTGTTGATGGAAGGTTAAAATTAATCTATGAAAATTCCCAATGAATGTATTTATTTTTATTCTAGCTTTGTGACCTTACGTCTTATTTCTTAATTTACAAAGTAAGCACATAGGCTAAATCAGTGTTTTGTAAACCCAGGATCCCCAGACCATGCCATGAGGTACCTGGGAGCACCATAGTAAACTCCCATGGGCACTGTTGAATATTTTTAAATTTTTGAGGGAAACTGTAATATTTGACAACTGTGGGTTATCTGTGGGATATTTGACGTCTGTGAGACCACTGCTTAAACTATTAGTTTGAGGTATTGTGCATGAGATTGTGCCACATTCCTTTCAATGACAGGTCTTCAAAAAGCTAGGTTTGGGGGGTTGCTGTGATTAAAAGAAAGTTCTGTGCAGAAATCAGTGTGAAACAGTAAATGAAAGTGGCCGTGTCCAAAGTGATTTCAAGGTCTGAGAAATTATGTCATGTCTTTTAGTGCACACATTCCATTAATAAGTAATTGCAGTTATTTAGTAATTAAAAGATTTCTTTTAATTTATATGTATTTTTCAAGCTGCTACTAAGTTGTTAGGACATAAATACTTACTAGGTTGTGTGGACCTAACTGCCTAATAAATGGAACTGTTAGGTATTTTTTTGGCCTGTGGGCACTATGAAAAAATTACTGAGACACTAAGGGTTCTGTGATCTGAGAAAGCTTGGGAATCTTTTGAACTCTTTTGACTAGGACACCCACAGTAAAAAATAGATTTTCCATGGGAACATAATATACATAGATATGTATATATCTATATATAAAATGAAATGAAAGTTTCACTAAAAAAAATACCCTTGTTGCTTTCAATACACCCTGATATTTTCAATTCAATTTTATTTGGTTTCATTAAAAAATGCAGGCTCTAACATACCAGATTGATTCTTTTTGATCTTCTATATGGTACCATTACTACATATTTGAAAAACATGAGACTAGATGACCCCTAACTTCCAGCTCTAATATGCTTTGTTCTCTGATTAGTTATAAATGAAGTTGGACTACACTTAAACAATATAGATGCATATCTGAAAAGTTGTGTAGATGCTACGCTTTCTTGTATGATGAATCATTTAAAATTCTATAGAGAAATAATGGTGTAAAGGAGATCTTTTTATAGATGGAAGGATATTTTTGCAACCAGAAGAATCGGATTTATCTTTGATAAATTTGGGATTAGGTGATTTTTAAAAAAATTAACCACTTAAAGTTTTTGTTGTTGTTGTAAGTGGACTTGTAAAAGCTCCTTTGGAATCATGGCATCTCTCCCTTTTAAAAACTAGATTGACTGACTGATCTTTTAAAACCTACATCCTACTTTCCTTAAGCAACCATGTTTGTTTGCTTATTTACTTACTTTTGGCTGTGTTGGGTCTTTGTTGCTGCGCGCAGGCTTTCTCTAGTTGTGGTGAGTGGGGTCTACTCTTCGTTGCAGTGCGCGGGCTTCTCATTGCTGTGGCTTCTATTGTTGTGGAGCATGGGCTCTAGGCTCCCTGGCTTCAGTAGTTGTGGCACGTGGTCTCAGTAGTTGTGGCTTGTGGGCTCTAGAGCGCAGGCTCAGTAGTTGTGGCTCGCAGGCTCTAGAGTGCAGGCTCAGTAGTTGTGGCTCGTGGGCTCTAGAGCGCAGGCTCAGTAGTTGTGGCACACGGGCTTAGTTGCTCTGCAGCATGTGGGATCTTCCTGGACCAGGGCTCGAACCCATATCCCCTGCATTGGCAGGTGGATTCTTAACCACTGCACCACCAGGGAAGTCCCTAAAAACTAGATTTAAAAATCATTCATGAGTAATAGCACTGGCTTCATTTAACTGGCTTCATTTCATTCATGATTTTAATGTCTGAATCTATAAAATAAGAGTATTTTTTTAAAGAATTTCTTTTTAGTTTTGGGCTTATTTTAAAACATAAAATGCATATGTACACATATAACTATTATTTTACTTATTGTTTTTTTACATGTTACCATGAAAGAAATTTTTTGCTTACCAGTGGTTAACCTCTTCATATTATATGAAATACCTGTGGGGTTTTTTTGCCCTGTTTGCATTTGAGAATTGGATTCTGAGATTTATCAATGGGACAATCATTCAGCAGACAGGTCTGAAGCACCTAGTGGGTGCTGTGTACTGTGCATGGACTAGGGATATAAAGAGGAATAAAACATCATCCCCACAGTGACATGTAAGAGACAGGTATGTAAATAATAGTGTGGAGGTGGGGAGGTAGGAGGAAAGATAAGGTGGGAGCAACTATACAGCAGCTTCCAGTGAAAGAAAAAGTTGTTGTATTTGTTTCCTTAACAGCCTTTAAATTAGCTAAGTTATTGAATGTTGAAGGAAACTTCTCAAAATTATTTTTCCTTGTTTTTTTTTCCTCAAAACGTGATAAATGTATCTGCTTTTAAAAATTGGAAAACATATCCACTGGAAAATCTGCTTCCTTTTTTGGATCCTCAGTCCCTCTCTGCAGAGTTAACCAGTGTTAACGGTTTCTTCTGTATCAGGGAAGCTTTTGTAGTGAAAATTTCATACTTTTCGGACAAAGAATAATCCTGACTTGCACTATAAGACACATTTATTGGGATATATTCCTTGAAATTAATTTAGAAGAGTAAATATTCAGGATAACTAAATAGAGGGTAAACAAAGTATAGGCTTCTATTTTTAGGTTTTTTTTAAAGTAAAAGACTAGGGGTACCTTTAATCAGGCTCTAGTTTAGCTCTTCATTTCATATCAGTGGGGGACATTGTGTTCTTTGTTGATCCCTATGCAGCCTCCTATACACCAGAGGCCAAGCTGGTGCCACATGTTATAGTTTCTTCTGGGTTTCCTGGATTATAGGAGGTCATTCTTAATTGTTAAAAGTAGTTGTTGAGGTTTGTATTTTATACGTAAAAAGAGGTGAGGCTAATTCTCAGGTCATTTGTTTTTGTATACCATATTATGGGAGTATTGGTTATTCTGAGAATTTACATGGAACAGTGTAGTAGGTCTGTTTTAGAGCTGGAATGTTTTCCACTTTTCCTAGCCTGGTCCCTACTAAATTTGTCCATTTTATATTGAGACTAGATAGTATGACTGTTGCAGGGTTGTTTCTTTTCAACCTTTCAGGCATAGATGGTTGTTACATCGGTTCTGATAAGATGAGAGAACAGAAGCAAAGTTATGGAAAATAACTCTGGGAGAGCCAGAATGAAGTCGTTTCTTTCATTTTTTATCGCCAGTACCTGCACATAGTAGGAGTCCAATAAATAATTGAGCTGAATGAGTCTATGTGACTGAATGAGAGCGCTGTCCATAAATGTGAAAGGAAAATTTGCTGCTAGAAGATACTTGAGAATTGGCTACTTCAAAATGTCATAGCTTATTTGTATATACATATGATAGGTATAGATCCACGTTTGTCAAACTTCTTGGTGTCAAGGAGACACTTTATACCCTTGAGTTATTGAAAACTCAAAGAGCTTTTATGTGGACTATATCTGTTGATATTTGTTGTATTAGAAACTTTAAACATATTTATTAGTTTATTTAAAATAACCATAAACTGTATCGTATTAATACACAATTTTTAAAATAAAAAATAACTATATTTTCCAAAACAAAAAAAAATTTAGTGAGAAGAATGGCATTGTTTGACATTTTTCAAATCTTTATAATGCCTGGCTTAATAGAAGACATCTGGATTCTCATATCTGCTTCTGTATTCAATCTGTTGTGATATCATATGTCATGCAGCCTTTGGGAAACTCCACTATACACACTCCCAAGAGAATGAGAGTGAAAAAGACAAATAATGTCTTAATATTATCATGGAAATAGTTTTGATTTTAAAGACATTCTTGAAAGGGTCTCATAGACCCTCAAGGATGCCTGGACCACGTTCTGAGAATTGGTGGTATAGATTATTAAATTCAAAGGGGAAAAGGATCTTAGAGGTCATATAGTATAATCAGTCACCTCTTGTGGATATTTCTTGCTTGTGCAACTGGAGTGTGATAGGGAATACCTCAAGTTTGTTTTTTGGGAATAATCATGACTTGGCTTTTGGAGATGTTGAGTTTGATGTGTCTTTGAGATTTCTGAGTAAGCAGTTGGATATGTGGGTTAGGTTATCAGAGATAAGATCTGACCATAGTTTCAGAAACCAGTAACACAGGATCTATATAACTGTCTTGCACTTTGCCTCCTTACTATACTGCGAACTTAATTTTCAGAAAGCCTAAGAATACTTTTGTTATGTGACTCAAGAGTTTTATTTTAGTGTCCATTTTACAGTGAGTTTAACTGGTATCTTGTGGAGAAACAAGTTGTTTCATGTAAAAGTCAAAGAGTAAATGAACAGTACTGCTTTGTTCAGACTAAAGTCGGATATCACAAGAACTAAAAAAGAACGTATATTTGACAGGGTTCTATTTGCATCATGTAAAATATAAATAAAAGCTCCAAACAATGGCTCAAAATATAACAATGGCTTAAGTGTGTGTGTGGGAAGGAGAGGCCTGCAAAAGCAGTGGGGAGTGGTGGTGCGGGAGGGACAGACAGCTAACTTCTAAAAGTTAGCTAAGAATGACTCTAATTTGCCACAGAGAATGGAAACACAATTTCACTAAAGCTGTGATAAATGATATAAAAAGAATCCAGTTAAAAGTGATATAGGGCTTCCCTGGTGCCGCAGTGGTTGAGAGTCCGCCTGCCGATGCAGGGGACACGGGTTTGTGCCCCGGTCGGGGAGGATCCCACATGCCGTGGAGCGGCTGGGCCCGTGAGCCGTGGCCACTGAGCCTGCGCGTCCGGAGCCTGTGCTCCGCAGCGGGAGAGGCCACAACAGTGAGACGCCCGCGTACCGAAAAAAAAAAAAAAGTGATATAAATAAAAAGCAGGAACACCTATAAATCAAGTAAGGTTGCAACTTCATAAAACTATTTACTTGCTAGCAAACATAAAGCCAACAAGGAGTCCACACTTCATGAATCACCAAAATATTCACCTCATAAGAGAAGTACAAAGGCTCAGAGAAAACTAACCAGAGCTGAGAAATTGCCCTTATATTATGTGGGCTAAGAGTTCATAAATAGGGAGAATGGAAAAAGAAACTTTAGAGGAAAGGAACTATAAGAATACTTCGCCTGTTTCAAGATTACCTCGCCTCCAGGTTCTCTCAAGAAACTTCAACCATCAATTATATTTTCTCCCGTGTATCTCTAGCCTCCTCCCCTCCCTGAGATTCTTCCTATCAGCATTTATTCTTAATCGATTAAGTCTTCTTACTTAAAACAAACACAAAAAACCCTCAATCCAACACCCTCCTCCATTACTGCTCTTTTTCCTTCACAAACTTCTCAAAAAAATTGGTTGAATACATTCAGTGTCCATTTAGAAGATACTTTTCAGTCATTCTTCAAACAATTACAGTGTGGTTGCCACCCCCATTTCTCCACATTTAGCTCTCACTAAAATCACCAAAGACCTCTTTATCTCGAAACCTAATGGGCATTTTCAAATAACAAGCCCTCAACCTGCTTGGCCTTTTGGCAGCATGTTTGACCACTCTCTTGTAGTACTCTTTTCCCTTGTCTTCCATACACTACACTCTGATTTCCACTTCCTCTCTACTTCTCTTTCTCAATCTCCTTTACTAGCTAGTCCTTCTCTTTTAAATCTTGGGGTGCAAGAGGGTTTGACCTTGGGCTCTTTTCTTCTCTAAAACTATACTTTCTCCCTGGGTAACCTCACCTATGCCCAAGGCTACCATCTATACCATCTATATGCCAATGACTGCCATTATATGAATGACCATTAGAGGCTTTCAGAGGTTTGAGAGAGAGAGAGATCTAGATTTAATTTCCAGTTCTGTCTCTTATTACCCGAATGACCTTGGACTAGTTCCATAGTCTGTCTGATACTCTTTCTTCATCAGTACAATGAATATAGGGATAGTTGCCTCATGAGATTGGAAATAGTGTCTGGAAAACAGTATAGCCCTTGGCCTACATAGAAGAAACACGGAAAATATTAGCTATGATTATTACCTATTAACTGCCCTCATGGTCATCCCCCAGAGTGTTAGAGGTCTGTAATTTTGGCTTCTGGTTTAAAATGATTGTTGTCTTTTTTTTGGGGGGGTGGGCTGCTTTGGGTCTTTGTTGCTGCGCACGGGGCTTTCTCTAGTTGCGGTGAGCGGGGGCTACTCTTCATCGCAGTACGTGGGCTTCTCACTGTGGTGGCCTCTCTTGTTGCAGAACAAGGGCTGTAGGCGCGCAGGCTTCAGTAGTTGTGGCACACAAGCTCAGTAGCTGTGGCGCGTGGGCTCTAGAGTGCAGGCTCAGTAGTTGTGGCGCACGGGCTTAGTTGCTCCGCGGCACGTGGGAATCTTCCCAGACCAGGGCTCAAACCCGTGTCCCCTGCATTGGCAGGCAGATTCTTAACCACTGCACCACCACGGAAACCTGCATTTATTTTAGTTTTAAAGTGAAGTCTGCCCAAAGAAAACTTTTGTTATATCATTGACAGATTATTTAGTAATGTAGGGTAACTCATGTTGGTTTAGTTATCACTTCACACTTGGCTAGACCAAAAGTATCTTTGTGAGAAGGAGAGTAAAGTGAGTTAATTTTTTTAACTGTGTTGGTAGCTGATTAAAGTTTTTATGGTTAGAAAATTTTTTTCTCATTCCAAAAAACTTTATGTTTTATGAAGTAGTGTACTTCTCATACATATAAAACACAAGTTGAACCAGGTACCCTGTTTGAAACAGTCTGCAGGAACCATCTTTTCACATATGCATTGCCGCTAGAGATTGGAATATGCACAGTGTTGGTTACATACAATAAAGTCTGATTAATTAACCTTTATTTTTAAATAATTCATATGTCATAGAATACAAGCCAATCAGAAAATTACTTTCAGTAAAATTTCGCTACCAGATAACAAAATGCAGTCATTAAAAATCTATATGACAGATACCAAATAATAATTAAGAACCCAATTTTCTTTGCTGAGTTGGACTTAAAATCTTCACTTAATCTTTGGCAGAAGAGCTCTTTGTCATTAATTTTTGTTTTTTTTTTAATTTTATTTAATTTTTTATGCAGCAGGTTCTTATTAGTTATCTATTTAATACATACTAGTATATATATGTCAATCCCAATCTCCCAGTTCATTCAACCCCCCCCACCCCTGCTTTCCCCCGTTGGTGTCTGTACATTTGTTCTCTACAATATGGTTAGAAAATTTTTTAGCTATTGGCCTATTGGTTGATTTTAGATTTTCTACTACCCGTCTGTTTTTAAAAACCTAGATTGACTTTTCTTAGAATCATATTATCTATGAAAATTTGTATTTTTAGAACATTTTTGAAAATTTTTTCTGAGAAATTTATAAACCAGGATTGTTTACTATAGGTGAAAATAACTCCCTTAAAATTAATTATACCTTTAGTTTTACATGTTTGGACTTAGTAGGTAGGCTTTTCCTATTCTTAAATTAGGGTCTTTAATATTCGCCATATTGGACTGCCTTTACAGACATTGAAGAAAATTATTTTTATCAAATATGACAAAGGTTTAGGGCTTCCCTGGTGGCGCAGTGGTTGAGAGTCCGCCTGCCGATGCAGGGGACACGCCCCGTCTGGGAAGATCCTGCATGCCACGGAGTGGCTAGGCCCATGAGCCATGGCCGCTGAGCCTGCGCTCCGCAGCGGGAGAGGCCACAACAGTGAGAGGCCCGCATACCGCAAAAAAAAAAAAAAAAAAAAAAGAAAGACAAAGGTTTAATGTATTTATAATGTAAGAACTCAGCAAATCAATAAGAAAAACTTTAATATCCTGGTAGGTAAGTGGGCAAAGAACAAGAAAGGATAATTCACAGATGAAGAACTTAAATTAAGATCTATGGCGAATGTTTAGTCCTGCTAGCAATCTACTAAATTCAAATTAAAGCAACCATATTCTTCTCTAATAGGAATATAATTAATATTCCTTAGTAATCAGCAAAAGTAAAAAGCATAGTTAATATTAAAATATATTAATGAAACTGTTGGGTTCATGTTATTGTAAATTGGAAAACAGTTCAACATTGAATCTCTAGAGTAGCATGTTCTGTACATTCTTTAGTTCAGTTTTAGCACACTTTGTAGATCCTGTTCTAGATAAGTGATCCAAATAAGCATTAATGTACACAAATATGTTCACTTCAGTGTTATTTATAATAGAGAAAATGAGACATAATACTGTATCGATAATCTCTTGCTGGCTAACTCCACTTCCAGGATAGTTCACTCATATGGCTGTAGGCAGGAAGCCTCAGGTTTTTTTGCCACATGGACCTCTTCATAGGGCTGCTTGAGTATCCTCATGACATGGCAGCTGGATCCTTAAGAGAGAGGGAGAGAGAACAAGCATTGCCTTTTATGATGTAGTCTTGAAAGTCACACTTCACTTCCACCACATTTGATTTGTTAAAAGTGAACCACTAAGTCCAGCCTACATTCAACGAGAGGAAAATTAAGCTCTTCTTTTTTTTAAAATTTATTTATATTTTATTTATCTATTTTTGGCTGCATTGGTTCTTCGTTGCTATGCACAGGCTTTCTCTAGTTGCAGCGAGTGAGGGCTAGTCTTCGTTTCAGTGTGCAGACTTCTCATTGCGGTGGCTTCTCTTGTTGTGGAGCACAGGCTGTAGGCGCGCAGGCTTCAGTTGTTGTGGCATGCTGGCTCAGTAGTTGTGGCGCACGGGCTTAGTTGCTCCATGGCATGTGGGATCTTCCTGGACCAGGGCTCAAACCCATGTCCCCTGCATTGGCAGGTGGATTCTTTTTTTTTTTTAATTAAAAAAAATATTTACTTATTTTTGGCTGTGTTAGGTCTTCATTATTGTGTGCAGGTTTTCTCTAGTTGCGGTGAACGGGGGCTACTCTTCATTGCGGTGCACGGGCTTCTTGTCACGGTGGCTTCTCTTGTTGAGGAGCACAGGCTCTAGGCGCGCAGGCTTCAGTAGTTGTGGTACGCGGGCTCAGTAGATGTGGCTTGAGGCCTCTAGAACGCAGGCTCAGTAGTTGTGGCACATGAGCTAAGTTGCTCTGCGCTGTGTGGGATATTCCCGGACCAGGGCTCGAATCCATGTCCCCTGCATTGGCAGGCAGATCCTTAACCACTGGGTCACCAGGGAAGCCCATGATATAATTTTTAATGGTTTAGTTTTCCAAGCAAAAATAAAGTTATTAGATTATCAGGAACTCTTAAGAGAATACAGGTATAACTTTTAGAGATGACAAAATTCTTTACTGACTTTCATGAAAGGCAAGAGAGGGCATTTTCTTTACTAATATTATAATATTGATTTTCAGTGAATGCTGATGATGTGATTGCAGGTAAATTGGCAGGATGAGGAGCAGCAAATCAAAAGAGGTGCCTTTACCAAATCCAAGGAACTCTCAAAGCACGGATACTGTTCAAGGTATGTTTTTTTTTTTTTTTTTGAAACTGAACTTAATGATTTGTTTAGGTCATGTACCTAAAATTCTGGGCTATTCAGTAAATGAAAATTATCCATATGCTTTGATTTATAACAAGTGGATAAATCACTTTTAAAATTCAATTTTGTTTTAAATATACAAGATACCTTATATTCAAAGGCACCCAATAGTAAACTGTTTTGTAAGGGAAAACATCCTTTTTAAAAATGAATCAGTATATGTAAAATTAGTTATATACAATATCTTACAAATTCTGACTTAATGTTAATAAATATCATACAGCTCCTAATATAGTTATAGACCTGTAGTGCACAGATAACAAAAATAATAGTCTCATTGAACTCTTTTTTTTTTTTTTTAAATGATGCATTAGGGGTAACTTTAATTTAGGGCATGATACTTTTTGAGGGACGTTGACAAACTGGAGTATATATGAAGCAAGATTATTGAGTTTGTGAGGAATCTGGATATCATGTCACATGAGGGGCATTTGGAGGAGATGAAAATAGTTATCCTAGAGAAGGATGACTCAAGGGAAATATATAGACTTAAACTCTTTGAAGGGCTGTTATCTGAAAGACTAAATAGATGTTACCTTGTCTCTACTAGTAGATTGAAGTCTGGAGTGGTTTTCCAGTCTTTTCATATCATAATATGAAATGCAGTACAATACTATATTTTGTATTTGTTCAGCTCATTGGGTTAAACTGAGGATACTGCTTATTGTTAGAGATGTCTGATGGGGTGTAGGTGGCGGGGGGCGGGGGGGTGTTAGTCCAGTAGTCCTAAGGACTAGTGGGATCAGTGTCTAATACAACTAAACCGTATATTGGGAAGCTCGGCTTTAGAGGATGGGAGAGGAATCATGTTTTGGCTCAATATAATAAAGCACTTGCTGGGGAATAGTTCTGCCTAATAAAGTGATTCTGAAACTTTTGAGTGCATTTGGGACCTTATTAAAATGCAGATTCCAAGGTGCACTTCAGAGATTCTAATTCAGTAAATATCAATATTGCCCAGCAGATATAACCACACCATGGGATGCACTTTCTCAGACCAAGGCTGCTGTAAGTAATTATAGGTTCCATTTATTTCTTTCTAGTCTAAAATTGATTGCCTGTTATGATTGAATAGATTACAATTTTTTTCTGTAGTGCTTTTTTGATAAGAAAATAAGGTTAAACATTTCTGTAAGAAGTTATATACTATATGTTACAAAATGAACATTAATGACAACTATTAGACAGTAAAGCAATAATTAAGACACTAAGTATCAGAAACATTACCACTATGGCATAGGAAAGATTAAGATAATTTGTACTGTTTATTCTGCTTTAATAAATTTGCTCAATTGGTATGTTGAGATGAAGTTTTAAAACATAGAATGTATTTGAGAAGGTGGGGCTGTGTCTAGGTAAAAGGCTCAGAGTCAGGAAAGGAAAGGAACAGCTTTTCCTTGAGTGGACTCTGAGTTACCTCCTGTTTTTTTTGTGGCAATAGCAGGTCTGTTTTCTCTTAGCACTGCTGAAGAAGCATGATTATGGGCAAATGTTCTCATTTATGTTCTGTCCAGTCTTGTCTGGAGTTTAGGAATCCAAATTTGGCAAGTGATACATAGCTTCTTCAAAGAGAGACCTTTTCCTTTTTTCTTTTTCATCTGCTCTCTAGGCAAATTACTCTTCTAATATATATTTTGTTTTCTTTTGTATTCTACCTGAGTTCGAATTATCTATTTCTTTACTGTCTGAATATGGTGTTTTCTGTCCCCTAATCTTTTGAACTGGTTTGAAAATCAATCTGGAAAAGATACTATAACCTAGGTTTGGTCATAATGCAGAGTCAAATTTTGGCCCCATGAATACAGCAATCAGTATGTATATATTCTCTCTCTTCTACATGAGTATTGTACATCTATAACATACGAATAGTTTCTATCCCCAGTTTAATTTAGAGCTAAACTAATTTAGAGCTGAACTGTTAATAGTTGTTTTCCAAAAAAAATTATTGGGCTTTTAATAAGAATTTTTAGGGATAAGTGGTTCATAATATAAATGGGGGAAAACGTCTGATACAGAACTATTAATATATAAAGGATTATTCCAATCTTGTGAGTACATTGCACTGCAGAAATCTGAAAGAAGATAAATCATAATTTTACACAAAGTTTCTATCTCTGTGTGGTGGAATTTTGATGATTTTAATTTTATTTTTTTTCTGTTTTCTGTTTTTTTTCAAGTTTTCTCCCGTAAGCATGTGCGGGAAAAATGCTTTTTTTTTTTTTTTTTTTTGCGGTACGCGGGCCTCTCACTGCTGTGGCCTCTCCCGCCGCGGAGCACAGGCTCCGGACGCGCAGGCCCAGCGGCCACGGCCCACGGGCCCAGCCGCTCCGCGGCACGCGGGACCCTCCCAGACCGGGGCGCGAACCCGGTTCCCCCGCATCGGCAGGCGGACGCGCAACCACTGCACCACCAGGGAAGCCCGAAAATGCTTTTTAAAATCATTGGTGGTAATATCAAAAGTCGACTTAAATTGTAAAGCGTATGGAAACCTGAATTCTATCTTGTGAATTTTGTCCTTATTGTGAAACTTATTCTGTAGATATAAAACTATAAAAAATTGTGGCGGGCTTCCCTGGTGGCGCAGTGGTTAAGAATCCACCTGCCAGGGCTTCCCTGGTGGCGCGGTGGTTGAGAATCCGCCTGCTGATGCAAGGGACACGGGTTCGTGCCCCGGTCCGGGAGGATCCCACGTGCCGCAGAGCGGCTGGGCCCGTGAGCCATGGCCGCTGGGCCTGCGCGTCCGGAGCCTGTGCTCCGCAGCGGGAGAGGCCACAACAGTGAGAGGCCCGCGTACCACAAAAAAAAAAAAAAATCCACCTGCCAGTGCAGGGGACACAGGTTTGAGCCCTAGTCTGGGAAGATCCCACATGCTGCAGAGCAACTAAGCCCGTGCACCACAACTACTGAGCCTACGCTCTAGAGCCTGCAAGCCACAGCTACTGAAGCCCGTGAGCCTAGAGCCCGTGCTCTGCAACAAGAGAAGCCACTGCAGTGAGAAGCCCGCGCACCACAACGAAGAGTGGCCCCTGCTTGCTGCAACTAGAGAAAGCCTGCGCGCAGCAATGAAGATCCAACGCAGCCCAAAAAAAAAAAAAAAAAAAAAAAAAGTTGTGGCTGTTTGAATAGTCCTAAATTTTAGTCTAGCTGAATTGTTTTTTCCTCATTTTTGCATGTAAAATGCATAAAATATATAGAAATGCACAAGATATATAGCTTAATGATATGCAACATACAATGTCAGAAAATTTACTGCTTTTAAAAAACTCAACGATTAAAAAAATAGGTCAACAGGACAAATAGAAACTCCTTGATGTTCTACAGACTTTGATTTTCTTGTCCAGATTTGGGCAGCATTGAGCCAGTTGTTAGTAGAGCTTAAGTAGTAAATAATGGGAAAACTATTTTTTTAAATTAAAATAAAGCATTCCAAAGTTTTTTCTACTTTGGAGAAAGGTGTTGGACAATATAGTTTTTTGGTTTTTTTTTTTGCGGTACGCTGGCCTCTCACTGTTGTGGCCTCTCCTGTTGCGGAGCACAGGCTCCGGACACGAAGGCTCAGCGGCCATGGCTCATGGGCCCAGCAACTCCGCGGCATGTGGGATCTTCCCGGACCGGGGCATGAACCCGTGTCCCCTGCATCGGCAGGCGGACTCTCAACCACTGCGCCACCAGGGAAGCCCGACAATATAGTTTTAAATAACTAATTAAATTGATGGTAGCTGGTTAATTTACAGGATTAACCTGTTTGTTTTGATGGTGTTTAAACTTTAGCTGAGACACATTGAAAACAAATTGGAAGTAGCCCCTACGAGTACAGCTGTGTTTGATTCTGTCATGGATACCAAGAAATCTTCTGCAAGTGCTACCAGAAAAATAAGTAGAAAAGGTATGTATGAGGTTAATTCCAAAGATATAAATATATTAAATATGAATTTTGATGTTTTATTTCAACTTAATTTTTTCTTATAGTCCCATGTATTTCCTTGTCTTTTGTCAGAGACTATCAGAGACTATATACCTCATCAGCATTTAGGTTTTTTTCTTTGGTACTGAGTAGTTACGAAGCAGCCTTGTTTTCAGTGACTGTAGATGACATTTTCACCATCTTTTGATCAGGGACTTAGCACCACTGCATCAACTTTGATAGTGAGTTTTCATTTGTTGTTAATGAGAATTTGATTTTGAGCCTTTAGGGTTATAATGTTTTTTTTTTTTTTTAATTCACAGGTATATCACTTTGAAATTTAGTTGACTTAAGATTTATATTTTTTTGTTGGGGTTTAAAATCAAAATTGGAATATCTGTCTTAGAGATACTATCATAAATTGACACAGTGTAAATATTTTCTTTGGTTACCTTTCATATATTTTATTCTGTGGTTGCATAATTAGTGGGATAAACCTGCAGGTTAGTACTTTCCACCGATACTGTGATTCTTTTTTATTAATCTGTGAGTCTTGGATTTTATCTGATACTTCTTTTTTTTGAGTCAGAACTTTTGACAAAAAGGAATTTTTTATGTAGAATTTTATTTTGGATTGTTTGCTCAGAATATAGTCTTTCTCTGTAAGTTGAGTTACTGTAATAATTTAACCTGAATTTTTCCCATCTACTTATATAATATCCAACCAGGGATTTCAGAAATAATAAGATACCTAAGTTATTTTCTTAAATACTAGTCGCATTCAGAGACAGTTGTATTTTATATCATATGTTCTCATAGATTTCCTTTTTCTTCAGATGGTAGATACCTGGATGATTCTTGGGTTAATGCTCCAACCTCCAAATCTTCTAAATCACGAAAAGAGAAATCTCGTAGTCCTCTCAGAGCTACCACCCTGGAGAGTAACGTAAAGAAAATTAATCGTGTGGAATTTCGTGAACCTTTGGTTTCTTACAGGTTAGTGGTTTTTTTTGTTTGTTTGTTTTGTTTTTGTTTATTTTTTTAAAATTATCAAATAGAGTTAATCTGTAGTATTTATAGTAAGAGTATAGTTTATTTTCTCAGTTTTTCATAGCACTCTGGATCTAGTATTATTACCTTTTTCATTTTCCAAAAAGGTAAAGCAAAATCTTTTATATTATGAAATACTGACTTTCTGTTCTTTTACAGATGGAATATTTGGGGAGAAGAAGTAGTAATATTTGCTCCAGACCACTGCAACTGTAATAAATATGTTTCCTACAAATGAATTACTCAGTTTCTTTTATCACCTTCTGTATGAAACATTGCCGGATCTGTTTCTACCCCAGTTCATTCTCCAGCTTATTTAACCCTTCCTCTGTGCTTCCTCTGTTAGAGCACTTTCATGTTGCATTATATTTTGATTCCGTATCTACCCATTACATTAGTTTATCTAAGACTGTAAATCTGTCTTATTCTCAAAGCATTATCTTAATGCCTGTTATTTACTAAGTATTCTAGATATTTTTTCCAACATTTTTTTATGAAAATTTTCATATTCATAGAAAAGTTGAAAGAACTGTATAGTGAATATTTAATAAGTGAGTGATTGAAAGACTGTGTGAAATTACATTTTTTTTTTTTTTTTGGTGAGTTGTTCTTCCCTTTTTAAGATTGAAGCATGGTAGATAACCTACCATTTTATGCTTTATTTTATTCTTTTTTTTTTTTTTTTTTTTTTTTTTTTTTTTGTGGTACGCGGGCCTCTCACTGTTGTGGCCTC
>NC_041217.1:50317673-50330123 GCF_002837175.3 Physeter macrocephalus
CACTGTTGTGGCCTCTCCCGTTGCGGAGCGCAGGCTCTGGACGCGCAGGCTCAGCGGCCGTGGCTCACGGGCCCAGCTGCTCCGCGGCATGTGGGATCTTCCTGGACCGGGGCACGAACCCGTGTCCCCTGCATCGGCAGGCGGACGCGCAACCACTGCGCCACCAGGGAAGCCCTATTTTATTCTTTACATGTGCTAATTTTAGACCTGTGAATTGTTGCAGTCTGATCAAGATAGTGAAAATAATTGAATTTAGTCTTGATTCTACAGAGAGAAGCTACAGAACTCAGTTCTCAGCCTCCATCTTGTTTAATAGTCAGCCATTCAGAACAGGGTCTAATGTTTTTTGGGTCATGGACCCCAGGGAGAATCTGATGAAAGCTGTGGACTATCTCCTTAGAAAAATGCACACACTCGTGCACTCACGACAGATACAAAATTACCATATTATGCTGTAATAGAGTCATGACTCTTAAGAATTTTTGTGGCATTTAGAGTTTTATGCCTATACATGAAATATTTAGATCAGTACTTACAATGGAACCATTAATGTGAACCACACATATGTAATTTAAAGATTTTTAGTAGTCACATACACACACACAAAGATGTTTTACATTCTTTTTTGTTTTAAATCTTTTAGATCTGGTATGTAATTTACATTATAGCACATCTCAGTTTGGACTAACCACATTCAAGTGCTCAGTTGCCACATGTGGTAAATGCTACTCTTTCAGACCTTGCAGGTTCAGATGGTTGTTTATCTGCTTTTCTAACTTTGTTGGGTAGTTTTTCTTTTTCTTTTCTTTTTAAAAAAATTTTATTTATTTTTTGGCTGTATTGGGTCTTCGTTGCTGTGCACGGGCTTTCTCTAGTTGCGGCGAGCGGGGACTACTCTTCATTGAGGTGCGCAGGCTTCTCATTGCGGTGTCTTCTCTTGTTGCAGAGCACAGGCTCTAGGCGTGCAGGTCTCAGTAGTTGCAGCATCCAGGCCCTAGAGGGTGTGGGCTTCAGTAGTTGCAAAGCATGGGCTCGGTAGTTGTGGTGCGTGGGCTCAGTAGTTGCAGTGTGCGGGCTCTAGGGCTTGCGGGCTTCAGTTGTTGTGGCATGCAGGCTCAGTAGTTGTGGCTCACGGGCTCTAGAGCATAGGCTCAGTAGCTGTGGTGCATGGGCTTAGTTGCTCCGCGGCATGTGGGATCTTCCCAGACCATGGATCGAACCCGTGTCCCCTGCATTGGCAGACAGTTTCTTAACCACTGCGCCACCAGGGAAGTCCCTGTTGGGTAGTTTTTCATGTATTCTTCCTACTGCTGAGGCTTGTCTTCATTAACCTCCATTTTAATTAACTGCTCTGTTCCTAAAATATAACTTATTTGAATGATATGTAAAATAAAAATAGTTTGTGAAGGAATACTTTTGCTAGTGTTTTTATGAGTAGAGAACATGGACTTTGTGATATGTACTTTGGCTGTGTCCAGTCTTCTTTGCTTATTCTGGTGTTTCTAGATATGCTTTACATAATTTGAAGCTGCCAGAAAAGTCTGTGTTTCAGAGAGGTTAAACTTTACTAACCACATTTATTTGGAGGAAAATATTTACTGTACTTCCACTTTATTTCTACTCCCAATCTGTTTTCTAATTTGATACATTATTTAGAAGTTATACATATGAAATGTCAGAATTTGAGAACTTTTTTTCCTAGTTCTTCAGATTTCATGGAGAAGTAAAATGTACATTTTGGTAATAGTGTCCAGTGAATATGCAAAGTCAGATTGTAATCCTGTTTTCTGGGGTTCTTAAGGAAATCTCTCTATGCATCTTTTGCATATTTCTTATTTTATAATATGCAGATTATGATTTAGATTATTTGCCATAATCTAAACTTTGATAGACAGGAGGCATTGAGCATTGAATTTTAATAGTAGTAATGGTTATTTTGTTTTTTTTAACTTGAACTTCTAGGTTTTGGGGGTCTCTAATGTTAGCTTAGAGTTCTCTATTCAGTTTGTATGACTGGTTTTTGTACTCTTTATTCAAAGCTAATTATTTTTTAATAACAGGGAAGTCCGTGGTACACCTTCCAACATAAGTCCCAGCCATTTAGAGTCAAAGCATATATATTGTGTGGATGTTAATGAAGAGAAGCCTGAGAGTGGGAACCGGATGATATGCAATCAGGAAGATCGGAATATACATTGCTGTGATTTTGAGAGCTCCCAATCATCTGTCGTCAATGATACAGTTGTTAGATTTTTAAATGATCGACCAACAATTGATGCATTGCAAAATTCTGAATGTTTGATTAAGATGGCAGCTCCTATGAGAAGTGATGAAGAAAAGCCTAATAAAGCAAAAGGAAATGAGAACACTTTGAAGGCTTCTGTGTGTAACATGGGCCGTGATGTTGATTCAAAAGTGTTACGGTTAACTGATTCTTCTCCATCTTCTACTAGTACCTGTAATTCCCAAAGATTAGATATCCTAAAGCGGCGACAACATGATGTTAAATTGGAAAAACTCAAGGAGCGGATTAGGAAACAGTGGGAACACTCAGAAGAAACAAATGACCAGGGCCAGAATCTGGGTCATATTGACCATCCAGTAATGGTTGTTAATGTTGATAGCTCAGTGACAGCAAAGGTCAGGAAAGTGGCAACAGCACCACCTGCTCCAACATATAAAGGTTCGTAATCAGTCTTTGTGTCTTTTTCTGTCTTCCTGCCTCCTTGTCTCCGTTTCTCCCTTGGATGTATTTGAGTAGAGAGGACCATCTCTAGAACAGGGTGTGATTCTCAAATCTAATGCCTTAAAAAATTAATTCAGGATGCATGCTAAAAATGCAGATTCCTGGATCCTACACTGGATCTAAATCAGAATTTCTGGAGATAGGGTCCAGAATTGGAATTTTTAACAAGTCCCTCGAGGTTCTTATAGTTTGAGAACCACTATATGAACATTTAATAAGTTGAACAAAAGAGAAAATAAAAATTAGTACATCTTTCAGAGAACTGAAAGAATATTGCTCTTATTCTGCCATTGTATTTGGATTGTAATTAGGAATTCTTTCAGAAGTAATGTTTGAAAGATAATTCAGTCAGTGCCAGTTAATACTTGGTTATAGAATATTTTGGCACTGACATTTGGACCCTGTTGTTACCTTAACCTTCGAATTTTGACAGGGGTTTTCTCCATGTTTAAGAAAACAATATTTAAATCAGATTTCCACTGAGAAGATGCTTTTCAGAGAGAATTTTTGTTTTTGGCCCAACTCAAGTTTTTATATATGGTGGTTTTTAGGAGTTTGCATTTTTTTGTTCCTGAAACTATTTTCACAGGGTCACCCATATAAAATTTTTAATAAAGAGTTGATTCATTGATGAGGTTACTCTGTGTTAGACGTTTGTCTTAAAATTCCTGCCATTCTGACCTTTCTTTTGTGGATATTTTTTCAAGTTCAGTTTTTAGTTTGGATAAATGTATGAAGATCAAAATATAGCCAAGATTTGTTTCTTCTGTTAATTTTAACAGAACAAATTTAACTATCTAAAGTTTGAGCAATTACCAGTTTTTTGTGTTGTTTATTATGTTTTGCTAGTGCTATTTATTGTGAATTAGATAAAAGATAGATAATTAGCATTTTATTCTACATAATTTGTGATAAAATTGTGGGTAATTCCCTTAGTAAAATTCTTTCTCATCCTTCTAGTAGTTTGTGTGCCATGTAGTAATAATTGTCCACACTGTTGACAGAGCAGATAGCAAATGGTGGGGTCAGAATGTTCTTGTTGGTTCTGAGATAGTGATTATCCAAAACTTTGGCTATACTTATATCAGACCCATTAAATACAGATTGTACCTTTAAGGTTTGTTCATTCTAGAAGTCAAAGTTCTGAAATTCCAAAAGTTATTCCACTAAGGCAAAGTCAAGATGATTGATTTGAATCTATATTTTATTTAATAATTTATAAAAATCTAAAAGTTAAAAAAGAGAACAACCTTAAATAACCAGAGTGAACATCTTAAGTATAACTTCCTTTGAGTTGTGACTGGATTTCGTGTATTCCTTTTATTTACCAATTTTTAACATGCTAACTTTCACATTAAAATATATTATGAATACAACTTTTGGGAGGCTAACTAATGACATGTAGTATACATTTCAGAAATTGTAACAGAATATGGTTTCCAG
This sequence comes from Physeter macrocephalus, assembly GCF_002837175.3. Classification (NCBI taxonomy): domain Eukaryota; kingdom Metazoa; phylum Chordata; class Mammalia; order Artiodactyla; family Physeteridae; genus Physeter; species Physeter macrocephalus. The sequence continues at coordinate 50,321,863 of NC_041217.1, forward strand.
TGTCCTGAGCAATGGATTTATTTTTTCCCAACGGTGAAGAACTGGTTTTCTGCCAACATTTTGTCAGAATAAATTAAAACCCTCTTAATATACTGTATTCTAAAGTGACATTTTAATTTCACTTGTTCAAATACATGATAAATTCACTTGGTTCACAATTCAGAAGATGAAAAGGATATACATTGAAAAGCTCTATCTCTCTGGTGCTCCAGCCACCTGTTCCCCTTTCTGGAGGTTACTTGTGTTAACAATTTGTGTATCATTCCAGAGATAATTTTCTCACATACAAATGAGAGAGAGGGGGGGTGTGTGTGTTTTTTTTTTCTCTTTTTGTACAGTTGTTAGCATATGAAACCCCTTCTAAACTTTGTTTTCACATTTTTGTGTGTGTATGTTTAAAGTTTGAAGTAGTGAACACAGTGGCGTTTATGTAATTCCTCCTTATACTTAGTGGTTTGCATATCTTTTTCTTTCTGGTTTAAATGCCCAAGAAGGTTAAGAGCCTATTCTGGTCATCTGTATTTTATTTAGAGCTTAGTACAGTGTCTTGGACACAAGTAAATGCACAGTATATTTTTTATTCTATTCAGTAAATTCAGCTAGTAAGAAAAAATGTGCACAAAGAGAATGGAAATAAAAACTGGGGAACAGAAAGAGAAACTGATGTAGATGTTGAAAGCTTCTTAAAGTTAACTTGTTAGTAAAGATCAAATATAAAGAAAGGCTCCCATAGAAATAAATGTTTCCTAAAGAGGAGAGAAGAAAAAATGATAGGGTTGAATGTAGAGAGATGGAATTAGGGTGAGAAATGTTGGGAGGGAGGTAGCTTTACGAGGAATTGCCACACTTTCTTGTTAGAAACTGTGGTTTGCAATAGACTGAACACTATGTTTATAAACATTTTCCTTATATAGCTATAGGCATAATTGTGTGTGCCCCATGCTACAAATGTCAGGTAAAATAAAGCTTATGCTGTTGTTCCTAAGAGCTGAATAGATTATTTTTTATTAGACATGTAATTAATTTACCAGTACATTTTATCTAACACTTCTAAAGCACTTCTACCAATTTTTGACTCCATTCTTTATATTGATTTAATTTTATAAAATATTTAATGGCGATTCTTTGGTAAGTGGAGCCCATTTGAAAATATAAATCTTTTTGCTACCCTGATTATCATCCATATTCTATACTTTTTTTTTTTTTTGCAAAATAACATTCTAAGTTCTGTATATTTCTTAAAAGAGTAGTGATAAATTTGAAGTAGGAAATTAGAATGATAATTTCTCGGAAATAACACATGTAATGTTTGTTGAGAAATTGAACAGGTGTGTTTTAAAGAACTGTTTTCCATACTTTGGCTGCATTTTGCCTATGTAGACAGCAGCTTGTCCATTTGTTCAGCCGTAGGCAAAATCAGACAGATGATAGCAATTAATGTCTGTATTCAAAGAAAAGGAGAATGAGTAGCATTGTCTCTCTTTTAGTCTTGAAAAGGGTAGTTTGTAGCTCTGATATCCATAATTTATGATTTCCATTCTTTTATCATTTAATTTAGTGCATCTCCATTTCTAGTCTTTTTGAACAAATGTATATTGCTTGGTCTCACTGAAGCTTACTTCTTTCAAACAGTATTTGTTAACATATTATGTGGTAGCTAATGATGCATTCCTCTTTTGAAAGCTTATAAACCTTTTCAACATCATTAGTTATTAGGGATACATAAATCAAAACCACGGTGAGATACCATTTCACACCTACTAGGGTGGCTATAATAAAAAAGACAGACAATAACAAGTGTTGGTGAGGATATGGAGAAATTGGAACCCTCATACATTGCTAGTGAGAATGTAAAATGGTGCAGCTGCTTTAGAAAGCAGTTTGGCAGTTCCTCAAAAAGTTCAACATAGAGTTACCATATGACCCAGAAATTCCACTCCTAGGTGTAATACCCAAGGGAATTGAAAACATATACATACACACACACACGTGCATGAATGTTTATAGCAACATTATTCATAATAGCCAAAAAGTAGAAACAACCCAAATGTTCATCACCTGATGAATGGATAAGCAAATGTTGGTATATCTGTACAATGGAATATCATTCAACAATAAAAGAAATAAAGCTTCTGTATGTGTTATAAGGTGGATGAGCTTTGAAAACAAAATGCTAAGTGAAAGAAGCCAGACACAAAAGGCCACATATTGTGTGATTCTATTTTTATGAAATGTCCAGAACAAGCAAATCTATAAAGATAGAAAATAGATTAGTAGGTGCCAGGGAATAGAGGGAATGGTGTGGGGAGTGACTGCTAATGGGCACAGGGTTACTTTTCAGGGTGATGAAATGCTCTGGAATTAGATAGTGGTGACAGTTGTATAACTTTCTGAATAGCCTAAAAACCAGGGAGTTGTACACTTTAAAAGAGTGAATTTTATAGTTTATTAATTTTATGTCACTTATAAAAGAATATAACAGACAAAACTTTTAATGCAACTTTAATAAGAATGTTCTGTATTGTTGGTTATATATTAGGCTTCAATCCTTCAGAGACCAAGATTCGAACACCTGATGGGAAAGTGTGGCAGGAGGCTGAGTTTCAGAACATGAGTAGAGAACTGTATCGTGACTTAGCACTTCACTTTGCAGGTGAGTGTAGAGTGTTCCTAGGTTTTGAGTGTTTTATCATGCATACTGTCTAACATGCAATACTTAAACATAAAATTGTTACCAAACTAAAGATATTTCCCTTTTCTAACTGCATGGTATACTAAAGTAGTGATGGTGTCAGTTGTAAGGCTCTATTAGCCTCTGGGCTCTGCTCCAGGGTTAAAATTAGCATACATAGCTGATGAGGCAGAAACTAGGCTTTTTTTTTTTTTTTTTTTTGCGGTACGCAGGCCTCTCACTGTTGTGGCCTCTCCCGTTGCGGAGCACAGGCTCCGGACGCGCAGGCGCAGCGGCCATGGCTCACGGGCCCAGCCACTCCGCGGCATGTGGGATCTTCCCGGACCGGGGCACGAACCCGTGTCCCCTGCATCGGCAGGTGGACTCTCAACCACTGCGCCACCAGGGAAGCCCTAGGCTATTTTTAAACTAAGGGTCTTTCTGAGCTGGGCTTGTCTGATTTGAAGAAAACATAGTAGAGTCTAGTTGAAGTTTACTTCTACTAGATCTCTGAGATCTTTGAAATGGTCAGTAATTTGGCAGGCAGCAGATAAGATAACTAACATGAAGGCAAAATGCAGGGAGAGAAATGAACATTATAGGAAGGGAATAATGTTAGAGGATTGGAAGGAGGAACTTATGGAAGATTGGAAGAGGGGAAATAGGTCATACTCATGTTACTACTATTGAACACCTTGTATGATTCTGGGCAAGGTGCTACTGGGTACTTAGTTTTCTGAATGTTTTACAGTTGAGGAAATGTAGGCCCAAATAGTAATTTTCCCAAGGTTGCATAAAGTTAAGAATTGAAGCCAAGGTTCAAAACCAAGTCTGTCTCACTCTAAAGCCTGAGATTTTTCTAGTAAGCCCCAGTGGAGATTTTGCTAGTAAATACTGTGGCATTAAGTATCCAGTCCAATTTTCTACTGTTACTGTTGGAACACTATTTTCAGAAATTTTTTTCCCATGTGGAGAGGAAATATAATATAATAGTTAAGAGCAAAGATTTTGGAATCAGTTTAAAAGGGTTCAAATTCTGGCTCTGCCACATATTAGCTATTTATGCTATCTATGTTACATAACCTCTCTTCTTTGGTTTTCTCATCTGTAAAATAGGAATAATAACTATATACTTCATAGAACAGTATCATTATAGACTAGTGGAATGATGTACGTCAAAAAACTCTTAAAGAGGTCTGTGTATTATAGTCTGCCTTCTCTTTTGATATGGTGGGTGAACTCTGCCTGGGCTCCTATCTTAAACCCATCTACTCGTGTTTTATATTCCATTTGCTCTTGTGTATTGAAGGACATTACTTCAGCCTTGTTTTCTTTCTTTTGTATCATCAAGTTTTCCCTCTCTACGAGGTCATGCCCATCAACATACTGTTTGATAACATGCTGTTATCTCAACGATCATAAAAGAACCCCTCTTTTGGCCCTACTCTTTTTAGCAACTACCTTGTTTCTCTTCTTTTACTTACAGCAAAACTTCAGAAAGTTGCCTTATCTTCATTGTCTCCAATTGTTCTCCTCTGTTTTACTCTTGAAACCTTTCTGTTAGGTTTTTGCTCCTACATGTCTGTGGACTGCTGTTATCAAGGTCATCAGTGACTTCCACACTTCCACATTGCTAAATCCAATGTTTAATTCACATTTGTCATCCTACTTGATCTCTCAGCATCATTGGACTTCACTGATCACTTCTTCCTTGAAATTCTTCACTTGTCATCTGTCTAGGATATCATAAGTGTTTAGTTTTCCTCCTAAGTCTAGCTGCTCCTTTTTAGTTGTTTTTTTCCTAATCGACTCTGTGATCTCTGAACATCAGCATATCCTGGTCTCAGTGTTTGGATCTGTGCTGTTTTCTTTATTTTTCTTTTCTTTTTTTTCTTTTTCTTTTCTCTTCTTTACTCCTCCACCCCTTTCTTTTTCCTTTTGTGTTTTTTAAGTTTTTTGTTTATCTATATACAAACTAGGCAAGCTCATCTAGTCTCAGGACTTTAAATATGCTCTGTTGCTGATGATTCCCAAATTTATGTCTCTGGCCAGACTTTTCTGAACTCATATTGATATCCAGCTGCTAACTCTGCACCTTCCCCTGGATACATAATAGATTTCTTAAGCTTAATATATCCAAAAATAGAGCTAGCTAACTAACTAAATGGGGTCATGGTACACCCCTTAAACTTATTCCTGTGGTAGTCTCTGCATTTTAGTTAATCTTATCTTTCTGATTGTTCAGGTCCCAAATCTTGAGTCATCCTTGATCACTGTATTTCTCTCACACCTTATATCTAACATTGTCTGAAATATAACCACTTTCCCCTACCACCTAGGTCTAAGCCATCCACCATCAGTCTCTTGGTTGGATTACTGCAGTAGCTTTCTAACTGGTTACCCTGCTTCTGCCCTTCTTCTAATGGGTCTGTTTTCATCGCAGCTGTGAGAGTAACCTTGTTAAAATTTAATTTAGGTCATATCACTCCTTTGCTCAAAAATTTCTTATCTTATTCTTGAGTAAAACCTGAATTTCTTACAATGAGCTATAAAGCCCTACATGATCTTGCCCTCGGTTATGTCTCTTGACCCTAGTTATTACTACTCTTCTCTTTGTTCACTTCATTCACACTGGCTTCCTTGCTGTTTCTTAGACACTAAGTATGCTCCTGCCTCAGGGCCTTTGACTCACATTTACTTCTTCTTTGCCCAGAATGCAGAGCTCTATATGTATTTTAAAGTACCTTTATCCAGATCTGTGATTGAGATTAATTTTCAAATTTGTATGTTCAGTTTATTTCCCGAGATTGGAATTTAAAAATTAGTGAGTAGTGGGCTTCCCTGGTGGTTGAGAGTCCGCCTGCCGATGCAGGGGACACAGGTTCATGCCCCAGTCTGGGAAGATCCCACATGCCGCAGAGCGGCTGGGCCCGTGAGCCATGGCCGCTGCGCCTGCACGTCCGGAGCCTGTGCTCCGCCACGGGAGAGGCCACAACAGTGAGAGGCCCGTGTACCGCAAAAAAAAAAAAAAAAAAAAAAAAAAAAAAAAATTAGTGAGTAGTAATTTATGTGTGTGTGTGTGAAATACCTTGACATGTTTCACTGGCATAATCATAAAAGGGCCTAATTTAGGAATACTGAATATTTTATAAAGTTTTACTCTAGAAGGTCATGAATGTCTCAGTTAAGTAGGAATTTTTAAATGAAAAGGAGTCTGTGAAAGTGCTCACCTCTGAGATTCTATAAATGCTATGATCTAGCTTGGAAAGCATTACTGTTGCAGCATCTTCTATTTTGTGAAAGCGAGGTGAATTTCTCAAGGGTTTCCTGAAAAAAATAACAAAGAATTGGAACCTAACAGTGGAGTAATGGTAATCTCTAGACTTTGCTGTAAGAGGACTTGGCATTGTAGCCTTTGGGTCAAAGAAATAGCATCAGTGAAGGTTTCTCTCTCTCTGCCTGAATCATATACTTTATACAGATTTTTCATTCTGGGGGGGAGGATGAGTGGGTAGGTAGCAATCGTTACAATATTTGCTATATATGTTTCTGCTTTTCAGATGATAGCTCTATGAAAGAAAAACCTGCTGAAAAAAGTAAGGAGAAGAAAGTGGTCAAGCCAGTAAGAAAAGTCCAAAAGGTAGCACAGTTATCAAGTCCAGAATGCAAAACAGGTTGGTTTTCTCAATATCAGGCCCATCCTAAAGTCACATATTAGTGAAATGGCATCTACACGGAAATAAATGTTCTCATTATTCGACACATGCAAAAATTCAGTATATTTTATGTATCATTATTTTGTATATGTATGTTTGATTGAGGTATAATTGACATAGAGTAAGTTATACATATTTAGAATGTATAGTTTGATAAATCTTCATGTATATGTATACTCACCAAACCATATATTCACCATGATATTGAACAATGCCCCCCTCCAATTTTTTTCTGTCATTATTTTTAATAGAAATTAACCAGATTAAAGGTAATGATTTTTATGTAGTGAACTTTTATATACAAAGGGATGGCTTATGACTGTAGCTAAGTTCCTTCACTCATTCTCATAAGAGAATAAATGTTGCACAAGAGAAGTCTGGCAGTCCATGCTAGTAGTGATCAGGCTGGACTCTGAATAAATCAGGAAGGGGGGAGAAAGAGAATTCCCTAGTTCCATAGTGATTAACATTTCAGGCTTGATCCAGATTGCCTGGGATTTATAACCTGGCTCTGTCATGTCTAGCTTTGTTCCTTTGGTAAATACGTTAATTTTGGTGTCCTTTGGTTTCCCTATATGTAAATGGGAAAGCAGTAGTTACTTCTGTCATAGGTTGTTGTGAGAACTAAAATAGTTGATACCAAAAGTACTCAATATAGTACCTGACACATGGTAAGCACTCAATTGTTAGGTGTAATTCCACTACTACTGATTATTATTATTTCTAGCTATATTGAAAATGGCTATTTAGTATGTCATATTTAAGTCAATGAGTAATTTGGGACAAGAGAAAGTGGAGAAAGGTGGGAACTTGTCACTTTCAGTTTGGAGACATTCAAACATTCATTCATTATGCAAATATTTTTGAGCACTTGCTATATGTGAGCCATTGGGGTATTCTAAGCTTAGGCAATACAGTGGTAAGGAGGATGCACATAGCCCCTGCCCTCTTGGAACTTACAATCTTTTTTTTTTTTGCGGTACACGGGCCTCTCACTGTTGTGGCCTCTCCTGTTGCGGAGCACAGGCTCCGGACGCACAGGCTCAGCGGCCATGGCTCACGGGCCCAGCTGCTCCGCGGCATGTGGGATCTTCCCTGACCGGGGCACGAACCCGTGTCCCCTGCATCGGCAGGCGGACTCTCAACCACTGCGCCACCAGGGAAGCCCGGAACTTATAATCTTGTCAGGGAAAGAGTAGATATGTAGTTACAGTAAAGAGTAATGAATGTAGAATAGGGAACTTATGAAGTCTTATGGGAACATGGAATAGGAGTGTCGGGGCAGTGATTTCTGACCAGGTGCTTGTTTTTCTGGTCATAGACTAATCAGAAGAGTGGCAAATAACTTACTTTGTGACACCCATTGTTAACTGTAGATGTCATACAAGAATGACCCTGGCTGTATACAAATAAAAAAATAAAATTTTATAGGAACATGAATTATCTGAATGTAAACTACACTAATTCTTACATTTAAAAAATATAACAAAGTATTTTTCATGTGATATTAGTTGTCAGGGGCATAGTTTGAAATGAAGCACTGGGACCACTATAACTTACAAATACTGATCTTGTATTGTATTTATCCAGTTTTGTGATGGGCTAATTCCCATGTGTGTACTGTGGCAGTGACCAAGACAGAGAGTCATTAAACTGTATTAAAGCTGTATTAAGAGTTTATCTAGGGCTTCCCTGGTGGCGCAGTGGTTGAGAGTCCGCCTGCCGATGCAGGGGGCGCGGGTTCGTGCCCCGGTCCGGGAAGATCCCACATGCCGCAGAGCGGCTGGGCCCGTGAGCCATGGCCGCTGAGCTTGCACGTCCGGAGCCTGTGCTCCGCAACGGGAGAGGCCACAGCAGTGAGAGGCCCGTGTACC
>NC_041217.1:50330422-50332967 GCF_002837175.3 Physeter macrocephalus
AAAAAAAAAAAAAAAAAAAAAAAAAAAAAAAATTAGTGAGTAGTAATTTATGTGTGTGTGTGTGAAATACCTTGACATGTTTCACTGGCATAATCATAAAAGGGCCTAATTTAGGAATACTGAATATTTTATAAAGTTTTACTCTAGAAGGTCATGAATGTCTCAGTTAAGTAGGAATTTTTAAATGAAAAGGAGTCTGTGAAAGTGCTCACCTCTGAGATTCTATAAATGCTATGATCTAGCTTGGAAAGCATTACTGTTGCAGCATCTTCTATTTTGTGAAAGCGAGGTGAATTTCTCAAGGGTTTCCTGAAAAAAATAACAAAGAATTGGAACCTAACAGTGGAGTAATGGTAATCTCTAGACTTTGCTGTAAGAGGACTTGGCATTGTAGCCTTTGGGTCAAAGAAATAGCATCAGTGAAGGTTTCTCTCTCTCTGCCTGAATCATATACTTTATACAGATTTTTCATTCTGGGGGGGAGGATGAGTGGGTAGGTAGCAATCGTTACAATATTTGCTATATATGTTTCTGCTTTTCAGATGATAGCTCTATGAAAGAAAAACCTGCTGAAAAAAGTAAGGAGAAGAAAGTGGTCAAGCCAGTAAGAAAAGTCCAAAAGGTAGCACAGTTATCAAGTCCAGAATGCAAAACAGGTTGGTTTTCTCAATATCAGGCCCATCCTAAAGTCACATATTAGTGAAATGGCATCTACACGGAAATAAATGTTCTCATTATTCGACACATGCAAAAATTCAGTATATTTTATATATCATTATTTTGTATATGTATGTTTGATTGAGGTATAATTGACATAGAGTAAGTTATACATATTTAGAATGTATAGTTTGATAAATCTTCATGTATATGTATACTCACCAAACCATATATTCACCATGATATTGAACAATGCCCCCCTCCAATTTTTTTCTGTCATTATTTTTAATAGAAATTAACCAGATTAAAGGTAATGATTTTTATGTAGTGAACTTTTATATACAAAGGGATGGCTTATGACTGTAGCTAAGTTCCTTCACTCATTCTCATAAGAGAATAAATGTTGCACAAGAGAAGTCTGGCAGTCCATGCTAGTAGTGATCAGGCTGGACTCTGAATAAATCAGGAAGGGGGGAGAAAGAGAATTCCCTAGTTCCATAGTGATTAACATTTCAGGCTTGATCCAGATTGCCTGGGATTTATAACCTGGCTCTGTCATGTCTAGCTTTGTTCCTTTGGTAAATACGTTAATTTTGGTGTCCTTTGGTTTCCCTATATGTAAATGGGAAAGCAGTAGTTACTTCTGTCATAGGTTGTTGTGAGAACTAAAATAGTTGATACCAAAAGTACTCAATATAGTACCTGACACATGGTAAGCACTCAATTGTTAGGTGTAATTCCACTACTACTGATTATTATTATTTCTAGCTATATTGAAAATGGCTATTTAGTATGTCATATTTAAGTCAATGAGTAATTTGGGACAAGAGAAAGTGGAGAAAGGTGGGAACTTGTCACTTTCAGTTTGGAGACATTCAAACATTCATTCATTATGCAAATATTTTTGAGCACTTGCTATATGTGAGCCATTGGGGTATTCTAAGCTTAGGCAATACAGTGGTAAGGAGGATGCACATAGCCCCTGCCCTCTTGGAACTTACAATCTTTTTTTTTTTTGCGGTACACGGGCCTCTCACTGTTGTGGCCTCTCCTGTTGCGGAGCACAGGCTCCGGACGCACAGGCTCAGCGGCCATGGCTCACGGGCCCAGCTGCTCCGCGGCATGTGGGATCTTCCCTGACCGGGGCACGAACCCGTGTCCCCTGCATCGGCAGGCGGACTCTCAACCACTGCGCCACCAGGGAAGCCCGGAACTTATAATCTTGTCAGGGAAAGAGTAGATATGTAGTTACAGTAAAGAGTAATGAATGTAGAATAGGGAACTTATGAAGTCTTATGGGAACATGGAATAGGAGTGTCGGGGCAGTGATTTCTGACCAGGTGCTTGTTTTTCTGGTCATAGACTAATCAGAAGAGTGGCAAATAACTTACTTTGTGACACCCATTGTTAACTGTAGATGTCATACAAGAATGACCCTGGCTGTATACAAATAAAAAAATAAAATTTTATAGGAACATGAATTATCTGAATGTAAACTACACTAATTCTTACATTTAAAAAATATAACAAAGTATTTTTCATGTGATATTAGTTGTCAGGGGCATAGTTTGAAATGAAGCACTGGGACCACTATAACTTACAAATACTGATCTTGTATTGTATTTATCCAGTTTTGTGATGGGCTAATTCCCATGTGTGTACTGTGGCAGTGACCAAGACAGAGAGTCATTAAACTGTATTAAAGCTGTATTAAGAGTTTATCTAGGGCTTCCCTGGTGGCGCAGTGGTTGAGAGTCCGCCTGCCGATGCAGGGGGCGCGGGTTCGTGCCCCGGTCCGGGAAGATCCCACATGCCGCAGAGCGGCTGGGCCCGTGAGCCATGGCCGCTGAGCTTGCACGTCCGGAGCCTGTGCTCCGCAACGGGAGAG
>NC_041217.1:50332977-50345316 GCF_002837175.3 Physeter macrocephalus
AGCCTGTGCTCCCCAACGGGAGAGGCCACAACAGAGGAAGGCCCGCATACCACAAAAAAAAAAAAAAAAAAAAAAAAAAAAAAATGAGTTTATCTATAGTGAAAGTACTCTTTTTCTACCAATGACTGCATGAGACTATTCCAGAAAGCCAGAATTCAGAAATAACCACCCAGCATATTTGGAAGCCAACATTTATAAATAGCTACCCATTATATTCGTGGTTGCTTGCTCTTGATTCAGAAAATTAAGCTGAAATTGAGAGAAGCCTGCTCTCTCATTTTGCTTAAGAACATAAAGTTTCTTTTTTTTTTTTTTTTTTTTGCAAAATGAAACAAAAGTTTGTTTTCTGCTTTCTGTAAATTACAAAGGCACAATGCTAAACTACAGCATGTAACTTTTCAATATTTAACCAGAGCACTTGTAATAAATATGCATCCTGAAACAAGATAAAAGACTACACTTTGTCAGGCGTCCTACCCTCCGCAGCATTTCTGCTCGGGGGTGGGGGCGGGAGGGGGTGGTTTTGTGTTTTCTTAAGTGCTGTGAGGGAAAGTCCTTTCACATAAAGTTTCTGTATAAATAGATTGAGCAATAGACTTAAAACCTTTTAAATGTTTTAGATAGACCGATTAAGGTTAATAACAAGGTACAAAAACATTTCTAAAGTAAATAGCACACATTTATAATTCATGTTTTTTAATAATAGATGTTTTCATTAAATGTATACTTCCATTTAAACTTTCAAATGAAACTCTAAATGGTATTTTTTAAAAATTATAAATCAATAAAATAGTATCACAGAAAGCTTGGAAAATAGAAGACAGATTAAAAACCACTGCCCTTACTTAAACAAAGTACTAGTATTATTTTGTGTATTTCCTTACAGTAATTTAAAGATCAGTAGTAGGTGATTGTAGCCGTTGTATCCATAAAATTTTATCTTTTTCTCTTAGCATCTTACGACAAGAACATTTCTGTTATTTCCTATAGAAATTGTAATTTGAAGTGGCCACACAGTACTCCTTCTAATAGAAACATAGTTTAACTATCTACCATTCAATATTTAGGTTACTTCTGATATTATAAAAAATTATACAGTGAACATTTTCATTTATTTTTTTTTTCTTTCTGTTGGGTACATTTCTATTACTTGGATTATTTGATCAAGGAAAATGAGCACTTTGACATATAATACTATTTTTTCTTTTTTTTAGAGAAACTATATCCATTGATATTTCAACAATCATGGTATAAGTATGATTTTTATAAGAGTGATTTTTATTGTAATTTTACCAGCTTTGGCTATGAATATAAAAGTATTTTCTTCTAATTTAATTAGGTTTAAAGCGCTACTTCATTATTTTCATTTCCATTACATTTCTTATATTGCTTTGCATTTAAACACTTTTACATATTTATTTCAGTTTTTTAAATGGTTTCTATTTTGTAAATGGTCTTTCACGTCATTTTTTGTTTTTTATGTTACCGTCTGTTTTGAAATAATGGTCTAATGTTAATTTTTTTACAATCTGAAGCTAATAAATGAAATTTTTTTCACTTGGTAAACAGCTGTATTTATTGAAATATACTTTTATTTTTATGAAGTTTTATAATGAGGGCAATTTAAAGTGTTGATGATATTTGCTTTTTGAATGTCATTGTTTTATGCATTAAAAAGTAGTGTGTAGTTTTGTTATATATCTGTAAAATATAATGTGAAATTCCCTGTAATACCATCCCCTTCAAAGGTAATCACTGTTAACTATTTGTTATACATTTCCTTACATTTTTTTTCTATGCTTAGCTTAAGTCATTTGTTCATTCAGCAGACATTCAGCAGACACATTTTACTATGTGTCAGGTACTGTGCTAGTTTTGGTAAACCAAACACTTATTATAGTTAAGACATATTTTTGTTCTGTGCCAAATTGTTAGATTCAGTGCCCTGGTTCTTGAGGTTTCAGAAATCATTAGTATTTGGTACTTAACTTTCAAAGCATTTTACACTTAGTATTTGAGGTGTGTGGGTAAGTCAAGATTTAAACAAACTGTTCATTAATTTTGGAGACTTAAATTTAAAAATAAAATTAGATTGTAAACCTTTTGACTTTGGTGTAAGATAAGCAAAAGATTAATTACAAATATGTGTATGGTTGAATAAGATGTACTTTTTTCTTTTTACATCTTTATTGGAGTATAATTGCTTTACGGTGCTGTGTTAATTTCTGCTGTATAACGAAGTGAATCAGCTATATGTATACATATATCCCCATATCACCTCCCTCTTGAGCCTCCCCTATCCCACCCCTCTAGGTGGTCACAAAGCACCGAGCTGATCTCCTTGTGCTATACAGCTGCTTCCCACTAGCTATCTGTTTTACATTTGGTAGTGTATATATGTCAGTGCTACTCTCTCACTTCATCCCAGCTTCCCCCCTGGCCCCATGTCCTCAAGTCCATTCTCTACTTCTGCATCTTTATTTCCATCCTGCCCCTAGGTTCATCAGAACCATTTTTTTTTTAGATTCCATATATATGTGTTAGTGTATGGTATTTGTTTTTCTCTTTCTGACTTACTTCACTCTGTATAACAGGCTTTAGACCCATCTACCTCACTATAAATAATTCAATTTCATTTCTTTTTATGGCTGAGTAATAGTCCATTGTATATATGTGCCACATCTTCTTTATCCATTCATCTATCGATAGACACTTAGGTTGCTTCCATGTCATGGCTATTGTAAATAGAGTTGCAATGAACGTTGTGGTACATGACTCTTTTTGAATTATGGTTTTCTCAGGGTATATGCCCAGGAGTGGGATTGCTGGGTCGTATGGTAGTTCTATTTGTAGTTTTTTAAGGAACCTCCATACTGTTCTCCACAGTGGCTGTATCAATTTACATTCCCACCAACAGTGCAAGAGGGTTCCCTTTTCTCCACACCCTCTCCAGCATTTATTGTTTGGAGATTTTTTAAGATGTACTTCTGAGAGCTAAAATTTAAGTTGCAAATTCAATCCAATATATATATATATATATATATATATATATTTCTTTTTTTTTTTTTTCTTAGGTAGCAGTCATCTGATAAGTACATCTTCTTGGCGAGATGGACAAAAATTAGTAAAGAAAATTCTGGGACCTGCACCTAGAATAGAGCAAAAAGAGCGAAGAATAGCATCAAGTGACAGAAGTGGAAGAGAAAGAACTACTAAATCTGGTGAGTAATTAAATTAGTAAATTAAATTACTCAACCATTAAAATTGTAGAGCAAAGCAATTAAAAGTTGCTTTTGTAAGTACTTTGAGAGGTGAAAATACTCTTTTAAGAATGCTCTTAAGACTTTGCATTATAATTGTGAGTGTAGCTCAAAAAAGAAGAAATTGGGCTTGTCTGTGGATAATTTCCATATATAGATGTTATGATGATATTTATTAAGAATTCTGTTTGTGTTATATTAATTACATTTAGCTGTCATTATGAATAAATAGCAAAGCATCATGTAATCAAATCTTATTAGACCTTTAGGGACCTTTAGAGAATCAAGTCCAATCTGTCTTATCTCCACAGACATAAACACAGGTAGACATTCATAAGGTTGGATTTTTTTTTTGTTGTTTGACAGATTAGGAAACAGACCCTGAGAGAGAAGTGAGTTTTCTCAAGGGTATACAGTCAGTGGGTGACAAAATTTGATCTAGATCCACAGGTCTTTAGTTTGACCCTCAAGTCCATTGCTGTTTTCTTTTTGAAACATCTTGAGTGCCATTTGAAATAACTACTTTTTCACTAATGAACACTAATTTTGGGAAATGAAATATAAATACCTGCAAGCCCGCTTTCCTTTTCAATGGCAAAAATTTGCCTGAATTTGAGCTTCTGGAATGGATTCAGTAAGAGATGCAATTTGGTATATAGAAGTCAATGTATATTTTGTGTTTGTTCCTCTTCGCTTTCATCTAGCTTATAAATAAACTCACACTGTCCTTAGCCTAAATTTAAGCCACATCAACAAACATTTAGGTGATAAAATGATTGTTTTTCTATATATTTAATTTTTTTCTGTTATTCATTGGAGAGTTGTGGCAGCCTATAACATTGTCAGTTTTTTAACAACTATTTGAGAGTTTGGTGAGGGAGAGAAATAGTAACATTAAATATGCATATGGGAGAGAAATAGTAATTCTCTATTCATATTAATAGTTAAATATTCATATCAACAGCAAGATATGTCCTTATTTCAGA
Organism: Physeter macrocephalus; assembly: GCF_002837175.3. NCBI lineage: Eukaryota > Metazoa > Chordata > Mammalia > Artiodactyla > Physeteridae > Physeter > Physeter macrocephalus. The sequence goes on from NC_041217.1 coordinate 50,337,224, forward strand.
AATATTAAAAGATGCACTTTTTAAATAAAAATGCCAAGGAAGTATAGTTTCTAAGAGTATTGAAATTCTTCTCTTACTGTTTTTCTTTCCTTCTAAAATATTCCTTAGAAGACTTTATAGGATATTTGAATTTGAGTTTAAGATAAAGTGAAATTCCTAATTTTCTCCTTAGTGTGATAAATCTTAGGAATGAATATAGAATTTTAATACATCACTAACAGTTCATACTTTGTAGGGGGTCATATTGGAAGAGCAGAATCAGATCCCAGATTGGATGTTTCACATAGACATCTTCCACGAAACTCAGAACGTTCAAGAAGTAGAGCTCGGTCAGAAAATAATGTAAAGAAATTAGTTCCATCTCTTCCAGATAATAAACAGGAGGAAAATGCTGCCTTAAATAAGGACTTTTTACCTGTTGAAATTCGTGGAATTCTTGATGACCTACAGCTGGATTCAGCAGCTCAGGCTGCAAGGCAAGAGACAGGAGAGTTACAGAATCAGAAGCCATCAACATCAATACAAGCTCCTAGGAGTCATAGCCCAATAAAAAGAAAACCTGACAAAATAACAGCTAATGAAGATCCCCCTGTTATTTCCAAAAAGCGACACTATGATACAGATGAGGTACGACAGTACATTGTTAGACAGCAGGAGGAAAGGAAGAGGAAGCAAAATGAGGAGAAGAAGGCTCAAAAGGAGGCCACGGAACAGAAGAACAAACGATTACAGGAGCTCTACCGGAAACAAAAAGAAGCCTTTACTAAAGTGAAAAATGTGCCTCCTTCTGAGCCATCAGCAAATAGGCGACTGCAGGAAACTTACTCCAAATTGCTTCTAGAAAAGTCATTGCTTGAAGAGCCAACTCATCAACATATGCAGGAAACACAGGTAATAGTGACAGAAATACAAAGGGAAGTAATTCACGGTTAGGAAAAACTTACTTGCTATACTATTTAAAAATTACTCACCATTCCTAATATTCAGACATATGCTCAGACAGTACTTATAATAATGATGGCCTTTCATGAAGTTTATTCTAGATAAAAACGATTGAAAATAAGTGCTGTTAGTTTCCTAGAGTGATTGTTACTGATCTGTCTCATCACTGCTGTTAGTTATATCCTTGCCTAGTTTTTACTGTATTACTGAGCAAAGTTAGACTGTATTAATAATGAAAAGCCTGGTTTTGTTATCTGTGTTGAAATTAGAGAATATCCTACTTTAGTGTGCTAATTTTATGACTATTGCTATTGTTTTTAAGGATAAGAATAACATTTGAGTCTGTACCATATACCACATACTGTTTTAAATGTTTTACATGCTTAAGTTTCAGTAAATTCTCATAATCCTGAGAAGGGTGGGTACTACTGGTATTTCCACTTATTAGGTGAAAAAACTGAGGTTTAGAAAGAGTATTATTTCCTCCGAATTATGCAGTGTTAGGTGCCTTTGTTGGATTTCAGGTGCAATTTTGTTGTTAACTGTAATGGTTGCTTTGGAGACAAACTAAATTTGAATTGGTTTTATTTGAGAGAAAAAAGCTCCTGCATTTCGTGATCTTTGTAAAGTTGAAGCAACTTAACATTTATCTTATGTGCTCCTTGAATATATCTTTATGATGGGAGTCAGATAACTTTGATGTCCTTTTTTCTTAGACCAGACCAGGGTATCAGCCATCTGGAGAATCTGACAAAGAGAACAAAGTGCAGGAACGTCCCCCAAGTGCATCTTCCAGTAGTGACATGTCTCTGTCAGAACCTCCACAGCCTCTTGCAAGGTAAAAAGGGGAGAAAGAAAGATGATTAAGGTTCTTTCTTTCCACGATATTAGTATAGTGGTCTGTGCTCAGTGAATCTTATTGATTGACCTTCTTGTGAAGAAGAGGTTTATTTAGAAATTGGTTAATATCTTCTGATGGATACTTAAGCATGTTATACATCTATACTTACTGCATGCTCTATTCTATTGTTCAACTCTTGCCTGTTCTTTAATATCTGGTGTAAATATCATTTCCTCCTGGGGATCACCTGCAGTTGGAAGCACTCTTGCCTTCTCTGACGTAAACACAGGTAAATGTTTGTCGGATAAATGAATCACAGTGAAATTAATATTTTTAAGTATTTATGTTGAATATTTTTCAAAAGGCATTTCTGTATCCATAACTATTCAAAATTTCTTCATATGACTCTTATATCAACATATCTTACCTCTCAAAAACTATATTTGGATATGCATATGAACACACGGACAAGGACTAAAAAGGGATTTGATTTGAATTCAGATTGGTGAATGAGGGCTATTTTACCTTAAATTAAGAAAAAAAAATTTTTTTTGCTGTAAAATGTGCAGTAAAGTAAAAAGAAAAAAATAACAAAACCTATTTGTCCATGCAAGTTAAGATGATTTTCAGATTACATGGTTATAAGTTATACTTTGAAATAACTGTTTTGGGAATAAAAATCAAGTCATTTAACCAGTTTTGGGTTAATACATATGATCCTCTCACCCCCCTTGCTGCCCCCCTCACCTCCCAAGAGAATAATAATATTGATAAAAATAGCTAACATTTATTGTTTGTTAATTTCAGGCTCTGATCTAAGTACTTTGCCTATATCATTTTATGTAATCCTTGTAGTTCTTTGAGTTCTCTCAGTTAGTTTATGCTTAAAAGCACAGCATTTCTTTTCCTTGACCTTCATGTTCCATCATTCTGCATTAGCTACCTGGAAAACTCCAAATTACCTACCTGACCTTGAAGACCTTGAAGATCTAGCTCAAAAGTCAGTTTCCTTGGCTATCAGAGTTCATTGTTCCCTATCTATACCCTATTGAACTTTATATATCTTTATATTAGTACTTAATGACATTGTGTTTAGCTGTTTATTAGTCTCTCATCCCTGCTAGATCTTCTGAAACTAAAGAGTAAGGATTAGGTCATAACTGGATTAAATCTTTCCATTTTTGTGTACTGCTATTCCTCTACCATCAACATAGAGCCTGCCACAAAATTGTCATTCTAAATACTTGAATTTAAAGGTCTTGGGTTTTTACTCAGCAGTACCTTTTTATTTACAACTTCCTTTGTATTTCTGTTACTACCAGCTTAATTTGGGCACTAATAACCTCACACCTTGCATTTGTAATAGTCTATATTCTGTGATTTAGAATCTATTCACTAGTCTTCCTTTATTCTACTTTCAAAGCAGTCATTCAGTATACAAGACTGCTACCACATAACCTTCAACCAAACCTTGTATTACATGCCTTTCATTTCCCTTATCGCCCTGGTTACCCTCCTCCAGATGATTTTTTTTGAACTTAATTGGTAGGACTTCATATTTATTCATACTAGTTTGGTCTAAGGTTGCAGCCTGTCTAAATAACTTTGAATCATAATTCGATAATTTGTTGGGTTAGCCATGCCTCCTAACTTTCTGTCATCTACAAATTTGATAAGCCTGTCTTCATGTCATCATCCAAAAATAATGGACAAGACCAAGGACAAAACCTCATGTTATTTTTTCTAAGGATCTTAATAGTTAACACCAGTCTTTAACCTTTGTATAGTATTCCTTAATATACAGGGAGGTTGTCTATAATCTGGAAATATAAGTGAATTATATAATGTCATCTAGGACATCTTTATTCTGTTTCTAGCCTTTAAGGACGCCCTATCAATTTTTCTTAGAACTAGATTGTAATAATCTCATTTCTTTAGTATGTACAATGTTAAACATAACTGTTTGGTGTTTATTAAATATGTGTTGATTAGAGTAATATCATGCCTACAACCTTAAGCATTTCTCTTTTATGTAACATTATTTTTAAAGAGAAAGGTAGAGCCAATATTGTAAAAAATTTTGTCCACAGAGTTTTAAGGGTTATAATGCCTTCTCCTCAATAGTTTAAAAAATGTGTCTTAGTTGAAGAAAGCTGTTTACAAAACAGTATGTATGATTTCATTTTCGTGAAAATAACATGAAACACAACATACATGTAGAAAAATGTTTAGAAAGATATAATTCTTTTTCTAAAAATTTATTTATTTATTTATTTATGGCTGCATTGGGTCTTCGTTGCTGCGTGCAGGCTTTTCTCTAGTTGCGTTGAGCAGGGGCTGCTCTTCATTGCAGTGCACGGGCTTCTCATTGCGGTGGCTTCTCGTTGCAGAGCACGGGCTCTAGGCATGCGGGCTTCAGTAGCTGTGGCACACGGGCTTAGTTGCTCTGCAGCATGTGGAATCGTCCTGGACCAGGGCTCAAACCCATGTCCCCTGCATTGGCAGGCGGATTCTTAACCACTGCGCCACCAGGGAAGTCCTAGAAAGATATAATGAAATAGTGATAGTGCCTCTTTCTCATTGGTTAGCTATGAGTGATCTTTATTTTTTTTATCCTTTGTCTGTCTTTTTTTTTTTTTTTGCAGTGGCTACGCATTACTCTTATAATCAGAAAAAACAAAACTTTAAAAAAAGGTGGCTTAGTTATGAGGTCCTGTGTTAACTAACATATTGTAATTTTCATTTCCAGAAGGGATTTGATGGATCCTACATGGATGCAGCCTGACAGACTGAGTCCACGAGTCCACCATTCTCAACCACAGCCTCTTGTTGGAACAGCTGGAAATTTACTTTCCCATCTCTTGAGTCTAGAGCATGTAGGAATTTTGCATAAGGATTTTGAATCCATTTTACCAACTAGGAAGAATCATAATCTGGCTTCAGGGCCATTAACTTTTACACCTCAACCATATCTGACCTCACCAGCTGCTCATCCAGATGCCTTGTTAAAACCTAGTGCTAGCCAATATAAGAGTAAACTGGATCGTATTGAAGCCTTGAAAGCAACAGCTGCTTCTTTGTCCAGCAGGATTGAAAGTGAAGCTAAGAAATTAGCTGGGGCTAACATTAACTATGGGTCAGTATGGAACACTGAGTATGATGTGCAGCGAACACCCCAAGAAGATGGACATTGGACCAAGGCTATAAGTCCACCTGTGAAAGAGGATGCAGAAGATGTTTTCTCTGCTCGAATTCAAAAGATGCTGGGAACCTGTGTGTCTCATCCAACTTTTGATGATGATCTTCCTGGTGTAGGCAACCTTAGTGAATTTAAAAAGCTTCCTGAGATGATAAGACCTCATAGTGCCATATCAAGCTTCAGAGTGAGATCCCCTGGTCCCAAACCAGAAGGGCTGCTGGCACAGTTGTGTAAGAGGCAGACTGACTCTTCTAGCTCTGATATGCAAGCTTGTTCTCAAGACAAAGCCAAAATGTCTCTTGGTTCCAGCACAGATTCAGTGAGTGAAGGGCCTCTTCTTAGTGAGGGTAGTCTCTCTGAAGAAGAGGGAGGTCAAGATGGACGGTCCCCTTTGAAGTTAGCAGAAATCTTAAAAGAAAAGGAATTTTGTGCTGGAGAAAGAAATGCTTATGAACCCATCAAAGAGTTTCAGAAGGAAGCTGAAAAATTTTTGCCACTCTTTGGGCCCATAGGTGGTACACAAAGCAAAGGACCATGGGAAGAATTGGCAAAGGGAAGTCCACATAGTGTCATTAATATTTTTACAAAATCATATAAATTATATGGAAAAGGTGAGAAAAATAAGTAACCCTTGTAATATTTGTATGTTAAGATAAATTATTTCATAATTCTGTACAAGATAATACTTAACTATAAATTTTCATCATTCATTACAAGGATGGTAGAGATTTATTATTGTCCAAATTAATCTGAGTTATCTGCAAGCTTCAACTAGAGTATTCTAATTTAATCTTTAAAATTTTAGTTTTTAGCTGTTATTGTCATAAAACAATGGTTGGTGGTTATAGAAATTTTGGTCTAGTTTAGAGAAATTCATAGGTGATGTTCAGGAGTGGTATGTATCAAGTGTATACTAGGTTTACTGTGACCAGAGTTATATATTTAGATAGAAAATAAGTATATTTCTTAAAACAGTGATTTGTGTGTGAATCACTGGGAATATAGTGGTCAAGAATTGAGAGGGGCAACTGCAGTAACATTTCTAATGTGGAAACAAATCTATTACTGTTTGTCAAAACTAATTTTAAAAACAGACTTTGAGAGTAGTGTAGCTATATATTTGGGTCCTGAAACAATAACTTTTAAAGTTCCCTTCTTATCCCTGAAATCCTGCAACACAACTTTTCCTTTTCTGTGGTGGCCTCAATTCCTTTAAGTCCCTTTCTCTGTGCTTCTACTGTAGGTGGATTCTACACCTCTTATGCTAGTATAACCTTAGAATTCCCAGGTTGGAGAGTGAGGCTGAGCCCTAAGTCAGCCATGTTTACTGTGGTTTTTCATTTCCATTCTACATAGTGAGCAAATTATCTGACAAATGAATTGATTTCATCTGTTCAGCTTATGCTTAATTGGGTATCCCATTGCATTTTCCTAGAATTTATATTTAGCCACTTCGGTATGATCTTGTGCAGACCGATATGTGCTATTGATCTCTTTTGTTTAACACTTATTTCTATAGGTGATAATTTTAAAGTTCTTTGGATATTAAAGTTCTTTTGGTTATAGCAAAGTGCTTTTAAATCAACACCCTCAATTTTTTTTCACAAGAAAGTTGGATTTGTTCTTAAATCCTTCTGTTAGATTTTTATTAAGGTATTATACTGAAATGTTTAGAGTTGAAATGATCTGTTATCTGGGATTTGTTTCAAAGCAATATTTGGGGAGAGTTACAGATGGAGGGAATAGGAAGTTTAATTGAAACTAGATTGGTCATGTATTGATAATTGTTAGAGGTGGGTGATGGATGCACTGGTTTCATTATATGATTCTCTCTACTGTCATGTATGTTTGAAAATTTCCCTAATAAAAAGTTAAAAATGTATTGTTAGGTATAAAGATAACTTGAAAAGAAGCCCTAATGAAAGCAAACTAAAATGTCCCTGAATCCGTGTTGTTAATCTCCAGGTTATGGAAAGTGTTGCTTATAGTTTTTTTAATTTTTGTTTTAAAACACATTTCAATTATTACTTTTAACAGGATTTGAAGACAGGTTGGAAAGAGGAACATCAGCATCACGGCCTTTGAATGCCATCACAACTCCTCTAAGCAGCATTTCATATGAAGATGATTTTGTCTCCTCTGCAGGAAGTGGGACTTTGACAGAAAAAAAGTCAGCTCTTGAACCCAAGTAAGAAGAATATGTTGACAATATGGAGCAAAATCTGAAGAGTGAGAAAAGTGTACAAATGAGAACTACGGTCTGAATATTTGTCAAATTTTCCTTGTTTAAAGATAGCATAGTGGTTATTAAGAGCGTGGGCTTTGGATCCAGACTGTGTGGGTTTAAATATTGGCTCTCCTAATTATTAGTTGTTTGTCCTTGGGCATATTGCTTAATCTCCCTGTGCCTCAGTTTTCTTCTCTGTTAAAGTGTTATGAATATTCAGTGAAATACAAAGTATGTAGAACAGGGCCTGGCACATAATAAGCAAAATACAGGTTGTTAAATCAATCTGTGAATCCCCAGTAGAGGTTAGTACTGGGAAAACTATCCCATGATATATTAATGTGAGATGATTAAGAAATGGTTTTCTGGGCTTCCCTGGTGGTGCAGTGGTTGAGAGTCCGCCTGCCGATGCAGGGGACGCGGGTTCATGCCCCGGTCCGGGAGGATCTCACATGCCGTGGAGCAGCTGGGCCCATGAGCCATGGCCGCTGAGCCTGCGTGTCCGGAGCCTGTGCTCCGCAACGGGAGAGGCCACAAGAGTGAGAGGCCTGCGTACCGCAAAAAAAAAAAAAAAAAAAAAAGAAATGGTTTTCTGTGATAGAATTGAAGATAACTAGATAGACCCTTGACTTCATGATCCTAAGTAATCAGTAAATTTTTTAATAATTGGGATAACATCTAAAATTTTGCAAATCTTTGAAAAATAGTAATATTATAACGTTAATATTTATTGAGCACTTAATGTACAAGGCTTTGAGAGGACCGAATGGGCTTTACCTGTATTAACTCATTCTTTTTTTTTTTTTTTTTTTTTGCGGTACGCGGGCCTCTCACTGCTGTGGCCTCTCCCGCTGCGGAGCACAGGCTCCGGATGCGCAGGCCCA
>NC_041217.1:50345466-50347469 GCF_002837175.3 Physeter macrocephalus
TTTTTTTTTTTTTTTTTTTTTGCGGTACGCGGGCCTCTCACTGCTGTGGCCTCTCCCGCTGCGGAGCACAGGCTCCGGATGCGCAGGCCCAGCGGCCATGGCCCACGGGCCCAGTCGCTCCGCGGCACTTGGGATCCTCCTGGACCGGGGCACGAACCCGTATCCCCCCGCATCGGCAGGTGGACCCAACCACTGCGCCACCAGGGAAGCCCTTAACTCATTCTTATAATAGCCTGATATAAGTATTTTTGTTATTATTCCTACTTGAGAGAGGAAACTGAAGCACTAAGGTTGTTACTTGTACAGTGTCATATAGTAAGTGAATCAGATTTTGCCAGAGAATTTCCTCCCTAAATTTTGTTACCATATAAAGTAATCTGTAATTACTCACATGCAGTGTAACTTTCTTCACAAATTACAAATTGTAATGCACATAAAATTATTGGATTATCTTTTTAAAATTAGTTATATCTAGCTGGATTAATGAAAATAAGTATTATTAAGATTATAGCAGGAGAAGTATAATTTTAAATTTTGAACTTTAAAGAAAAGACTAATTTTTAAATCAAGACTTGCAAGGATTTGTGTTGACATTTAATATCACTAGCCAATATGGTTTATTGCATTTTATTTCTCAGTTGAAGTAGAGCATATTAAATTATTGTTCCCTATAAGATTATCAGAAGGAAGATAATAAACTATAAATTTGAATAGATATTGAGGCCACATTTTTCAGTATCCAACATTATATTTTTTTCTCTTATGTGTCTGAATTACCCATTTTTATTGGTTTCACTTCAGTAAAAAACTGCCTGAGACTTTTCTCAGTAATAAATTGAGCCATAGGGAATAATCCAGGTTTCTGGTAGTAAGAAACCAAGAAAAGTGGAAAGCATGTTTGATTATAGTTATATTCTCCTTGTGACTAAATAGATTTTAAAATATCTATAGTTTGAGCTGTGATTTGAGACTTTTTATTTCTTGCTTTAACCACTATTACTTATTCTTTGACAGTATTGGTAGTAACAGTTTAGGCATTCAGGAGGATCATTCTAGCAAAAAGTCTGCCTATGATCTTTCCTCTGTGGATGTTACCTCCCAGCACTCATCAGGGGCCCAGTCTGCTGCGTCGTCTCGTTCATCTTCTTCTTCTAAAGGAAAGAAAGGAAAAAAGGAAAAGATAGAATGTAAGTGGAATTCTACATGGTAATTTTTTTCTCTTACCAGTGACTTTGTGATAGTGATCTAAAGTTATGATTTCATAAGTTAGATGAATTTCTTTATGATAATGTAATTGGCTTTCATATTTATTTATCATTACAACAATACCTTTTGATATATGACATTATAAATCTTATGCTCAGTCATTACCTAATTAACCATCGTCATTACCTAATTCCAGAACTTTTTCATCATCCCATGCTGAAACTCTGAACCCATTAAACAGTAATTTCCCTTTCCTCCCTTCCCTGAGCCCCTGTTAACCCACTCTTCTACTTTCTGTCTCTATGAAATTGACTACTCTGGGTACTTCATATAAGTGGCATCATGCAATATTCGTCTTTGTGTGTCTGGCTTATTTCATTTCGCATAATGTCTTCAAATTTCATCCATGTTGTAGCATGTGTCAGAATGTCCTTCCTTTTTAAAGGCTGAATAATATTCCATTATATGTATATACCACGTTTTGTGTATTCTTTCATCAGTTGATGGATATCTTGGTTGTTTCAACCTTTCAGCTATTGGGAATAATGTGGACATGAACACTGGTGTGCAAATACTGTTTGAATCCCTACTTTCAGTTCTTTTGTGTATATACCCAGTTGTAGACTTGCTGGATCAAAAGGCATTTCTTTTTTTTTTTTTTTTTTTTTTTTTTTTTGTGGTATGCGGGCCTCTCTCTGCTGGGGCCCCTCCCGTTGCGGAGCACAGGCTCCGGACGCGCAGGCCCAGCGGCCATGGCTCACGGGCCCAGCCGCTCCGCGGCATGTGGGATCCTCCCA
>NC_041217.1:50347634-50358072 GCF_002837175.3 Physeter macrocephalus
GAACCCGGTTCCCCTGCATCGGCAGGCGGACGCGCAACCACTGCGCCACCAGGGAAGCCCAAAAGGCATTTCTATATTTATTTTTTTGAGGAGCTGCCATACAGTTCCAGAGCAGCTACAACCTTTTACATTCTCACCAGTAGTGTACAAGGGCAAGGGTTCCAGTTTCTCCACATACATACTAAAATAACCCTTGTTGTTTTCTGGGTTTTTGTTTTTTTTTGAAGAACAGACATTCTAATGGATGTGAAATGTTAACATTTTTAGTAAGAATCCTTCCAGACAATCAGTAGGCGTATGTAAATAGAAAATGTTACATGTACGAGATCACATTTTATGTGATATGTTTTTCTGTTAATGGGTTACAGATACCTTTCTGTGTTAGTAAATATGGATAACCCTTTGTAGTGACTACCTAGTGTTCTGTTATTTGACTATATTGTAATTTATTTAGCCAATTCCCCATTGCTAGACATTTAGGTTCTTTTTTTTTTGCCTATTATAAACACTGCTGCATTGAATATCCTTACAAATGCATCTTTTTGCATTTGATCTGGTTCTTTCCTTTAAGAGAAAATCCTAGAAGGGAGATAATGGGACACTGAGTATGCTGTGCTTAAAATTTGGATACATTTTGCCAAATAGCTCTTCAGAAAGCTAGTGCCACTTTATACTTCCAATGTGAGTGTGCTAGGAATAGATTCTTTTTAAATCATTAAGCTAGTATAATTCTCTTGTAGATTGGAAGTGTTCTGAAAGTCTTTGGCAGGAACATTAGACATCATTTTATCAACACTTCCCAAAGCCTGTCTTTCCTTGTGAAATACTGATTCAATGCAATAGGCTGTTTCATAAGTATTCTGAGGATAAAAGAGCTCCATGGTTCTATAAACTTGGGAAAAGCTTTTAGAGTGAAACAGGCTTCTTTCTTGCAGGATTCATCAACACTTTTATCTTTTTTTCTTTTAATTTTTTCAGCTGTATTAAGGGATAATTGACAAATAAAATTGTAAGGTAATTAAAGTATACATCGTGATGATTTGATATACATATATATTGTGAAAGAATTCCTTCCATCTAGTCCGTTAACTAACACATCCATCACTATATATATATAGGTGAGAACATTTAAGTTCTACTCTCTTAGAAAATTTCAATTATACGATATGGTGTTATCAACTACAGTCACCACGTTATACATTAGATCCTTGGACCTTATTTATCTTATAGCTGTAAGTTGGTAACCTTTTACCAATATCTCCCTATTTCCTCTACTCCTGACAGCTACTTTTCTACTCTGTCCTTTTACGAGTTTGGATTTTTTAGATTCCACATATAAATGATATTATACAGTATTTGTCTTCCTCTGTCTGACTTATTTCACTTCGCATAGTGGCCTCAAGGTCCATCCATGTTGTCACAAATGGCAGGATGTCCTTCTTTCTCATGGTCGAATAATATTCCATTGTATACGTACCACCTCTTTATCCCTTCATCCATTGATGGATGGTTGTTTCCGTATTTTGGCTGTTGTGAATAATGCTGCAGTGAACATCAGAGTGCATATATATTTTCAAATTAGTGTTTTCATATTCTTTGGATAAAATCCCAGAACTGGAATTAATGGTAGTTTTACTTTAGTTTTTTGAAGAACCTCCATACTGTTTTCCCTTTAGAAAACTGTCTATTCAGTTCCTTTGCCCATATTTTAACTGGATTGTTTGCTGTTGAGTTGTGTGAATTCTTTATGTATTTTGGATATTAAGCCCTTATCAGGTATATGATTTGTAAGTATTTTACCATAGGTTGTCTTTTTATTTTGTTGATGAAGTCAAAATGTGGAAGTTTTTTAGTTTGATGTAGTCTCACATATTTATTTTTGCTTTTGGTGCTTGTGCTTTTGGTGTTCATCAACACTTTTAATGTGCTAATATGGATTATTTATTTTAGGATGAGGATGAGGCTATAGTATGAAGTATTTTTCAAATTTATTTGACCACAGAATCAGTTCTTCTGTTACATTAGAATTGAGCAGAATACATTTTGGGAAATGCCGATCTTGCTAAAAAATGCCCATCTTCGTTATGTTAGTGTCTCACCTAAGGTTACTAACTAGTTACTGGTGAAGCCTAGATTCTGGCTTCTAACTCCTAAATCAAGTGTACCTTCTACTGCAATATATTGTACAAGTTAAGATATCATGATATATTAAATATATGAGTATAAACAATATGATTCAGTATAGGTTTTAAAAATTATAATCTAAAACTTGGTTAGATGAAATACAGGTACTGTTTTTGGCTCTCAGTTTCCCTGATCCCTCTCACAGTGCCTTAAAAAAAAAACCCATATATTTTACTTTCCACAGCATCAACTTAAACTTTGTACTTTATCCCAAAGTTCTAAGATGTATAAATTTTGTTGTATATGCTCCATCTGGTGGTGAAAAAGATTGTCTGCATGCTCACTCAGCTCCTTCCCAATGTAGTTGAAAATAGTTGGTAGATTAAAGTGGTAATCGTAAGAAAAAATTATTTATCTTAATTTAACTTTAAAACATATAAATATACTTTCCTTTGGCAGTCTTTTAAACTGCGGGCAGATGTTTTCTTTGCATATAGGTCCCTTGTTTGGAGTTTAGATCTTTCTTGCTTAGACTATTGTATTGTCTACAATTTCTAGTTTTTTGAAATCAAGAACAATTTTTCAATTGTGTATTTATTTTCAAAAAATATATTAAATGAATGAAGTGTTTTTATTATAAGAGTGTGTCTTTATTATGGAAAAATCAGATATAAACAGTATTAACAGCTTGCTTCTAGCCTAGGGATCATGAATATAGATTTTAGATTATAGAATCCTTTCTCATTGATTAATAATCGTCTAGATTATTTGTGTGTTTTTCTCCCCATTATGATAATGCAGTCAGCATATTTAATTCATTGTATATATCTTTACATAGCTTCCTAGGATGAATTACTATGAGTCAGGTGGAATTTCTGAGTCAAGAGCTTGGCTGGAAAATGATTTTTATATATTTTTTGAGTTGTCCTCAAGAAAGCATATATGAGTTTGCACTCCCACGAAAATGGTGTATGAGTATTATTTCCTGTGTGTACTGAATGACACTCAAGGTTTCATTACTTTAAAAATATTTGCTAATCTAATAATGAAAGATAGCATCTCATTGAAGTGATTTGCATTTCTTTGATTTATAGTTGGGTTTGATATTTCTCATACGGTAAGACCTTTCTCATTTTTCCTTTTTTAAACCAAATTTTAATGAAAAATTGTTACCTTATTACTATCACTACAGCATAATATAGCATAATTTTAAAATTTACCTATTTTTTATGGGTAAAAATAGCTAACATAAAATTTGCCATTTTAACCATTTTTAAGCATACCATTCAGTGGCGTTAAATTTATTCACACTGTTTGCAATGAAGTTTCACTACCATAGGTCTCCAGAACGTCTTCATCCTCCTGTACTGAAACTCTGTACCTATTAAACAGTGACTCCCTATTCCTCCCTCTCCAGCCCCTGGCAGCCACCGTTCTACTTTCTGTCTCTATGAATTTGACTAGGAAATTTAACCATTGTTAAGTGTCCAGTTCAGTGGCATTAAGTACATTCACACTTTTGTGCAACTATCACCATTTTATCCATCTCCACAACTGTTTTGTTATCCCAGACTGAAACTCTATACCCACTAAATAATAACTCTCATTTTCTCCTCCCTTTAGCCCCTGGTAACAGCTCTTCTACTTTGTGCGTCTCTATGAATTTGCCTACTCTAGGACCTCATATAGGTGTATAATCATACAATATTCGTTCTTTTGTGACTGGATGGCTTATTTTACTTAGCATAATGTTGTCAAAGTTCATCCATGTTGTAGCATGTGTCAAAATGTCCTTCCTTTTTAAGGCTGACTAATGTTTCATTGTATGTTTATACCATGTTTTGTTATTGTAGTCATTGTTGAAGAACACTTGAGTTACTTCTGTCTTTTGGCTATTGTGATTAATGCTGCTGTGAACATGGGTGTGCAGCATAATTGTTTTTTTCTTTATTTTTCCATTTTCTTTTGATCTTTAACCATATATCTACATTTAAAAAATTTTTTAAACTGTCATTAAAATGTGCACATGATTCTTTTTTCTGCTTTTTTTTTAACCTAGCAAATATTTTTCTGTGCTGCTATTGAAACATATCATCAAGGTGAACAATGCCCTAGACTTAGAGTCATGAGGCCTGGGTTTGTGTCCCATTTCTGCTATCGACTATGTATCCTTAAGTTATTTAGCCTCATAGATCTCTAGTTACCTCATCAGCAAATTAATTATATGGTATCCACTTCATAAGGTGTTTAAGAGCAATAAGGTAATATATATGCAGTGCATTTTAAATTACAGAGTGCTATTTAAATATTCAAGTTACTATTATCTATGTGATATAGACAATTCTATTGGAAATGTAGGTTGAATTTTTTTTTAATTAACTTATTTTTGGCTGTGTTGGGTCTTCATTGCTGCGCACGGGCTTTCTCTAGTTGCAGTGAGCGGGGGCTACTCTTCATTGCAGTGCTTGGGCTTCTCATTGCGGTGGCTTGTCTTTGTTGTGGAACATGGGCTCTAGGCACGTGGGCTCAGTAGTTGTGGCTCGTGGGCTCTAGAGCGCAGGCTCAGTAGTTGTGGCTCATGGGCTTAGTTGCTCCATGGCATGTGGGATCTTCCCAGACCAGGGCTCGAACCTGTGTCCCCTGCATTGGCAGGCGGATTCTTAACCACTGCACCACCAGGGAAGTCCCGAAAGTTTTTTAATTGTAAAGTTATGCATTGAATGTCATGCACAATTTGTGTTTTGTTTGTTTCAATAATCTCCTTGAGATACCCCTGTAAGTAAGATTATTCTTAGAGAATATGAACAGTTTTATGAATCTGGCTACTTAGTTCTTGCCATAGAGTTTCTTGAAAGGATTATATAGTTCAGTTGGCAGTTGATACCATTTTTCTCTTGCCTCTGGGTTTTATCCTTAAAAAATTTCCTTTTGGTTACTTTTTTATAGGGATAAAGTAGTACTTCATTCTTGTTTAATATGTTTGTCTTTTTTTCCAAACATTTGATCTAAGAACAATTTATTTTTTAATAGCAAGTGGGAGATATTAATGGAAGAAATTTCACTTTCCTTAAATGGAAGCAAAGAATGAAGAACTGCTTTATCTTAGATATGAAAAACAAATTTTTTTAAAGTCCATTTTAAGATATTCTGGTTTGTACTTTTTGTTATTTTATTGAAATCTAGGTATCAATTATCTCTCAGTAGCTTCTAATATTGGGAATCAGTTTTATAAGAAATTTACTTTACAGGGCTAGATTCACTCACTGGAGATATTCAGAACTCACTTCTTGATGAAGAAAAAGTACACTCTAGTTCAGAACGTGGCTCTAATCAAGGAAAGAAATCTGGGACCAGTAGCAAACTTTCTGTTAAAGATTATGAGCAGACTCTTGACACTGATAGCACTTTGGAGGATCTTTCTGGGCATTCTTTGAGGTAAAGTAATGCATATTTTATACTGTAATTCATATTTAATTAAAGTTACAATATCATTGATGTTCAGAGAATTCACTTAATAAATTTATGTTTTTTGTGGTTTTGTTCATAGCTCTAGTCTTTATCTATATTTTAGAATATAGTCATCTCTCACCTAAACAATTACAACCACTGCCACAGGAATTCTCTGCCTCTAGCACAACCTACCTTTCTATTCTAAATGCCATTGCCACAGTTGTTTTCTTGACTCAATCCATTGACCAAGCAACTACTCTCCTTAGGGTACTCTGGGAGCTCACAGTTACCCCACAGATCAACATTAAGAGCTTAACTTTATTTGAAGTGTTATCACGAGGCTACCAAAGACTATCTTATTTCCTTTGTTTATACAGTTTTCTTCTCAACTGTATTCTTCCACTCTTTAAACACAACCACTTAGTGTTCTTTTTTTTTTTTTCTTTCTTCGGTACGCGGGCCTCTCACTGTTGTGGCCTCTCCTGTTGCGGAGCACAGGCTCCGGACGCACAGGCCCAGCAGCCTTGGCCCACGGGCCCAGCCGCTCCGCGGCATGTGGGATCCTCCTGGACCGGGGCACGAACCCGCGTCCCCTGCATCGGCAGGCGGACTGTCAACCACTGCGCCACCAGGGAAGCCCCAACCATTTAGTGTTCTTTTGGTATCATTGTTTATTTGTACCTCTGAACTTTTCTCTTCTGCTCAACTTATTAGATGACTCAAGCAGATTTTGAAATTTCACTCTTACATTGATTATGGAACTTGTACACTCTTTTTTTTTCCTTTTTTAAAAAAATTTATTTATTTATTTATTTTTGCTGTGTTGGGTCTTCGTTTCTGTACGAGGGCTTTCTCTAGTTGCGGCAAGTGGGGGCCACTCTTCATCACGGTGTGCGGGCCTCTCACTATCGTGGCCTCTCTTGTTGCGGAGCACAAGCTCCAGACGCGCAGGCTCAGTAGTTGTGGCTCACGGGCCTATTGCTCCACGGCATGTGGGATCCTCCCAGACCAGGGCTCAAACCCGTGTCCCCTGCATTGGCAGGCAGATTCTCAACCACTGCGCCACCAGGGAAGCCCTTTCCTTCTTTTTAATATCATAATATATTATGCACTTAGCCTATTGCTTGCACATAACTATTGCTTTATGTACAGTTCATACTCTGTCTCCATGACTTTTTATCTGCTGCACTGGTTTTGTCCTTATGGAAATTTAAGCTCTGAGAAGACATGAATATTTCTTTTTTATTTTAAAACTATGTGCTTTTTCTAGTACAGTGTCACATACAGATAATCATTTTTAATGCTTTCATGTTGCAGATAATGCTGTATGATTAATACCATCATTGCTATGTTTAAAGTTGAATTTTAATTTCTTTGTCAATGATTTTGGAATTCAGAAAACTTTACCTTTCCTTAAGAGATACTCTGATGATTTAATTGGCAAAATCTACAAAGTTAAACATTTCTGAAACAGAATCCATAGCCAGATAAGTTGATAAATGCCCCATACTGTAGTCTAGATCCCCACTTTTCCACCTGTGGAGATTCACAGTGGATAAAACAATTTGAGGTTTTGATACAAAGGAGTCCAGATTTTTAAAAAATTATTTAACCTATTTTTTTCTTAACTTACATGGCTGTAGACACTGTCTGTCTCCACACTCTTTCCCTTTGTTTCCTTTTTATTTTTTGGAAAACTTAACTAACATCATTGAAAACACTAATCTGGGGAAGTCTCTGCAGAACAAATATAAATTCGTCTTGCAAAACCATAAGGTGAGATTCAGACAGAGTAGTTTGTTTTGATGTTGTGTTGGAATTCTTTCATGGAGCTCTATTAGGAGACAGAAGTAATGATAATTCTTTTTATGTTCCATAAATGAAATTGTCATACTGTTAAAAATGTATTTCTCTAAACCGTCAGTAGAAAATTAAAGGTCACTGGAAACAAGTGAGTGCCTCTCAAGACTACTTTTATTCAAATATTTAAATTCTGGTATAAGAGAAATGTTTACCTTTGAAAACCATCTCATAGTTTTATTAAAGCTAAAAGTAAGCTTGCTTTAGTATGTTGAAATATGCTAACTGCTAACATGCTTTATACGGTATTTGAGTAATTTAGTCAGTAAATAAAGGGTTAGTGCAGGGCAGCATGCTTCTTGTTATGAGAAACAATACCTTTTTTTTTTTTTTTTTTTTTGTGGTATGCGGGCCTCCCTCTGTTGTGGCCTCTCCCGTTGCGGAGCACAGGCTCCGGACGCGCAGGCTCAGCGGCCATGGCTCACGGGCCCAGCCGCTCCGCGGCATGTGGGATCCTTCCAGACCGGGGCGCGAACCCGGTTCCCCTGCATCGGCAGGCGGACGCGCAACCGCTGCGCCACCAGGGAAGCCCCGAGAAACAATACCTTTAATGAGCATAATTTCTCAAAGAGGGGCTAGACATGTACCTTGTGTCCTTGAGTTGTTTTTTTTTTTGTTTGTTTTTGGTGGTATACGGGCCTCCCTCTGCTGCGGCCTCTCCCGTTGCGGAGCACAGGCTCCGGAGGCGCAGGCTCATTGGCCATGGCCCACGGGCCCAGCCGCTCCGCGGCACGCGGGATCCTCCCAGACCGGGGCGTGAACCCGGTTCCCCTGCATCGGCAGGCGGACGCGCAACCACTGCGCCACCAGGGAAGCCCCCTTGAGTTGTTTTAATCAAACTGCTATGAGGTTACTTCTTAGGAAGTTCAGGAAAGAGCTATAGCATTAAAAAGTGGACAGAAACAAATAGACATATATAAGGTATTTAGAGACGGTTAGTATGAAAAATTTTTGCTATGACTTTTTGGTTAAGAGGAATAACGAGTAATTTTTGTCATTTTAAAGTTTTTAACACAAAATGATGTTTTATTCTCTTTCAGAGACATATTTTAAGATATTTTTTATAAAATAGGCTTGACCTTGCCTTTTTGTATGGTTGTAATTTTATTGCTGTATAAGCTCCAAGTATTCTAGAGGATTTTGCCTGATACTACAATAAGTGATTCACGATAAATGTACATTGTAGAGGAAAGAGTTAAGTGCCAATTTAATCAAGAGACTCCTTTTCCATATTATTTTGGGCAGGGTTTGTCCCTAGCTTGTTCCCCACTGTAAATCTAACAATAAGAGAAGTATTCATAGTCATTCACTCAGCATAGCGACTCTGTTAAATGAATAAATGCCTGAATCACAGCTTTTTAAAGCTAATGTTAATAAAGTTATGCATGTTGTTCTTATTAATTGTTTAGATGGTTCTTGAAGTAGTTTCCTTTCTCTAATGTCTTTATGAAACAAAACTTCTAGTGTCTCATCAGACAAGGGAAGATCACAGAAAACTCCAACTTCTCCCCTATCTCCAAGTTCCCAGAAATTGTTGCAGTTTGACCTTCCAGGAACTTCATTAGAAAGATCTAAATCCTCAATAGTAGTGACTCCAACTATAACAGGATTTAAGCCTAATGCAACTTTTGCTGATACGAACCTGGCTGCCAGCAGAACAACGACAGAGATGGCTTCAACACCAGGCAAGTAGATCCATGCAGCTGTAATTTAAAAAAATAAGATATTAATTTTTTCCCAAAAATTTCTTTTCTTTCAATTAAACCATAGAGAAATGTTGTTTCAAGTGCATGCAATTACTTTTTGAAGTAGTAAACGAAAATTATGCCCGAAAATAAATATTGAAAAGAGCGAGAGATTCAATAGTGGTGACTTTTCCCATTTTGCCAGCATTATTCAAAAGACACTTGAAAAATGTATCCCATGTATGTACTCCTAAGTGTTCATAGGTATGTATATATGTATTATGTACACATGCATGTATGTGTGCTCATACACACAAAAAAGAAGTAACTATTAAGAAACATTGTACTAATAAGTCACTCTCTTTCCTACAGAGGAAAGCAGACTTGTTTTTGGACCTTAAAATGAGAAATGAATTTTAGAAATCTGAGATGTAATTTCATGTGAACTTTGATATTTGACAATTACATGCCTTCCAGGTTCTAAGCGCTTTTCTCCTGCTGGCCTCCAGCATCGTATGGCAGCAGAACTCAGTTACTTGAGTGCCATTGAGGAGTCAGTGCGCCAGCTATCAGATGTAGAAAGAGTTAGAGGCATTTCACTTGCTCAGCAGGAGAGTGTGTCTCTGGCTCAGATCATAAAGGTATTTGTGGAGTTCTTTAGTTTTCTGCATTTTTTTTCTCTTTTCTTTGCTATTTCAAAGTTTTAATGATGCGTTAAAAAAAAAACAACTTTAACTTGCCAAGTAGAAAAAAATAGTCTGTCATACAGTACTTATAAATAACCCTGAGAAAAACTATCATACGCTAAAAAGATAATTAAACATGCAGTATTTGGCAGCAGAACAATAATACAATCATTCTCTTTCAAATACTTCATTTTCCACGTTCTCTACTTTTTTTTCGTGACAGTGTGAAAATCAGCTTATCAAACATTTTCAATATTTTCTCTTTTTTGTGACAGGTCAGAAATGGTTGAGTTTTTGTTTCTTTGTTTTGTTTTTTAATACTTTATTTGTACTAAAAAGAAAAGTTTCTGAGATCTAAGTATTTGGTAATGCCAGGATAATAGGACTTTCCCTTAGCTAACAAAAATCCAGTGTTCCTTGGTGGGAATGCTATTGGTATATATATATATATATATATATATATTTTTTTTTTTTTTTTTAAACTGAGGTAGTATTTAAATATAACAGAATACACAGAATTTAAGTGTATAGGGCTTCCCTGATGGCGCAGTGGTTGAGAATCCGCCTGCCGATGCAGGGAACACGGGTTCGTGCCCCGGTCCGGGAAGATCCCACATGCCGCGGAGTGGCTGG
>NC_041217.1:50358111-50399895 GCF_002837175.3 Physeter macrocephalus
TGAGCCTGCGCGTCCGGAGCCTGTGCTCCGCAACGGGAGAGGCCACAGCAGTGAGAGGCCCACGTACCACAAAAAAAAAAAAAAAAGAATTTAAGTGTATAATTTGATGAATTTTGAACATGTAACAACCACCCTAATCAAAACATAGAACACTTCAATCACCCAGAAGTTTCACCCAGGCCCCTTTTCAGTTAATCTCCCCTCCTAGAGGCAATTAGTATTCTGATTCATATCACCATAGTTTATTTTTGCCAGTTCTAGAACTTCATAAAATGGAAGTATACTTTGTACTCTGTTGTGTTTAGCTTATTTTATGCAACATAACATTTTTAAGATTAATCCATGTTATTGCATCCATGGTATTGCTTTTGGTTTTTTTGCTGAGTAACATTCCATTGATGAATATATCACAATTCATTTATCCATTCTCCTATTGATGTACATTTGTATTATTTCCAGTTTTTGGCTACCATAAATATTCCTGCTCTGAACACTATTTTGCAGTGCTCTGTATACAGCACATATTTTTATTTTTATTGCCTAAATACCTAGGAGTGTAATTACTTGGGTTAAGTGTATGTTTAACTTTATAAGAAACTGCCATTCTGTTTTCCAAAATAGTTGTAACATCTTATACTCTGACAGCAATATATGAGAGTTATAGTTGTATTATATCTTTGTTATCATTTTGTATTGTAGTGAGGTTGAAGTAGTATCTCATTGTGGTTTTAATTTGCATTTCTTTTATGATTGATGAGATCGATCTTTTAGTATATTTATTGATCAAACTTATGTCTTCTTTTGTGAATATCTGTTCAAATCTTTTGCCTATTTCATGATTGGGATGTCTTACTTATTGAGTTGTAGGAGTTCTTTATATATTCTAGAAACAAGTCTTTTTCAGGTATATCTCAAATATTGCTTTTCATCCTTGATTTGCCTTTTCAGTTTTTTAAACTATGTCTTTTGAAGAGCAGAAGATTTTAATTTTGATGAAATCTAGTTTTTAATCTTTTTCTTTTATGGGTAGTGCTTTTTGTATTCTAAGAAAACTTTGCCTACTCTAAGATATTAAGGTACTCTAACAAAGATATTCTTTTATTCTTTTATTTTTTCCCCAAAGCTTTATAGTTTTGGCTATATTTCTAGCACCGTTTTCTTCAATTACCTTGGTACCTTTATCAGCATTTAAGTAATCATTTATGTGTTGGTCTATTTCTGCACTCTGTTCTTTTCCATTGACTTATTTGTCTAGTACCATACTGTTTTTCTAGTACCATACTATTTTACTATAGCTTTATTAGTACCATACTATTTTTTTTCTTTTTTTTCAATTAAAAAAATTTTTTTTATTGGAATATAGCTGATTTACAATATTGTGTTAGTTTCAGGTGTACAGCAAAGTGAATCAGTTATACATATGCATATATCTACTCTTTTTTAGTTTTTTTTTTCCCATTTAGGCCATTACAAAGTATTGAGTAGAGTCCCCTGTGCTATACAGTAGGTCCTTATAGTTATCTATTTTATATATAGTAGTGTGTATATGTCAATCCCAATCTCCTGATTTATCCCTTCCCCTCTCCCCCATAGTGAGTCTTGAAATCAGGCTGTAATTACTCCAACTTTGTTCTTTCTCAAGATAGTTTTGGCTATTCCACATTTTTGCATTTCTGCATAACTTTTAGAATCAGTTTGTCAGTTCCTACAAAAAATTTTAAAAGCCTGGTGGCATTTTGATTTGAATGACATTGAATCTATAGATCAGTATGGGGAGAATTCACATCTTAACAATATTGCATCTTCTAATTCATGAACATAGTATCTTTTTCTATTTGTTCAGGTTTTTAAATATTTCTCTCAGCAGTGTAATTTTCAGTGTAGCGGTCTTACACATTTTAAAAATTATTCTTAAATATTTTATGTCTTTTGATGATAAATGATTTTTTTTTTCAATTTCATTTTCTAGTTGTTCCTCTTAAAATACCTATAGATAGTTTTTTTGTATGGAACTGCTCAGCCTTCCTACATTCCTCCCAATAAATAACAGTAGTGCTGCCATTCATTGTGACAGTAAAAGTTCTCCAGACATTTCCAAATGCTCACTGGTGGACAGTGGAGAGGGGCTGATAACGAACTTTATTAAAAAAATCACTGGATTGAGGAAATGGCCCTATTGCATTTGTCATCCTTTCCTTGAAATCTGAAAAACCGCTGACGTTATCTACCATTTTAGGGATACATTATATCTCTGGGTTTCCAAACACGGACAGGGCATTGTATGACTTTATATACAGCCTTACCACCTTTAGAGAACCTATATTATTTAGCACTATTCCAGAAGAAATGAAAATATATACATTTATAGATAACATTGTATGGAATAATTGTAAGAAAGAGTCCTGTTAAGAAGGAGACGTTTGGGCTTCCCTGGTGGTGCAGTGGTTGGGAGTCCACCTGCCGATGCAGGGGACATGGGTTCGTGCCCCGGTCCGGGAAGATCCCACATGCCACGGAATGGCTAGGCCTGTGAGCCATGGCTGCTGAGCCTGCGCGTCTGGAGCCTGTGCTCCGCAACGGGAGAGGCCACAGCAGTGAGAGGCCCGCGTACTGGAAAAAAAAAAAAAAAAAAAAAAAGGAGACATTTTGGAGGGCAACATTTTTATGAAGCTGCTCCTTCAAAGTCAAAATAAAGGAATCATAAAATTGTGAGGTGTGAAGCATTATCTTTATTCTTATATTTAGGATGTTTTAATCTCCTCCAAAGAGTTAGGTACCATAGCTTTTCTTTTAAACCAGCTTTTTGATATGAGTTCTTAGTCCTGCATGTCTTGGAAATTTTTTATATTACTACATTATTTGACACACAGTAGGTAGTCACTAAATATTTAGATAAATGGTTGACGTCTACACTATTTCCTGTCTTTCCTTTAGGCTCTGATTAGTTGCTTCAAAAGATCTGCGTTAGGAAAACAGCATTCTATTTAATTTAGTTTCTGCATTGAAATAGTTTAGTATCTTAGAATTAATAGTTGATCGTTTCTTTATTTTGAAGGCACAGCAGCAACGCCATGAAAGAGATTTGGCCCTTTTGAAATTGAAGGCTGAACAAGAGGCTCTGGAGTGTCAGAGACAATTAGAAGAAACCCGAAGCAAAGCAGCTCAGGTAGCTTCTTTTGCAAATTTCTGTCCTTGAAATCACTTTCGTATTCTTTTAGTTATATAGGAGTAAAAAAAAGATGTAAATAATAATGTTTTAGTACATTATACCATATGAGTTAATTTCATGTCATTTGATTCTTGTAGCAACCCTGTGAAATTAAATAGTCAAGGCCTATCCCCAGTTTAGAGAAATGGCAACTGAGGTACACAGTAGTTACTTGTCTACAGAACATCAACTTGTGAACAGTGGAGTTAAGACTTAAACTTCAGCAGTGGTTTTAAGATTCCAGATTTTAAACTCTAAATTTTAAGACATGAAATCAAGATAGTAGTCAAAGGTTTTGTTTTTTTTTTTTCCTCAAGGCATTTGATCCATGAAACAAATTTACAAGTGAAAACTAATGTGGGTGGGATGAGACTGGGAAATAAAGTAAGTTCTCTTTTCACACTCTTTTATTAACAGGTCCATGCGGAATCATTGCAGCAGGTGGTTAAATCACAACGGGATGTAACTGAAGTCCTGCAGGAAGCAACTTGTAAAATAGCTGCTCAGCAAACAGAGACTGCTCGCCTGACCACAGATGCAGCACGCCAAATCTGTGAGGTGAGAGCTACCGAGAACCCTTTTCCTTTTAGTTCTTTTTAGTCAGTCTGATTACCTTTGGTCTTAGCAGTCATGGGTTTCTAACATCTAGCGAATGCATACTTTTGATAAGTGACTTTCAATGAGGGCCATACCCTATTGAAATGAGGCATCATTTATTGTAGTGTGTTGTCCATGTGAACGATATAGTGGGCAGAAAAAAGATGCAGAAGAACTCTATATTTTGGCCCCTGAGTAAGCTTTTTTAAAAAATGTCAATTTTATTGATGTGTAATTTACAAACAATAAAATATATCCATTTTAAGTGTACAGTTTTATGAGTTTTGACAGATATAGTTATCTATATATATATATTTCTTTATCGTATCTATCTATTCCTCTGAACACCACCATAATCAAGAAATAAAACTTTTAATAGTATTGGAAATATTCTTTCATGCACTTTGCAGTCAGTCCCCAATCTTAGTCCCATGGAGCCATGGATCTGTTTTGTATGAAGATGTTTCATTGTTACCCAGAGTGATATTAGTGTCCTCTTTTTTAATTGTACCAAAGATAAAGCCAGAAATAGTTTTACTGCTGTCTCTATATAGGATATCATAATCTATAAAGTTACAGTTTATTTTAGCAGTTACTATTTAGGACTGTTTGTGAAATGATTCTGTTATTAAAAAGCCATGAACCTACTATATGATGGGTACCATGGGGTTGTGCAAATAAGTATAGAGTCTCTTTTCTCAAGAAAATTTTAGATTACAATTAACAAAGATTTCAAAAACACTTCAATTCGTCAAAGCAGTGATTGAATAAATACCAAATGAATAATACATGGCAATAATGGCTAAGCGTAGGGAAGATGTACTTCACATTGTTGGTCAGAAAAGACTTAGATGGGAAGTTCTAATTGAATTGATTCTTTTTTTTTTTTTTTTTTTTGTGGTATGCGGGCCTCCTTCTGTTGTGGCCTCTCCCGTTGCGGAGCACAGGCTCCGGACGCGCAGGCTCATTGGCCATGGCTCACGGGCCCAGCTGCTTCGCGGCATGTGGGATCCTCCCAGACTGGGGCGCGAACCCGGTTCCCCTGCATCCGCAGGCAGACGCACAACCACTGCGCCACCAGGGAAGCCCCTGAATTGATTCTTGAAGGAAGATTTAATTTTTGGTTTACTGTGGCTTATTTTGGACTTGAAGGTTTTCTGTCTAATAATTCATAGATTGTTATAGCTGGTTGAAACCTTAGAAGTTATGTGGTCTAGTTCTGTTTTATAAGGAAGTTGTTGAAACTTAAAGAGTCTAAATGACATGCCCACAATATTTTACCTAATATGGCAGAATTTGCTTGTTCTCAATCCAGTGATCTTTCTAAGACACTCTGCTCACTCAGTTCTTCTGTGATGTTACCTTTTTATATCTACTTTGCCTTGTGTGTGTTCATATTTAGATGACAGAGTTGACTCGAACTCATATCTCAGATGCCATCACTGCTTCAGGAGCTCCCCTAGCAATGCTATATGACCACCAGCGGCAGTATGCTCCAGACTTCGTGAAACAACTAAGGACAAGAGCTGAAACAGATAGGTTAATATCCAGTCATTCAGCAAATATGTCATGAGTATCTATTATGTCCCAGGCACTGTTGTGGGTACTGGAAATACAGTTATGGGCATACAGTCTGGTGGGGAAGAGAGACATTAATCAAATATCCTTTAAGTGAATGAACACTTGCAAATTAAGCATTATGAAAGAAAGGAACATATGTCTTTGAGATATACAACAAAGGAGTTTGAATAGCAAGGAGGTCAGAGAAGGTTTTCCTGAGGAAGTAAAGCTTATGGTGAGATCTAGTGAATGAAAGGGAGTCAGTGATGGTAAAGGAGGTAAGGAATAGGCAGGTCAGTACATGCAAAGGTGGAGGAGAAGATGAAGGAAGACCAAAGTGACTGGGGGCAAAGGGCAAAGGGGAGAATGGTAGGAGACGATGCAGGGATCAGATTATGGTAGAACTTTGCAGATCTTATGGATTTTGGAGTTTATTCTAGGAACAGTGTAAAGTCATTGGAGAGCTTTTTGGGCAGGGCTGGGTGATGTCATCATGTTTATGTGTAATTTTTTAAAATAAATTTATTTTATTTTTGTCTGCGTTGGGTCTTTGTTGCTGCGCGCTGGCTTTTCTCTAGTTGCTGCGAGTGGGGGCTACTGTTCATTGAGGTGCACGGGCTTCTCAATGCGGTGGCTCCTCTTGTTGCAGAGCACGGGCTCTAGGAGCGCGGGCTTCAGTAGCTGTGGCATATGGGCTCAGTAGTTATGACTCAGGGCTCTAGAGTGCAGGCTCAGTAGTTGTGATGCACGGGCTTAGCCGTTCCGCAGCATGTGGCATCTTCCCGGATCAGGGCTTGAACCCGTGTCCCCTGCACTGGCAGGCAGATTCCTAACCACTGCGCCACCAGGGAAGTCCCATATGTGTATTTTTTTACATCACGTTTTGACTGTCTCTGATTCATAGATTTTAAGTCTCTATTCACATTCATTGATACTTGGGGTGATTTGTGTTTATTTCTCGTAATAAATAGAAGATATTCTTTTATGTGTTGTACACTTTTCTGTGAGCAAATGCCTTTCTTTCTCAAATACTTTGTAACAGTTATTTCATAATTTCTATTCATTCAAGATTTTATCTCATATTAATATTAAGCAGTACTTAAAAATCTTTCTCTTGTTTGAGACTTTAAATGTTTTAATCAGTTTTTATTTTCTTTGTAGGAAAAGTCAATCTGGTCCACTCTCTCAGAGTAAAGAAGGGACCCTTGACTCCAAGCATCAGAAGTTTTCCCCTTCATATGATAGTTATTCTGAGTCTTCAAGATACAAGAATCGCGATAGAAGGTGAAAAGAGTTTGATTTAGTAAAGTCTGATAAATGGCTTAGACATTGCCTTTTTTTGATTCCTTAATCTTGTTTCTTTAAATGAAGTAGTGTCTTCCTTTCTGTTCTGGCTTCCCCCATTTAATTAGCTGATTTACAAAATAGTTGTTCCATGTAATAATATAGCTACCATTCCTTGACAGTCTACATTGTACAAGTACTGTATAAGTTGTTCTTCCTGCATTTAATCTTCACAACAATCTTCCAAGACAGATATTATCCTCTTTTTATAGATAAGGAAACTGAGCCTCATGGAGATGTTAAGAAACTCACCCACGGTCACATAGCTAGTGGCACACCAAGGAATTGAACCATAGTTTGGCTCCAAAGCACGTTGCTCTGCTGACATCCATATTTTTTGACATTTCTGTATGTACTAATTTTTATCATTATGAAAGAAGATTGAATACTTTGTCCTTGTACTTGGCACAAGTATTAACATCTATAATTTTCAGTTGTGGTTCTGTCCTTGGATTAAAAGGTTTTAGAGGCCTCTTTCCAGTATTCTTAGAGGTAGGATACCTATATTGTCAAAGTATACTAAAACCTCAATTTAAAAATTAAATCATGAGACTAAAAAACATGAAGATTAATGTGGGGTAAGTACCAACAGTTATTCAGTACTTACTCTGTCTGTGTCTGGAACTGTATGACTTTCATTTAACCTTCACTGACACTTAATTTAGGCCATCATCTGAGTTACTGCAGTGGACTCCTAATAGGTTTCCCTGTCCTGTAACCTTTCCCCACTTCATACATTAACCACATGGCAACCAGAGTGATTTTTCTAAAATTTGCAGCCAATTGGTTATTTACCTGTTTGAAACCTGCAGTGTTTCCTCAGAGCCACTTAGTATAGTGTGAAAGTCCCTTTATTATTGAGCCTTTAGTCCATCTCCAGCCCTGTCACTTGGTATTTCCCCTCTTACCATATTCTACTGGTTCTAACTACTTCCATTTCTCTAAAGAGCCATGCTCTCTTTGTCTCCTGTGCCGTTACATATGATGTACCTTCTTTCTGGACCCTCCCTGCTCCATTTCATTTAGTTTACTTTTACTTGCCCTTTAAGAATCAGTATTACTCCTCATCTGCTTTAGAGATCCCTTCTGTGTTCTCCCACAGCACTCCGTATAACTATTACAGCCTTTACTACCTTCTATATTCTCACTCCTTTACTTATCACTTGTAGACTAGACTTGGAGTTCTGTGAGGGCTTCATTTTCATCATCCCCCAAAAGAAACCCTGTACCCATTAACAATCACTTCTTATGTCCTTTCCCAGCCTCTGGTGACAGCTAATCTACTCTCTATTTCTGTTTTATATGGATTTTTATCTGTTTTGGACATTTCATATAAATAGCATCATACAATGTGTGGTTCTTTGCTACTGGCTTCTTTGACTTAACTTACCATAATGTTTTCAAGGTTTGTCTATCGTGTATCAGTACTTTATTCCTTTATATAGCCAAATAATCTACTGCATGGATATCCCACAATTATCCATCATTTAATGGACATTAGGATTGTTTCCACTTTTTGGCTCTTATGAATGGTGCCACTGTGTACATTCATGTACAAGTTTTTGTGTGGTCATGTGTTTTTGTTTCTCTTGGGTATATACTTAGGAAAAGGATTGCTGGGTCATAATAGTAACTCTGTTTAACATCTTGAAGATATGCCAAACTGTTTTCCAAAACAGCTGCTCCACTTTACATTTTCACCAGGAATATAAAAATTTTCCACATCTTTACCCACACTTGTTGGTAGGCTAATGAAGACTGTGTCATTCTTGTATCCCCAGAGCTTAACAAAATGCCTAGCACATAGTAGGCAATCTACTACATGTTTATTGAGTGAATGATTGGTGTGTAACTGCTAAGTGGAAGAATTGAGATTAACCCCATATCCTACTGACTCCAAAGCACTTGCAGTCTCCTGCATTCTGTCTTTTACCTTATAGCTTTATTATACAATTTATCCTTTCGAAAACATTTATTAGGCCAGACAAATAATTGTGTAATATTCTGATAAATACTATCATAGAAATATGCACCAAAAAACAGTATAAACACAGAGACAGACCTTCCTTGGGAGTGGAGAAGGGGTCCACAAACAGTTTGCAGAAATGATACTTCAACTGAGTCTTGAATTCATTAGGCAGAGAGGGAAGGAACGGCATGTCACAAGAGGAAATAGCTTATTCAGAGGATCTCAAAACCTGGCTTATGATTGGCTGTATATTTGTATTTAGTGAATGGATAAATTAAGGAAAGCAAAGAGGGAGGAAGGAAAACACTGAACTTGAAAACAAGTTCGCTAAGCATTTGGAAACTTGAGGCTTAAAGTCAGGGGAAGGGTGGAGCTAGTGATACAGATTTGAGGCTCATTCCAAATGATAGCAGTTGAAATTATAGAGATGCATAAGATTGTCCAAGGAGAGTATATAGCATAAAGGAGAAAGGAACCAAAACCAAAACCCTAGGAAGCACAGTCATTTTAAGAAAAGATAGAAAAATTAAAAGGAAGCAAAAGAAACACAGGAAAACTTGCTAGGGAGGTAGGAAGAGAAGCAGGTGGGAGTAGAGTCAGGGATATAAGAAAGGAGAACACTTTTATTTATCATTTAATTTTGATATGCTTTCAAGCTTACAACAACTTTGCAAGAATAATATAAAGTTCCCAAATATCTTTCATCCAGGTTACCCTAGTGTTAACACTTTACTACATTTGCTTTAGTGAACTTTTAAAAAAGGAGATAAGAGGTTCATACCTCTGATGTTGTAGAAAAAGAAATTATCTAATGGATTTGACAATTAGAGTTTAGGTGGAGTTTACAAGAACCGTTCCAGTAGAATAGTTGGGAATTGAAGCAGACTGCGATAAATTATGAGGTTCATGAAAAGTAAGGAAGTGGAAACAGCAGATAGAAGCCTCTTTTCCCAGTAGATTGGTTTTAAAATGAAAGGAAAAAAGGGAGTGATAGCCTGAGAATAGTGGTTCCCCATTATGACTATTTAAAAGTGAAACCTTCCTTTCTTCTACTCATCTTTCCTGAAACAGTTTCTTCTCAGACTTATGTCTACGTAGCATTTTTATGTTTTATATTATCTTTTGTCATTTCATATCTTGATCATAAGGCACATTTCCTTGGCCAAATAAGTTTACTTTGAAGTTATGATCCTTATTTTGTTACCTTTATTTTTTTTCTGGTTTGTTTCCATAATATCCTTAAACAGGAGTAGTAGTGGTAGCAGCCGTCAAGAAAGTCCTTCACTTCCATCTTGTAAGGGAAATGAGAAGAAACTTCATGGTGAAAAGATGGAGAGTTCTATTGATGAGCAGGTCCAGACTGCTGTGGATGATTCTCTACGAAGTGATAGTGTACCATCTCTTCCCGATGAGAAAGGTAACTTTCTTTGCACACGTATGTATAATTATCGTTTGGGGAGGCTTCCAGAACCCTTTGAGATATTTGTGACTGAACTAATTAATATAATTTGACAAGGTTTTATGTCTGATATTAAATGTATTCAGGTGAAACTGTTTGAAGGCCATACACCATGCCAGTAGTAACCTTGCTAATATTTTACATGGTTGTTCTGAGGGGAGGCAAGACTAAATCTAGGTGACCATGCATGTGAATGGAATATATACTCAGTACTGAAAAAAATTACTTTTATCCTATTGTAGATGTGTAACACGATCATAAAAAGGAGAATACATTATTAGAACTTAAAATTTTAAACAATATAATAAGGTACAATTTCTTATAAATGATAACATCAGATATATTAAATAGATTAAAATTCATTACTTTTCCTGGATCATAAATTAAAGCAGTACTCCT
The DNA here is from genome assembly GCF_002837175.3 of Physeter macrocephalus. Taxonomy (NCBI): domain Eukaryota; kingdom Metazoa; phylum Chordata; class Mammalia; order Artiodactyla; family Physeteridae; genus Physeter; species Physeter macrocephalus. Next base: position 50,368,648 of record NC_041217.1, read on the forward strand.
ATCAAATCATGGGTAGTAAATAATATAGCAAAGAAAACAGAATCTGGCAACAAATGGCACCTTTAAAACATTAAATTGGTAAATTTATAGCTTCCATTCTAGATTTTTTTTTTAAATAACTGGTCATTAAGTAGTGCTTTTGATTGATAGTCTAGAACCGTAGTCTTCAGAGCAGGATGGGCAAGACAGTCTTTGGAGTGTAAGAAGAAAATATTTAAATTTAAAAATTTTTCATCCTTTAAAAGTCTTTTCTGTAAATTTTATAGTGAATATAATACAGGGATATGGTAGTCTATAGTTATGGCAGCCCTAGTTGATTAATACAGATGTTGGTACCTAGAAGTTGGGGTGATGCTATAACAAATACTAAAAATATAGCAGTGGCTTTGGAACTGGATGACGAGTAAAGGATAGAAGAGTTTTGAGGTTCATGCAAGAAAAAGCCTACACTGCCTTGCAGAGATTGTTGGTAGAAATATGGTCATTAAAGGTGATTCCGATGAAGTCCAATAAAGGTGGAAATGAGGAACATGTTATTGGAAACTGGAAGATAGGCAGTCCTTGTTATAAAGTGGCAAAGAACTTGACTGAACTTGTTCCCGTGTTTTGTGGAAAGTGGAAGTTAAAAGTGATGACCTTGGATATTTAGCTGAGGAGATTTCTAAGTAAAATGTTGAAGGCATAGCCTAGTTTCTTCTTACTGCTTATAGTAAAATGTGAGAGAAGAAATAAACTGAAGGAATTATTAAGCAAAAAGGAACCAGAATTTGAAGATTTGGAAAATTCTCAGCCTATGCATATTTTTAAAAATGAGAAAGTGAGTTCTGGAGAGAACACCAAGGGTGTGACTGTACAGTTACTTCGTAAAGACATTACCCATGGATTTAATCAGCCATCTCAGCATGTTCAGCAGAAGCCAGGCACAGAGATGGGGTTATACTAGCAAAGATACAGCCATTTTGGACTAAAGGGCAAGAGACAGGATGAAATATAGGAAAGCTTTCAGACTTCTGGGATTCTGTGGGATGGGACAATAGAGCTATCCAGCTGTGAACATGCCTATCCTTCAAGAAAACTAAGGTGGCTAGAATTCATGGGGCAACCAAAATCCAAAGAAATTAAAACATTGAAAAACTAGTATGAAGAAGAAAATGGGAAAATCTAGGTCACTTTGGTTGGCAATGATTTCTTAGGTACAACACCAAAAGTACAATCCATGAAGGAAAAAATTGATAAGGTACACTTTGTTAAAAATTAAAAACTTCTGCTCTGTAAGAGACATTATTAAGAGAATGAAAAGCCACAGACTGTTAGAAAATATTTGTAAATCACGTTGGATAAAAGACTATATCCAGAATATATAAAGGACTCTTAAAACTCATCAGGAAAATCAGCAACCCAATTAAAAAATACGCAGAAGAGCAGAACAGACACACTTCGTTGAAGAAAATATACAAATGGCACATAGACATGGGAAAGGTCTTCAATATCATATATTTATAGGGAAGTGAAAATTAAAATCTCAATGAGATACTATAACTTGCCTATTGGAATAGCTAAAATCCAAAATAACAACAAATTGGTGGCAAGGATGCTGAGCAACAGGAACTTGAATTCATCACTGATGAGAATGCACAACGGCACAGCGCCGCTGGAAGACATTTACACAGCATTTTATAATGACCCAGCAATCACATGCCTAGGTATTTGCCCAAGTGATCTGAAAACTTATGTACACACAAAAATCTATACGCTAATATTTGTGGCATTATTATTCATAATTGCTAAAAAATTGGAAGCTATTCATGGCTACTAATTGAATATCTACTGAAAACTGTTATAATGATAAAATCTACTTGCTCCATATTCTTTTATTATAGATTCAACTTCTGTTGCAACAGAATATTCCCTGAAATTTGATGAATCCATGACAGAAGATGAAATAGAAGAAAGATCATTTCGATCTTTACTACCTTCTGAGAGTCATCGCAGATTTAACATGGAAAAGAAAAGAGGCCATCATGATGACTCTGATGAAGAAACTTCCCCAGAAAAGACTACACTGTCCTCTGCCAAGGTGTGTTTCAGTTTACCTATGGAGATACTTCATAAATAGTTGTGGATGTGTTCTCTCAAAGGTATGAGGAATTATTTTGTACTTGAACTCAGTTGTCAGCTACCAGAATGATTTTCCTGAGATATCAATTTTATGTGATATTTTTGGTATAGAATCTGGCTTTGCTTTCCTTATAAAGTAGCTTACAAACTTATTCCTTGGAATGATATTTAAGGCTTTTGAGGATCTGAGCCAAAGTTATGTGTTTAGCTTTTTCACTTACTTCACCCTTACAACACTGTATTCCATTAAAAAATTTTCATTTATATCTTTCTTTTTATTAAATTGTAAGTCTTTTGAATAACAGGGGCGAATTCTTACCCAGCTTTACACCCCTGGGACAGTACCTGGCTTATAGTAGTTGTTTGTTAAAATTTTATTGGGTGAATAAATTAGATGAATGTTACTGGCTTTCACATGCCTTTTTTTTTTTGAAGAATGTTCTCTTACATGGTTGGCAGCCTTTTTACATACATAATTTATTTTTATAAGTGGATACCTCTTTTAATGAAGTTAATTAAGTTCCAAAAGGTTTAGATGGTGATAAACACGACATAAACTCTCTAACTCAGGAGCTGAGCATGCCATTCTCAGGAGGACAAGACAGCTTTTCTAAATTTACTATGGAGATGGTTAGACAGTATATGAAGGAAGAGGAAATGAGAGCAGCTCACCAGTCTTCACTCCTGCGTCTCCGTGAAAAGGCCTTGAAGGAGAAAACTAAAGCTGAATTAGCCTGGCTAGAGCATCAGAAAAAGTAAGTTCTTTCAGTGAACATAGTTTTGACTGTTCGATTCCTCCTTTCATGAAAAGGAAATGCCTTGTTTTTAAAGATGTTTTTGTTTCCTCATCTAATTTAATTTGATCAACCCAGTTTCTCAAGCTAGAAATACGGCAGTCATCCTTGAATCATGTTGCTTTCAAGACATCCTAAACATATAACATTTTCTTTGCATTTCTCTTTTATCACTTAACTGACTCTTATATTGTTATTTTATACTTAATTCCTTTACTATGTTATAAATTTCTCAAAACTATTTTATCTTTAAAGGACATAGTCTAGGATTTGCATATATCATATATCCAAAAAAATATTTGTTGGCTTAGGAGTTGCTGCATGCAGCAACTGTTTTCCAGATTTGAAAATGTTAAATGGGTTAGAGATTTGTTAGTGGTTGAGAATTCTTGACATTAGAATAGAAATTTAATCTAATCTTTGTCTCAATGGGAACAATTGCAGACATCTACGAGATAAAGGAGAAGATGATAAAATGCCCCCACTCCGAAAGAAACAACGTGGTTTGCTCTTAAGGTTGCAGCAAGAAAAGGTATGTTAGGAAAAACACTCCTTTAAGAGAACGTAAGGCGACAAGTTAGATTGTGGAATCTATTATTTTGCCTAATCTCTTTTTCTTACTATCACATTAAAGGAGATTTAGTTGATACTTACCACTGTTGATGCCTCCTACTATAATTACAAGAGTTGCTTAGTGACCTATCGTATTTCTCCTAAATTAGGGTTGTGTTTCACTGCTAACTGAATACAATATAGAGTAAGACCTTCTGCCTTCATTTACTATGTAAAATAAAGTTGTGCTTTAATATGCATATTTTTAAAATTAAGATGTTTGTGAGTCTAATTGGATTAATTTTTTAGTCACTGTTTCCCCAAATAGATTTTCAAGACATATGAATTACAAATGGACAAATATATTGGCTTAATGGACTCAGAAAGACCTGGCATTTGTATCCTGGAGAGGCAGCATGGTGTAGTGGTTAAGAATTCAGGCTCTAGAGTCAGATTGCCTAGATTAAAATCCCAAACCTTCCAATTATTAGTTTTATAATCTTGGAAAGTTACTTAACTTCTCTTTTCCTCAGTTTCCTTATTTATAAACCGAGCATAATAACGATAACATACTTTGTAGGGTTGTTAAGAGGAATAAATGAGTTAATACATATAATAACTTAGAACAAACCTTGGCATAAAGGTAAGTGCTCAATAAATGTTAGTTGTTATTATTTGATTTCCAGCTTCGTCAGTTGCAAATGCGTATTCATGGTCAAGTTTAAGTAACTCTCTGAGACTTAGTTTCCTTATCTGTTGGAGTGAGATTTTATTTCATATGGTGGTTGTGAGGATTAAATGAGGTAACATATGTAAAATCTGTTTCACATTGCCTGGTAAGTATTTAATAGATTCTAGTTTTCTTTTCCTTTATTGACCTGTTTTCAGGTAATAGCTACTGTGTTGGATGATCTGTGAACTTAATCATTTGAGTTATATATTGGAATATTACTTAATAGTTTTTTTAAAACTTTGCCCTAAGAGGAACTCCCTGGCAGTCCAGTGGTTAGGACTTGGTGCTTTCAGTGCCAGGGCCCGGGTTCAATCCCTGGTTGGGGAACTAAGATCCCATAAGCTGCGTGGTGTGGCCAAAAAATAAAAATTAAAAATAAATAAACAAAAATTTGTCTTTGATTTTTCAGTAGATTTACTATGATTTGCCTAGGTGTGGTTTCTTTTGCACTGATACTATTTAGAGTTTGCAGAGCTTCTTGAATCTGTTTTTGTAGTATTTCATCAGTTTTTGAAAATTATCTCTTCAGGTGTTGCTTTTTGTCCTATTCTCTCATTCCTTTCCTTCAGAGGCTCCAAGTAGACAAACGTTAGACCTTTGGACAATTTACCACGTCTCTGTTCTGCTCTGTTTTGTTTTAATGTCATTCTTTAAAACAGTAAAACAACCACGGCAACAACATCATCAACTACAACAAAAACCCACTGTGCTTCTGTTTGGAAAGTTTTTATTGACCTGTCTTTGAATTCGTTAGTTATAGCTTCTGCACCGTGATGTGTACTGTTAAATCTATCCAGTGAGTTCTTAATTTGATTTCTTTTTTAGTTCTGTAATATCTGTTTTGTTCTTTTTTATAGATTTTAATTCTTGTTGAAATTCTCTACCTTTTCATCTGTTTTTTGACCTTTTTCTATTATTTTTTGAACACATTATTCATAGTTATTTTAACTTCCTTATCTGCTAACTCTATCATTTGGACATCTTTGTGTCTGCTACTATTGTCTGTTTTTATTTTTTATTATCATATGACCCTTTTTCTTAAGATGCCTACTAATTTTTTTTATTGAATGCTGGACACTGTGTATAAATAACTGCAAAGGCTCCAGATGATGTTATCTTCCCCTAGAGAGGATTTATCCTTTCCTCTTCTATGCAGTTAGAGTGGTCAGCTGTTCACTTTTTTCCACTCAGGGGCTGAGCTGGGTTGGCATTGGGTTGCAGACTTGGTAAGCCTCAGTCTACTTCTGCTTTGCATTAATGCTTGGTTGTGACCCCGCAGGGATCTCAGTTGAAAACCAGGTTAACCTTTTTTACCAGCACAAGAGACTGTTGGGGATTTCTGCTCTGCTGTTGAGAGGTTTCTGGCTTAATTCCTTAGCCTTTTTGCCTATGCTGCTTTAGAATTGGCGGATGCTTTGAGGTGAAGACTGAGTTTGAAGCCTTAAGTCTTAAGACTTAAGTTTAAGACTTAACTGTCTTAGGTCTTCAGTTTTTGTCACTGCAGTTCTCTGTAGCTGGTGGGAGTGTTAACTGGTGTAACGACTTTCAGAGCAGTTTGACTATAACTAGGTAAATTGAAGACACAATTTATGACTCAGCATTTCTGTGTGTTGGTAAATACCCTAGAGAAGCTTTTACAGTATATAGGGAAAAGTGGAAACTATTTCTTCAGTAAGAGAATAGATGAACCAGGGCATATTTTTGCAAGAAAATATAACACTGCAGGAAAAAAGAATGCATTAAATATAAGAACTGTTTAATAATGGTAATGTTCTGTATCTCTGCTATCCAATACAGTAGCTACTAGCCACATGTAGCTTTTTAAAACATATTTATTTATTTATTTTGGCTGCGCTGGGTCTTAGTTGTGGCACACGGGATCTTTTTAGTTGTGGCATGCTGACTCTTAGCGGCGGCATGCATGCAGGATCTCGTTCCCTGACCAGGGATGGAACTCAACCCCCTGCATTGGGAGCGTGGAGTCTTACCCACTGGACCACTAGGCAAGTCCCCACATGTACCTTTTGAGTACTTAAAATGTGGCTAGTGCGACCAAGAGACTGAAATTTTAATTTCACTTAAAATTAATCTCAATTTAAATAGCTACATGTAGCTATTGACTACTGTATTGAACAGGACAGCAGTAGGTCTTATCAAAGATCATAATATTGGGACTATCCTGACAGTCCAGTGGTTAAGACTCTGTGCTTCCACTGCAGGGGGCACAGGTTTGATCCCTGGTTGGGGAACTAAGAATCCCTCATGCCATGCAGTGAGGCCAAAAGTTTTTTGTTTGTTTGTTTGTTTGTTTGTTTGCGGTACGCGGGCCTCTCACTGTTGTGGCCTCTCCTGTTGCGGAGCACAGGCTCAGGAGGCACAGGCTCAGTGGCCATGGCTCACGGGCCTAGCTGCTCCGCGGCATGTGGGATCTTCCCGGACTGGGGCACGAACCCGTGTCCTCTGCATCGGCAGGTGGACTCTCAACCACTGCGCCACCAGGGAAAACCCCAGTTTTCTTTTTTTTAATCATAATATTAGTTATTACAGAAAAACAAGATGCAAAAGAATATGTACAATATGATACCATTCTTATAAATTTTTAAAAGTCACCAATTAGTAATATATGTTCCATGGAATCACTCATGCATCAAAAGTACACAGCACATTTAGGGATGATATACTTCTGGAGAGGAAAATGGAAAAAGAGATTGGCATAGAGTTTAGTTTTATCTCTAATGATTTAATTTTGAAACAGAGATTTGAAACAAATGTGGCAAACTGTTCAATCCCAGTGGTGGGGGTTTGAGTGACTAATTTTTCTGCATACTATGTTTATAGTAGGCCAGAATGCTTTTTGAGTAAATGTGCAAAAAATGCTCTTGATCCAACTAGCTGTTACAGACCAGGGTTCTTGGCCTCCTTAATCAATAGAAATTGATCAGAGACCAGACAAGAAATTCAGGCAAGGCTTTATTGGGGCCCCTGCTGTAGCAGGGTGGAGTGAGAACAAACAATAGGTTCCCTTGCTTTCTCGCTTTCTCGGGGTGGGCGAGCTGGTTCCTTATGTGGAGTGAGGGTAGGGGTGTGTCCAGGGGTCTGCAGGAGGGGCGGCTTAGGTGGTTTGCCCACCCCTTAGGTGGTGCTGTGTGCAGGGGTGTGCGCAGCACCCTGCTTTTGCTCCAGGCTCTTCAAAAGTGGCAGTTGGTGGTTTTGGTCTCTTTGTATCTTTTGGGTCCAGAATTTGCCCTAGCATGCACACAGTTATTTTTAGTCCCATATAGTTTCTTTGTATTTATAGCTTAAGGGAGGTGTGTCCAGGTGCAAGCTTTGCAGCATTGTAGCAAAGGTTCCCAGATCCCAGGCCTGTCTCACAGCTACGCCTAGAAAGTTGCCCTCTAGGAGTAAAAGCACCAGAGTGTGAGGATATATGTACTGAGATACTTACTGCAGTTGTATCAGTAGGGATTATTTTGACATGTAGTGAGATGGCTATGAGGAATTTGGCCACATATCTTTGCACAGCTGTATCCAACAGGAATATATTTTCCTTATTCTTTTTATTTTTTGAGGTGAAATTCACATAACTTAAAATAACCATTTAAAAATGAATATACCATTAACCATTTTTAAAATTTATTTATTTATTAAATATTTATTTATTTAGGCTGTGCTGGGTCTTAGTTGCAGCATGTGGGCTTCTTAGTTGCAGCATGCAGGCTCTTAATTGTAGCATGCATGTGGAATCTAGTTCCCTGACCAGGGATGGAATCCGGGGCCCCTGCATTGGGAGTGCGGAGTCATACCCACTGAACCACCAGGGAAATCCCACCATTAATTAACCATTTAAAAGTGAACAGTTTACTTGTACAACCTTATGGCTTATTCTTAAGAGAGATGCAAACACTTTCCCCTTAGAACCCCTTGAAAAAAATCTTTTCTTTCTTCTAGGCTTGGATTGGGTGAAATTATACATTAATTGGTTTAGAAACTCAGGCCTAAGCTAGTAGCAGTTTTCAAAAGGTGTTCTGTAGAGCTCTGGGGATCCCTGAGACCCTTTCATGGGTCAGGGAGATCAAAACTATTTTCATAAGGATAGTGAGATGTGAATTTGCCCTTTTTATGTGTTGACATTTGCACTAAATGGTGCAAAAACAATGGTGGTAAAACTGCTGGTGCCTTAGCACAGATCAGGGCAGGGGCACCAAACTACTAGTAGTCATTATATCTTCCACTGCCACATACTTGCAGCAAAAAAAAATCTAGTTCTACTAAAGAATGTCCTGATTAAGTAGTAAAAATTATTAACTTTATTGTGTTAACCTCTGCATACTTGTTGTTTTCATATTCTCCGTGACAGGAATGGGAAGCCCACAATTAAGCACTTTTCCTAGATAGAAGAGGATGGTGATTAACTCATGGGAAAGTATTTGTGTAGTTTGAATTGCAAGCTGAACTAGCCAGGTTTTTCATGGAATACCATTTTTACTTGAAAGAGTTATTCAGAGACGAACTATGTTTGTTCACATTAGGGTATTTGACAGTCATTTTCTCAAAAATGAACAAAGTGTGCTTGTCACTTCAAAGAAGGCAATTGACAGTGTTTGTTGCCAATGATAAGGTTCAAACTTGCAAGCAAATGTCAGAATTTTGAAAAATTTCTGTCTACCTCCTAATACTAAAAGAATTTTTTTCAGGAGCACAGTGATATTAATAAATGTGATTTGGGGGGATTGTATAATGAAATATGTGAACATTTGGAAGATCTGCATAACTGAGTGAACTAAACATTTTCCAAATGAGCAATGCATGGTGTTTTAAAAAATCAAGCCACGGAGATGGGGAGGGATAAATTAGTAGTATGGGATTGACAGATACAAACTACTATACATAAAATAGATAAGCAACAAGGATTTACTGTATAGCATAGGGAACTATATTCAATATCTTGTAATAACCTGTAATGGAAAATAATCTGAAAAAAAATTAGTGTATAGCTGAATCACTTTGCTCTACACCTGAGACTAACACACTATTATAAATCAACTATGCTTCAATTAAAACAAACAAACAAACCCAAACCAAAAAAAAAAAAACCAAGCCAGACAGTAAAGAGATCTGCAAACATCTACATACTATTTTCACTAATTTTGTTTGTTTTGGAAAAGAGTTATTTTCTTCAAAATGTGAGTAAACGCCATTGTACACGCATGTGAGAATGAGAGTGAAAAGGCAAATAATGTCTTAGTATTATGAAGATAGTTTGACCCTGAGAGTCTCCAGAAGGGATCTTAGGAAGCTTCAAGGGTCCTTGGACCATACTTCGAGAACTGGTGCTTGAGAGGACTTCATACACGTGCCCAAGGAGACAAAAAGTATAAAGCTATTGATTATAGTATTGTTTGTAATAGTGGACAACAACCTTATCTAACCATAGAGGTAATAGATACATGAAATCTGTATACCTCCAGTGTAAATTTATGCAGCATTTAGGGGCAAATCAACATGGAGACGTATTTATTTTTATTTATAAAAATAAATCTTGGGGGGCTTCCCTGGTGGCGCAGTGGTTAAGAACCCGCCTGCCAGTGCAGGGGACATGGGTTCAAGCCCTGGTCCGGGAGGATCCCACATGCCGCGGAGCAACTAAGCCCGTGAGCCACAACTACTGAGCCCGTGCGCCTAGAGCCCGTGCTCCGCAACAAGAGAAGCCACCACAATGAGAAGCCCGAGCACTGCAACGAAGAGTAGCCCCCGCCGCAACTAGAGAGAAAAGCACATACGAAGACCCAATGCAGCCAAAAATTAAATAGATAAATAAATAAATTTATTTAAAAAATAAATAAATAAATCTTGTTTTATTTACTAAACATAAACGTTTAGTAAATAAAGCAAGATTGAAAATATATATGTATGATATTACTTATAAAATATTTTAAAACATACAAACCAAATAGTATATATATTTTTGCAGGTAAGTACAAATATTTGTAGAAGAATTTTATTTTATTTTATCTTTTTTTTTTTTTTTTTTTGTGGTGCGCGGACCTCTCACTGCTGTGGCCTCTCCCGTCACGGAGCACAGGCTCCGGACGCGCAGGCTCAGTGGCCATGGCTCACGGGCCCAGCCGCTCTGTGGCATGTGGGATCTTCCCGGACCGGGGCACGAACCCATGTCCCCTGCATCAGCAGGCGGACTCTCAACCACTGCGCCACCAGGGAAGCCCTGTAGAAGAATTTTAAAAGGATGTATACCATGGAAGGATATATGCCATGATAGTGGTTACCTCTAGGGAGTTGGGGCAGGGATTTGTAGACTGGTGTTGTCTGTAATCTTTTATTTCTTTATGAAATTAAAGACTAAGAGAAAATATGACAGAGTATTAACAATTGTTAATTTGGGATTTTGGAATTAGATGTTTATTGTGCACTTTTCTGCATTTTCAGATAGTTTAAAAAATCTCTCAAACATGATTTAAATAAATTGTAACAAGTTATTAATATCTTTATTATGCTTACTTTATTAACAAGAAAACAGATTACAACAAATTTATGAAAAAAATGGACAGTCTGTTAAATTTTATTATTAACAGTGAAGTGTCTCTTTTTTTGCCCACTGTTAGCAAAAGAAAACAATAATATCCTGTGTGGAGAGAGTTTGGTGCAATGTAGCCTTAAATGTTTCTGGTGGCATTTTATGTGGAGAAAATTCTTTTCTGAAAGCAATTTTAGAAACTGTTCTAAGGGCCATAAAATCATTCATTCTCTTTGACTTGTTTGTCCTACTTTTTGGAATCTCTCCTAAAGAACTAATCCATAGTATGAAACAATTTATAGGCATTAAAGCATTATTTGGAATGGAGTTTAGCAATAGAATAATGGTTACATTAATTAGTTTACTTGATATGCAATTATTAAACAAATAAGTGTAAAGACTAAATGGCACTGTCGAAAAATATGAAGGGTATGTTAAGTTTTTAAAAGGGATATGAAATTATCAGTCTGTTGTAATTATAATTATTTGAATTAAGGAATCATGTTAAATTATTTTAGAGTGATGGAGTTATGTGACTTTTTTTCCTCCTCCACTGCTTAAAAATTTTTCAGTATTATTATTTTTATCTTGAAATGCTGTATGTATTTATTTTTGATATATGTGATGATTGGATTTTCTTTTTAAAATATTATTTTGGACTTGTCTCCTCCAAATTTCAATCCCTCGCCTAACTCTTTAAACTTTAGGCAGAAATTAAACGTCTTCAGGAAGCCAACAAGGCAGCTCGGAAGGAAAGACAACTGATTCTTAAACAGCAGGAGGAGATAGAAAGGATCCGACAGACCACCATAAAACTGCAGGAGCAGGCGGACGCGCAACCACCGCGCCACCAGGGAAGCCCATGTATTTATTTTTGATATATGTGATGATTGGATTTTCTTTTTAAAATATTATTTTGGACTTGTCTCCTCCAAATTTCAATCCCTCGCCTAACTCTTTAAACTTTAGGCAGAAATTAAACGTCTTCAGGAAGCCAACAAGGCAGCTCGGAAGGAAAGACAACTGATTCTTAAACAGCAGGAGGAGATAGAAAGGATCCGACAGACCACCATAAAACTGCAGGAGAAGTTGAAGTCTGCAGGGGAGAATAAATTGGTAAATTACATGAAATTATTATTAATTTGTTTTCTGCCTCATGTTGCTTGCTAATACCTAACTCTACCTCATCTTCTAATATGGTGGGTGTGTTCATTCTAGCACTATGATACAGTAATGCACCAGGATAAAGTTCTATGTATGTGCCTTTATGTAAAGTGAGAGTTTGTTTTTTCCTCTCATGGGATATTCAAGTTTTGAAAGGGACAGGTAGGTCATATGTTAGTTTAAAAGTGTTTTCCATTTATAAATTCAATTGGGACAGAGAGCCTTGTTTTTGCTTATCAATCCAAATATCAATATCAATATATATTCCTCAGAATTAATGGGAATATATTCAATCCAAATATATTCCTCAGAATTAATGGGAGGAATTATTTTTGCTCTTTACATAATACTTTTGTCAGCTGTCTAATGCCTAATATAATGATAACAAGGTTCAAAGGAGATATTCAGACAAAAACAAAATTTGGACCTATTCTGAAATACCTGTAAAGTGTGTCAATATAGTGTTGGAAAACTCAGCCTATATAGCAATACAGTTAAAGAAATCTCTTAATATTCACTGCTTTGATTTTTAAAATACACTTTAAATTTTGAAACAATCTCAGATTTATAGAAAATTTCAAACACAGTACAAAGAGCTTTGATTTTTCTCAGTCGAGAGTTACGTTGCCAACAAATTAATATTGACACATTAGTTTTCATATCTCTTTAATCTCATTCAGTCTGGAAAAGTTCCCTGACTCTCATGACCTTCACATTTTGGAATATTACATGCCAGATATTTTGTAGAATGGTCCTCAAGTTGGGTTTGTCTGATCTTTCCTCATAATTAGATTCAGGTTGTGCATCTTTGGTAGGAATATCATGGAAGTGATGCTGTGTTGTTCTCTGCATTCAATCAGGTGGCACCTGATTTTGATTTATCTCATTACTGATGATGTTAACTCGAACACTTGATTAAGGTGGCATCTACCATACTTCACTGTATAGTTACTCTCTTTCTCTTTGTAATTAATAAGTGCATTGCATGAAGGTATTTTGAGGCTACATACATTCCTGTTCTTTGTCAAAGTTAAATTTATTCTTTTATTTATATCAGTATGGACTCACAGATTTGTGTTTTACTCAGCATTATCATCTGTTACTATCATTATTTGTTTTCGATGCTCACTTTTTCTCAAAGTGGGCCATTAGAAGCCTCTTCGAGCAGGTTTCTGTGTCCTTTTGACATGTACCCATCAGTCTTTGAGCACTTTCATGTTTTCTGGAACAAGATGTTTCAGGGTCATCATTTACTTTCCCTGCCTCAGCCTTGGAATCAGCTGTTTCTCCAAAGAGGATAGTTATTTAGAAATCAAGATCTGGTGCTAAGCATGCTCACTGCTATTCAGGTTTTGTTGCTCCTAAGCAACAAATCTAGGGACTATATAAGTACATGTATATACATTTTACTTGTGTGATATAATTTTGTCCTTTAAGTAATACCCTAATTTCAGCTATTTTACAAATACTGTTTTGAAGATAAATTAATTTTGAAATGACAGTGTTTAAATCAGTTTGAGGTCTTAAATTCCAGTATAATTATAATACTTTACTACCCCTTATTGTTTGCAGGACTCTCATAGTGATGATGATACAAAGGATAATAAGGCAACCAGTCCTGCTCCAACTGACTTGGAGACCCGCAGTCCTTCCCCCATTTCAATCTCCAGCAGTGAAACTAGCAGCATTATGCAGAAACTGAAGAAAATGAGAAGCCGCATGGATGAAAAGTAATTCATTTTTTAAAATATCTCCTATTTACACTGAAAGTAGTAGCAACAAATAATATTCTTAATGTATTTCATTAGATTAGATTGATACAACATAATATTTTATGGATTCAGTTGCGTTTTAGGAGAGTTATTAAGTCATCCTAGAAGTCAGTTAACTGTAGTCCTTATTTATAAAACAGATTTTCTCGATCTTAAATACAGACAGGTTTCTTATTTTAAAAACCAAAGTAGTATTTGCACATATACCCATGACAACATTTTCTCCTTTCTTTTATTAAAAGTTATGAGTAAGTGTGAATTTTTTACCTTTTCTGAAATCTGAGGACATGTCCACTGACTTGAGGGAGCAATTTAATGATACATCTTGAGATCTCATCCTGTGACTCTGACGACTGTCAGGCTTACTCAAGTAGAAGAGTGAAATTTTAACCTTGTGAGTGGGTCTGAATTGCTCAATTAAAACCAGAAAGTCTGAAATTCTCCTGGGATATTGAATGATTTGGTAGTCTACCATTCTTCTAAAACATTTCTAAGTATTATTTTTTAAAGATTCTTTTAAAGAAAGCTACTCCGACTTAGATATAGCTCAGTTGTGTGTCAGCTTTGACCGTACCAAGTGACATTTACATGAGAGTTTACTCCTTTGCGAGTACCTTTGATTAAATACGCTTATAAAGTAGCTGCTTGTGGACTATTTTCTACCTTCTTTAAATATAGAAGAGAGGTCCATGCTCTTTTATTTTAAGTTAGCAATTTGAACCACAGATTAAACTTAAGTTGTATCTTGATATCCTTTGGCAGTATACTGCCCATCACCAAATTTAATAATGCTCTATGTTTATATGTGACATCAACCTATGATTTAGTTATTTTCTGAACAGTCAAGCAGTTGTAAGTCAAACCTTACTTACTATAGGTACAGTGTTATACACTGGCACTTCATTGCTTAATTGAAATTGCACTTCAGTAACTTAAAATTGGCATTTGATAACTTAAAAATACCTAAATTGATTATGAAGATAAGTTTAAATAATAAATAGAAATTTTTAAAATAAAAAATATAAGGGGGTGAAAACTGAATATTTACAAATGTGTAAGTGTACCTTTTGTATGATTTCCATGGGATAGACCAACTAAGACTTATTCAAATAGGAATTCTTTCTTCCTTCCTGATAAAAATTTCCAGTAGCCTGTGTGGGACATACTGGATTGCTCCAGGGATCTTTGAATTCAGAATAATCTATCTCATAAATTTTTATAACTGATTTGGCATTTTATATCTGCCTCTAAATGCCTTTGGATCATAAATGTTGGAGGAAGGACAGCTTCAAGGGAAATTTCTTCATTGATTCCTTGCTTGTCTATACCAGTGAAATCTTCATTGCTGGTTTCTATGAATAATATTCTAATAATTTTAATCACATCCATGGAAGGAACTGCTAATCCTATTCTGTTTGTGAGATTAGTCAGTTTATATGGTGTTTATTTGAGATTGGGTTAAAACTTTAAAAACCCTAAATAACAAGTTAAAGGTTGAATTTATTGACTTTGTTCTAAGTTTTGTTAATTATTTTCTCAGAGCCCAAAATACTAAAGACCTAGAATTTTTTTAATCATTGCTCTACCTTCTTTTGTCAACTACTGCAGTAAACTTTTGAGAAAAGGCCTTGAAGCATTCAGTGACTTCTTGATTTGTTGTTTGAAGCAATGCAGTTGTGTTTGTGGTAGGGCTGGGGTAAGGACAGTAGTTGCAGAGAAATTAGTTTTAGTGTTTGGAAGATGATGCTGAAATTTGAGGATGAAGTGGAGTATTTTCCAAAATTAGCAGTGCATTAAAAAGGGAGATTACTGTTATGCAATTTTTTTTTGATCTCCAGAACAAAGCACAGTTGGTCCTCGAGCAGCGTGGGGGTTGTGTTAGCAATGCTGCCCTTCCACATAGATGAAAATCTGCCTAAAACTTGCATAGTCGGCCCTCCATAATCGTGGTTCCTCTATGTATGTGGTTCTTCTGTATCTGTAGTTATATATCTGCGGATTTGGCCAACCACAGATCATGCAGTACTGCAGTATTTGCTACTGAAAAATATTCACATGTAAGTGGACCTATGCATTTCAAACCCACTCACTGTTCAGGGATCCACTGTAATGTGAAAACTAATTTTTGAATACCATTCAGATTACCAGAGCTTCAGAGTTAGATCTCCTTCAACAGTGTTGGAATGTCAGCTCAATAGAGTGAGTTAATTTTGTAGTCATTTGCTACAGTAGATAACTAATAAAATTATTTGAGCCTTTGCTACTAGGCACTATTATTTGTTTTGTAGATTAGAAAAGGCCATCTTCTAAGAGATTACTATTTTACTAATATAAAACACTTGTCAGAAAATAGTCATCCTTCTCAATAAGTTTAGCTAACTTTGGGAGGAACTTTTTCATATATATATTACTGCTTATTGTTAACTCACTGAACTTTGATTCTGTGATAAATATTTTTCTGAAGTGGTCAAACTATTCTTGGCTCCAGTGAAAGATTTCCATCTTTAATGTTTCACTGAGACAACAGTGCCCTTGTTAAAGTTTGTATTTCTAATCTATGGCTTTTCTTTTTTAAAAAATAAAATAAAATAAATAAATAAATTTATTTTTTTATTTATTTTTGGCTGAGTTGGGTCTTTGTTGCTTTGTGCGGGCTTTCTCTAGTTGCAGTGAGCGGGGTCTACTCTTCGTTGCAGTGCACAGGCTTCTCATTGCAGAGGCTTCTCTTGTTGCGGCACACGGGCTCTAGGTGTGCGGGCTTCAGTAATTGTGTCTCGCAGGCTCTAGAGCGCAGGCTCAGAAGTTGTGGCACACGGGCTTAGTTGCTCCGCGGCATGTAGGATCTTCCCGGACCAGGGCTCAAACCCATGTCCCCTGCATTGGCAGGCAGATTCTTAACCACTGCACCATCAGGGAAGCCCCTCTATGGCTTTTCTTGACCTCTGTACTGAGTTGACATTTTAGAAATAATTTCCGTTTCTCAGTATAGTGAAGAGCAAAGAAATTTAAGCTATGAAAGAGGTTAGTAATAATGAAAATATGTTTGCAAAAGCCACAGACTGTCTAGCCCTCAGTTTTTTGATAATTATTGGTAAATGAAATCTGAGTTTTGTTTACTACTGTGAGGGGCATTATTTACAGTATAAAGTTGTGAAACAGATATTCATGGGAAAAAAACATACAGTTGACTCTTCCTGTTAATTTGCCAATTCTGTTTTAGGAAAATTATTTACTGAGCAAATGAAACACTGAAAGAATGGTGTTTATCTTCTTTAAGTGTTAAAATAGGATACAGTCCATTTTTTTCTTTCATTTAATAGCAGCTTGTTCTTCTGTATTATTTATTAATTATATACTTATTCCCTCAGCAATTATTTTTTGGGAAATGTGTGAATATAGTAGGTTCTGAGGGATATGAAGATGAATCAAACATAAACCCTGCCCTTGAAAACCTTATAGTATAGGTAGAAAAACGAATAAATATCAGGTTCCTTTAGTGAAGTATATAAAAATCTATTGCTAAGGAAGCTCAGAAGAGGAAGAAATTTTTACTGAAAAGAGTATATATATCAAGGAAATTTTCTTGATGAGTGTTCAGAGTTAAATACTTTGCATTTGCAAGTGAAGGCTTTTGCTATTCCATTAAAGAAGACATTTTAATTAAAACTTTAAACAATGTATTAAATATCATTGCTTTAATTTAGAAATATAGTTTTCTTAGAGAAGGTTCTAGACTAAGTGTAGTGGATGAATAAATCCTGATAGTCTGATAATGTGCTTTTTTTTTCTTCTTCCTGGATTAGGGATGATGTACCTGTATTATTTTATTTATTTAAGTATATGCAGATTATTAAACAATTTAATAGAATAGATTTTGCTGTAGGAAAAATAGACTGTATTTTCTTTTAGGTCAGTACTATCCATATGCTCATTTATCTTCCTTTTTGAATATCATTAAAAATGCTTAAGTACTTAAAAGAATTGATTCATTTTATAATTAAAAGCACTGGTTTTCATTTTTACTTGTAACAGTATAGAGTTAAAGAATTGTTTAGATCCAGAAAGAATTTTAAAATAATTTAAGGTATTAAGTTTTTATTTTGTTTAACATCTTTCAGAATCAAATGATTTTAGAACTGGAAGTTCTATTTAAAATTTAGATCATAATTTTGCTCTTTCAAATTGTAGCATGCTTTTAGTATCTTTTCGAACACAATCTACAATTATATTAACTCATTGAGGAAAAAAGCTTCTTATTTATGTCACATGGTTTAGCAATGTGTTCAGGTATGTATTTTTAAAAGTGTGAGGAAGTACTTAAATGAAGAAGGAATCATAAAATGTTGGAACTAGTCGGTCCTTAGGGAGGTCATCTAGTATAGTCCCTTGGTTCTACAGGAAGAAATTGAGGCCTGCAGAGATTAAGTGCCTTGTCCCAGTTTCAGGTAGCATAATGGCAGAGCTAGAACTAGAACCCTACTCTCTGGACTTCAGCCAGCTAAAGTGAAAGCTGAGTTAGCACATCTGCTTCCAACCTTGTAGGTTTTTAAAATAACTGCATTGATGATTTAAAGTTATCTCAGTAGAAATTGACCCTTCAAAATAGTATTTGTTGAAACTGGGAAGGTGCTCAGTGCCTGATTACTACCGTTGAATAGCTGCATAGCTAAAGTTTAGAGTGTAAAATTTTGACTTTAAAAGTGTATTACTTACTTTGGAATTTCTAAAGCTTAAACATTATAGGAACATAATTATTTCCATACTAGATTAAATCTATCATATGTCTCATCCTAGTCCAGTGTTCTGTAACCGTCAGAGGCCTTGTTGGGGAATGCCTTGATAATAGCCATAAAGTGTATTCGTAGCATTTTCTATTAATAGGCATTTATGTTTCCATCATTCACAAATTTTGTTTATTTCTTACTTGTGCAGCATCTTGAAGGATTGTTAACTCTAGTGTGAAGTGCTACTGCTTCTTTTATCTCAATTTTCTACAACTTTTAAGAGACACTCTTGAATTCTAGAATGTATGTATATTAAATAAGGAACGTGTGTTTCTGGGATGAAGTTCCAACTTTAAGTTAAACTTTTTTTACACTATCTCTTAAACCATTTTCTTTTCTTTTTTTTTTTTAGCCATTTCTTTTGTTGTTCATTTCTAACCTAGAGCTTTTGAATATGCTTAATCTTTGTAAATGAAAAGTAAATGATTATTTGTTCTAATAGAGAAAATTATTCTCTATATTGGGTTGGACAAAAAAATTTAATTTGTATTTTTTTACAGTTCTACTTTTTGTACTAGGTCATGCATGCATTTAGCAGTTATATACTTAAGAGGGTGGGTGATATTTGAATGTTATGAATAGATTTTTTTGGACCTTTTCCAAGTACATTTGAGAGAGAGAGAGAGAGAGAGAGAGAGAGAGAGAGGGAGGGAGGGAGAGAGGGAGGGAGGGAGGGAGAGGGAAAGAAAGAGATAGAGCGAGTATGTAACTAAACAGAGGGAAGGTGAAATATTAAGTTGTATGTGGGGAAACAGACACTGAAATCGTCTGTTATCTAAAGATATACATGTAGTCAAGATTCTACATACTTTTAAAAATTCAAATGAGTGACTGGATTCATACCTAGATTTTCTCACTTCTTTGACTTACTGATATTATTCCTTGCCCTTCCAAGGCAATAAATGTTGCCTTGATCTACAAGTTATTGTTGTGTGCATGTGAACAGGAGCATGCTCTGTCAAAGAGAATTAACCTTTCCAAACCTATTATTAGACTTATTTATCCTTTCTTATATACAATGGTCTGTTTACTATTAAAAAAAGAGAGAAACAATTGGTTTTTTCCTACTTTTATAAGTTTAACATTTGGAATTTCTTCTTACTTTTAACTTTATGATTGATTGAATTGTCCACAGCATGATTTTTTTTTTTTTTTTTGCTACTGGTAGTATTTATTGGAACTAGCTTAGTTTATTCTTAATTATGCATCCTGTTTTTTTATAGAATGGGTATTGTATTTCAGTATTATTATTTAAGTGGGCCTTTGTTAAATATAAAGCAAGATACCTCCAGTAGGTCCTGTTGACAGTAAGTTTTATGTTGTAGTTGTGAACAAGGTATTTTTACTATAAATTGACTTTCCAAACTATATAACTATTTTCAAGCTTAGATTATAATGGTAAGGTTAAGTAAGGCAAATGTACTGCTTTTTAAATTTAAATTCAATCTTAAAATACATGACAAGGTACAGATATAAAAACTACTCGTTCAGAATTACATATGTATATACAATTGCTGATATGCTCGGTTCATGCCCATAATTGTACTCTGTGTTAAAGCTTATGAGAAAACTTATTTAGGTTCACACTCTACTTCTCATTATTTTACTCACAAACAAATAAATTTACCTGAAAGTATACATGATGGTTAAGCAGGAGCTGAGAAGAAAGGCACGTATATTCAGAAATCTTTGGTAAGATCTATAAAAGTATATGTTTTATATGTCACACAAAGTATAACACTTGCTTTAACTGAGTAGCTTATAATGTTATTCAGGAAGCATATTAAAAAGTTCTGCACTCAGCTCTTATGCTTTCCCTTTCTCATTCTTTCTGCCTCTTGATCTCTTGGTTTTAAAATCTTCCTCCTTATTTTGTAGACACTGCTCTCCTGTTCACTACTTCTTCTCTGTCTTTACGTCTCATCACTGGGCCTCTCTCAGTGTCTGTTTTCCCAACCTTCATCCCAAATTCCAGCTGTATATCTACAACCAGTTGGTCAGGTAACTTTGCACCTTTTTCAGTGCACTCTTTGATAGAGCATGCTCTTTTCTTTTTGTTTGTTTTTATTGCTTTTTTTTCCTTTCATTTTTTTTCTAACAGCCTAGGGGCCTCTTGTCAAATGTCCCATAGATTTTACCTTTTTGTTTCCACATTAATTTGACATGCTGATTGTTTAAGAAGTGGAGTGATAGTTCTTGTGCTTTTTATTAAGTGTTTGTTGGATATGTGAATGCATTTTTGTTGATTAGCTACCACTACAGATCTAACACTTATAATATGAGCAGCCCACCTTTCATTTAGCTGTGGCGTCTACATTTGAGGAGAGCAAATAGTAGCTTTTTAACTACTCACATAACTTCCTAAATCAGTAATGTCCCCTAACCCTTGGAGCTAAGATATACTAGGCTATTTAATTCCAGAGATTGGGTTAAATTGAGAAGTTTGAGGCATTTGCTGCATCCTTTTACTCAAGTAAATAAATAGTCATGTTTTATGCATAAGGCATCTGACTGTGGTTCTCAGTGTTCTCTCCACGAAAAACAGATAGACTATCACCTGACATTGCATTTCCCAGGTAATGGGAACCAAACTCACTATACCTGAAGCAAAACCAGACTGAATTTGAATATAAAAATCAAAAAGGGACATGAATAGGTTTTTTGTTTGCTTGCTTGTTTGGGATTTTGGGGTTTGTTTTTTTGTTGTTGTTTTGGTCTTCGTTGTTTTGAGTTTGTGTGTTTTCTGGTCTGAGCCTTCAGAATAAATTCCTTGTATCTTCTGTTATGAAAAAGAATCACCTGTGAAGAATGAATACATTAAGTACTATCAGTCATGGTTAGCCAAATATTCTGAAGATTTTTTTTTCCTGAAATTACCCCACAGTTTTTCCATTGCTAATTTTCCAAATAATTAATTACAAGTAAAATAAATAAATTCTCTTATTTGCTGAATAAGATCACTTACCAAAACTTCTATTATCTTAAACTTTTTTCAGAGGAATACTATGAATGTCCTGTTTTATACAGCTTGTTGATAACGTAATGAGTAATAAAGCTCTCAAAGTGATTTCTGCCTATAGATTTGTTCTCTCACTGTTTTTCATGGTGTGACCATAGGTTTCTGACAAAGCGAGAGCAAAAACTAATGCAACGGCGCCAACATGCGGAGGAGCTACTAGAGTGGAAGAGACGTTTAGATGCAGAGGAAGCAGAAATTCGTCAAATGGAAAAACAAGCTTTGGCTGCCTGGGACAAAGAATTGATTAAACCTAAAACTCCTAAGAAAGAACTGGAGGACCAGAGAGCAGAACAGAAAGGTAATAAAGACTAACTATTCAGACTGCATACTAAAAGGCTAACGTAACTGAAAGATTTACTTAATTATTTTTAAGAATGGTGAATGATTAAGGGTGAAGAAGGTGATACAACTATGAATGCTACAGATATTGAAAAGATAAGAGAATACTGTGAATACCTTTATGCTAATATACTTGAAAACTTAGAAGAAATGGGTAAATTCCATGAAATGGAAATGGGTTGTTCTAGGACCACGTGGGGTTTAACACATACTAAAAATTGATAATGTGGTGAATTACTTAAACAGATTAAAGGAGAAAAATTACATGATATCTCAATGGATTCAGAAAAATCACTTGATAAAATCCAAAAAAGCCTTTGTAATAAAACAAATAAATCTCAGATCAAATTAGCAATAGAAGGGGACTTTCTTTACCCAGTATAGGATATCTATTAATGAAAACAAAAAACCAAACCTGCATCAGACTTCATACGTAATAATAAAACATAGAAAGTTTTCCCCAATAATAAAACATAGAAAGTTTTCCCTTTGAATTTGGAAATCAGACAAAAGGATGCTTATTTTCACTTACGGAGTGAAAGGAAGAAGCAAAACTTTCATTATCTTATTGAGAAGAGCAGATGAAAAGGCTATGCACATAGAAAATCCAGCATTTACATGTCAGTTATTAGAATTAGTGAGTTTAGCAAGGTTGTGGATATAAAATCCATAAACAAAACTCAATTGCATGTCTGTAGATAACAGAAATTGGTTAGAAAATCTAATTATTAAAAGAGATGCCATTTATAAATTTAACAAAAAGTATTGAACATCTTCATGGAGAAAAATTTTTTTTTTTTTTTTTTTGTGCTAGGCTGGCCTCTCACTGTTGTGGCCTCTCCCGTTGCGGAGCACAGGCTCCGGACGCGCAGGCTCAGCGGCCATGGCTCACGGGCCCAGCCGGTCCGCGGCATGTGGGATCTTCCCGGACCGGGGCACGAACCCGTGTCCCCTGCATCGGCAGGCGGATTCTCAACCACTGCGCCACCAGGGAAGCCCCAATGGAGAAAAATTTATAATTTTATTAGGAGACATTAGAGAAGACCAAAATAAATAGAACTTACCATATTCACAGATAGTTTCAGTGTCATAAAGATGTTAATTCTCTCTGAACTTATTGGTAGGTTCAAGACAATTTAAATCAGAAACCTGGCAAGATTTCTTTGTAGGGTTTGACAAGCTCATTTTAAAATTTATATGAGGGCTTCCCTGGTGGTACAGTGGTTAAGAATCCACCTGCCAATGCAGGGAACACGGGTTTGAGCCCTGGTCTGGGAAGATCCCACATGCCTGGAGCAGCTAAGCCCATGAGCCACAACTCCTGAAGCCCGCACACTGCAACCAAGAGTAGCACCCACTCACTGCAACTAGAGAAAGCCTGTGCACAGAAACGAAGACTCAACGCAGCCAAAAATAAATAAATAAGTAAATTTATTAAAATAAATAAAAATAAAATAAAATATATATGAAAGAGCAAAGGACCAAAAAGCAGAGACATTCCTAAAGAAGAACCACAAAGTGCAGGAACTTAACACTTCTAAGAGTATAATAATTAAGACAATAAGATATTTGTTATCAGAGATAGACAAATAGATTATGAAACAAATAGCTCAAAAAAGACCTGTGCATATATGGAAAGTTGACTTCTGACACAGGTAACTTAGGAGACTAGTGAAGAAAGGAGGGACTCTCCAATAAATTTTGTGCAAGGTAAAAATAAAGTTGGGTCCCTACATGACAGTATAAAAAGATCGATCTCAAGGAGGGAGAAAGGTATAAACGTGAAATTTAAACTCTAAAACTTTTAGGGCTTCCCTGGTGGCGCAGTGGTTGAGGGTCCGCCTGCTGGTACAGGAGACATGGGTTTGTGCCCCAGTCCGGGAGGATCCCGCGTGCCGCGGAGCGGCTGGGCCCGGGGGCCGTGGCCGCTGGGCCTGCGCGTCCGGAGCCTGTGCTCCGCAACGGGAGAGGCCACAGCAGTGAGAGGCCCGTGTACCACAAAAATCAAACAAAAAAAAACTTTCAGAGACAATAATAAGAGAATATCTTTATGACATCAGGGGGAGGGAAAGGTTTCTTTAACGTTATACAAGACAAAAATCATAAAGGGAAAGATTGATAAATTTCACTTTAATAAATTAAGAATTTCTGTTCATTAATACATATAAAGAAAGTAAAACAACAAAATAAGAAGATATTTGCAATACATATGACTGACAAAGGAATAATATCAAGAATATATAAGCAACTCCTATGAATCAATAATAAAATGACAACCACATTAAAAAAAAACAGGCAAAAGAGCAAATGGTTCACAAATAAGAAACTCCAAACGGTCAGTAAACATATGAAAAGGTGTTCAACTTCATTAGTAATCAGAGCATAAAAACCATAAAGACATACCATTGCATGCCTATGTTCATTTCCTAGGGCTGCCATAACAAATTACCACAAATTTGGTGGCTTAAAACTTTTTTTTATTCTCTCACTTCTGGAGGCCAGAAGTACAAAATCAAGGCATTGGCAGGACTGTGTTCTCCCTCTGAAGGGTCAAGAAGACTGTTCTTTCCTTCCTTCTTCCAGCTTCTGGTGGTATGCTATAGGCATTCCTCGTGTCTGCTTAACTAAGTCTCACACAGTCTTCTCTCACGTGTCTGTTCTTCTCCTCTTTTGTCTCACAAGGAAACCTGTCATTGAATTTAGGGCCTACCCAGATAATCCAGGATGATCTTATCATGAGGTCCTTAACTTAATTACATCCACAGACCTTTTTTCCAAATAAGATTATATTCACAGGTTTTGGGGGTTGAGACATGGACACATCTTTTGGGGAGCCATCATTCACCCCATTTAAAACATCCATCAAACCTGTTGGTATGTAGGTGGAACAAAGAACTGCTGGTGTAAGTGTTAACTGTTAAACCTAGTTTGAAAAACAGGTTGAAAGGCGAGGCATTAAAAATAATCAATAAAATAATAAAAATAATAAAGCCAGGTACACATGTCCTACAGTTCAGCAATTGTATTGCCAAGTATAAATCCTAGAGCAGTGGTTCTTAAAGTATGGTCCATGGTCTCTGAGATTCTTTCAGAAGGTCTGAATAATACTGACATATTGTTTGCCTTTTTCACTGTATCAGCATTACACTGATAGTATAAAAATAATGGTGGGTAAAATTGCTGATGCCTTAATATGAATCAAGGCAGTGGCACCAAATTATATAATAGTCATTGAATTCTTCACCACCCTGTACTCATCATAAAAACATGCCATTCTTATATTTTATGTAATTTTAATTTAAATATGTACATAATTTAAATACTAATTTATTGAATCTCAACTTTGAGTACATATCTTTTTAATATTCTCTGTGACAAATAGGAAATATTCATAAAACACATGTGTTTGCCAAAGCATGATGGTTATCCTGAAGAAAAGCACTTACTACAGTTGTTTGGTTTGAAGGCTGAACTAGCAATATTTTCATGTAGTACCATTTTTACTTAAATGACTAACAAAATATGGTTATTCAGACTTGAGTATTTGCAAACAATTTTTCAGAAACAAATGAAGCAACTCTGACTCTTGAAAAAAAACAACTGATAGTGTTTATTGTCGGTAATAAAATTTAAACTTTCAAGTGAAGATTTAAGGCTTTTAGAAATGCTGTTTCCCCTACTGTGAGCTTGACGGCTTTCCAATATTTTAAAGACTTTCCTGGTATGAGTAATGATATCAAAGTCATCTTTTCATATTGTGTGATAAAATGTGCCAATATTTGAAAAGATCTTCCTAACTCAGTGAATCAATATTTTCCAAATGACCCATGATGATTAGAAAATCAAGTATGGATAAAAGATCCATTTAAAGTGCAAGATAGGGGTGGGAGGGAGACACAAAAGGGAAAAGATACAGGGAGATATATATATATATATATATATATATATATATATATATAGCTGATTTACTTTGTTATAAAGCAGACACTAACACACCATTGTAAAGCAATTATACTCCAATAAAGATGTTAAAATAAATAAATAAATTGCAAGACAGGCCAATGGATTTTAATGGAACAGATTATGAAAAGTTCATGGATATGGTTTCAGATTCCACATTACAGCTAACATTTAAGAAACTACCAATTGTCCACTTTTGGTGTGGCATTAAAAAAGGATATCCACAATTACCTGTAAATACTGTTAAAATACTCTTCCCTTTTCTAATTACGTATCATTTGTGTGAGGCCAGATTTTCTGCATATACTTCAGCCAAATCAACATATAGCCACAGATTGCATACAGAAGCAGATATGAGAATCTGTCTTCTGTTAAGCTAGCCATTAAAGTTTTTAATTTAATGTAAAATAGTTTCTCTCCTTTCAACTAAACTTTTTTTAAAAATGTAGCTATTTTGAATTTTAGAAAATGTCGTTTATGTTAACATAGAGAGGTTTTTTATTGTTATTTTTAAATAAATTAATAAATATTTTTATTTTTTTCCATTTTAATTTCTATTATGGTAAATATTGATAGATATAACTGTATCTATAACCACATAAACTAAAGCTTTTTGGGGTCTTCAGTACTTTTTCAGAGTGTAAAGTGTTCCTGAGGCCAAAATGTTTGAGAACTGCTGTCTTACAGCAATGTTTTTCGAGTTGTGGGTTGTCCAATTTGCGATGTATGAAATCCATTTAGTGGATTGTAGTCAGCATTGTTTAAAGTTGAAATAAAATAGAAAATATCATTATGTCACTCCTAGGTTAAATATATTATGATTAAGGTAAAAAATCTGAAAGCCACTGCTGTAGAGAACTTTTACATCAATAGATAGATAATAGATTGATATAAATATATCTATCTGACTTATATATATATAAGTATATATATAGAGAGAGATATACATATAGATATCTATACATATTTATACTAGGAGATATATATGACATTGTTCATAGCAGCAGTATTTGAAATAGCAGGGAAAAAAAGGAAACCACCCATATCAGTAGGGGAATGGATAAATAAATTGTGGTATATTTACATATTATATCATGCTCAGTAAAGAAGAAAAAATTACAGCTAAACAAATCAACATACAAGAATCTTAAAACAAATCACAGAGGACTACAAGCAGTTTGATTTCTTTTATAGAAAATTCAAAGCAAACAAAACTAAGTGATATATTATTTAGCTATACATACCAAGTGGTGCATAAAGAAAACCAATGATGCAATAAATATAGTTCATCTGTAGTGTTCCTTTTTTCTTATTTATTCAGCAGAGGCTTACTTCTGTGTCAACTTCCACATCCTCTTTCTGTAGCGTCAAATTCTGCTGCAGACTTCTCCATCTTGAAAGGAAATTTAACAGGACGGAGAAAAGAGATTCAATTTCTGAGATTGTCTGAGTCAATGTCCCAGGTTTCATCATGGGCTGTAACAGATGTAGAAAACATTTCTGACTATGCCTGGAAGGCAAATTAAGACTAGTTGTTGTTGTTCAAGCCTCCATTTGTCAGGAACTGTTAGTCTGTGTAATCACACAAAGTGTTACTGGGTAAATGTGATAAAACGAAGGCAATTTTAATCTCATCAAATATAGCTTAGGAATAGTGTATTTAATGAGCTAAAATGACATAAATAAAAGAAAAATTAAGAAAAAGAAGAAAATACATTATAATGAAATGACAGTGTACCCCTCAGGGCACATTGTTGCAATAGCTGAAGCTGACTAAGATCAAGCAGAAAAGTAACTTACTAAAGGCTATGTATTTTATGGTTCATAAAATTTTTGAGATGACAGGAGAGCCAGCTCCACACTGAGCTTCTAGGAGCAGTGCTAAAACCACACCACAGAACTGGCCTGGTGAGAAAACTGCTCTAGCAGCTACTCAGCAGAGCCCTGAAGAAAACTGCTGTTTTGGTGTTCCCTCTTTGCCTGGCAAAGAATAAATCTACCCTTTCTTTTCCTCCAAAAAAAAAAAGAAAACTTCGATTTTGTATCATTTCCCCACTCATGCCACTTCTGCACCAGGGACTCAATTTTGCAACCACTGAGAAATCCACTGTCACTACCAAAAGCCACCTAAATTAGAGTCCACATGGAGCCGCCTTCTTCAGGTTACTCAATTTTAAAATGAAGTCTTCTACAGGGACATCAGATTGGAGACACCAGATTTCAATGCCTCAGTTCCAGTGCCCAGCAAGGAAGGCTGGAAATTTCATTTTCTGGGTTCTGTCTTGGGTGACAAGGAACTCATGTGGCAGGAAATTTATCAAATATCAGTGAAGGATTAAAAATAAGCTTGGGCTCCAAGAAACATGACATGTCCATTGTTAAGGAGTTTATTTAAGCCATATACCTTTCTTTCATAAAGCATTATAAAATATTGTTCAGGAAAGAACTCCGAGACTTTTTTCCAAAGCCTGATTTTTTAAAATGGCTACCAAACACTTGAAATTTGTCTAGTAGAACTAAGAAACTAAATTTATTTAATTTTAATATTTAAGTAGCAACATGAGGCTGATGGCTACCATATTCGACAGCACCTGCAGATTATACATTTTTAAAAGTTTTGGTGTTTTTTCCATTTTGTTTGATGTCACATTATATAGGGTATATTTTAAAAGAAATGCTGAAGATTGACTGCTATAGTCCACATTTTTTTAAAAGCGTACAAATGTTGCTAGACTCCTGCTGACATGTAAATCTGTCTTCAGAAGTCAGGGATACAGTAAAATATTACCTCACATCTCTTAGGATGGCTATTATCAAAAAAGACAGAAGAAAAAAATGTTGAGGATTTGGAGAAATTGGAGCCCTTGTGCAGTGCTGGTGGGAATGTAAAATAGTTGTAACTGCTATGGAAATGGTAAAGCAGTGCCTCAGAAAATTAAGAATAGAATTACTATATGATTTAGAATTTCCACTTCTGGATATATACCAAAAAGAATTGAAAACAAGTTCTCAAAGAGATATTTGTACACCCATGTTTATAGCAGTATTATTCACAATAGCCTAAAGATGAAAACCCAAGTTTCTAGGAACAGATGAATGGATAAACAAAATGTGGTATGTACATACAGTAGAATATTATTTAGCCTTAAAAAGGAAGGAAAATGTACTAACATGGATGAACCTTGAAGACATGTTAAGTGAAGTAAGCCAGTCATAAAAGGGCAAATATTGTATGATTCCACTTATATGAGGTACCTGAGTACAAATTCATGGAGACAGAAAGTAGAATGGTTGATGCTGGGGTTAAGGAGAGAAGAGAATGGGGAGTTATTATTTAATGAATACAGAGTTTCAGTTTGGGAAGGTGAAAAAGTTCTGGAGATGGACGGAAGTGATGGTCACACAACAGTGTGAATGTACTTAATACCACTGAACTGTATACTTAAAAGTGATCTAGGGACTTCCCTGGGGGCACAGTGGTTAAGAATCCACCTGCCAATGCAGGGGACATGAGTTCGATCCCTGGTCCTGGAAGATCCCACATGCCGTGGGGCAACTAAGCCCGTGCACCACAACTACTGAGCCTGTGCTCCAGAGCCCGCGCACCGCAACTGCTGAAGCCTGCGCGCATGCTAGGGCCTGCGTACCACAACTACTGAGCCCACATGCTGTAACTACTGAAGCCTGCGCATCTAGAGCCCGTGCTCTGCAACAAGAGAAACGACCTCAATGAGTAGCCCATGTGCCGCAACTAGAGAAAGCCCATGCACAGCAATGAAGATTCAACCCAGCCCCCTGCAAAAAAAAAAAAAAAAAAAAGGGATCCAGATGGTCAATTTTATGTATATGTATTTTACCACAATTTTTTTTTTGTTTTTGGCTGTGTGGCTTGTGGGGATCTTAGTTCCCCAACCAGGGATTGAACCTGGGCCCACAGCAGTGAAAGCACCAAGTCCTAACCATTGGACCAGCAGGGAAATCCCTTTTTTTTTTTTTAACCACAATTTTAAAAGAATAATTTTTTTAAAAGTCAGGAAGTATAGGAAGAGGTCTGGAAGGACACACACCAATCATACCTGACTGCCAGTGGTTTACTTTGAGGTGTGGAAATTGGGCAGCTGAAAGTGGTTGGAGAGGATCATGTGAAATAATCACTTTACGTTCTTCTATACTATTTGAAGTTTGTTTTGTTGTTTTTTTTCAACTACATTCATGTACTACTTTTATAATTTCAAAAATAAGGGCAAGGGGGCTTCCCTGGTGGTGCAGTGGTTGAGAGTCCGCCTGCCGATGCAGGGGACATGGGTTCGTGCCCTGGTCCGGGAAGATCCCACATGCCGCGGAGCGTCTAGGCCCGTGAGCCATGGCCGCTGAGCCTGCGCGTCTGGAGCCTGTGCTCTGCAACAGGAGAGGCCACAACAGTGAGAAGCCCGCGTAGAAAAAAACAAAACAAAACAAAAATAAGGGCAAGGGCCATAAATGAAGATTTCCAAAATGAATTTTTCCGCAAAGACATCAGATTGGAGAAGCTTCTTCGGTGGTTCTCTCTCAGGAGGTGGTGGTACATTCATTTTCTTCTTTATACAACTTTTATACTGTCTGAACTTTTAAAATCAGTATATGTTACTTATTGAATAAAAATAAAATATGTTAAGGGGTATAAAGCAGGAATGTAGAGGATTCTTCTCTTCCCTACTACCTAAAATCATTTTTTAAGCCATTTAAAATTTTACCCACATTCTATCTTGGAGTAGATGAATATCCTTGAGGATATTAAGAATTCCTTCCTTATTTATTTAACCATTCTGATTATACTGCTCATTCATAATGTAAAAATATATCTTTTTTGTAATAGATCTTTATTGGAGTATAATTGCTTCGCAATACTGTGTGTGTTTCTCTTGCACAACAAAGCAAATCAGCCATATGCATACACATGTCCCCTCCCTCTTGAGCCTCCCTCCCCGCTCTCCCTATCCCACCCCCTAGGTCATCACAAAGCACCAAGCCGATCTCCCTGTGCTATGCGGCTGCTTCCCACCAGCCAACTGTTTTACATTCGGTAGTGTATATATGTCAATGCTACTCTCACTTTGCCCCAGTTTCGCCCTCCCACCCCATGTCCTCAAGTTCATTTTCTACCTCTGCCTCTTTATTCCTGCCCTGCAACTAGGTTCATTAGTACCTTGTTTTGTTTTGTTTTTAGATTCCATATATATGCGTTAGCATACGGTATTTGTTTTTCTCTTTCTGACTTACTTCATTCTGTATGACAGACTCTAGGTCCATCCACCTCACTACAAATAACTCAATTTCATTTCTTTTTATGGCTGAGTAATATTCCATTGTATATATGTGCCACATCTTCTTTATCCATTCATCTGTCGATGGACCTTTAGGTTGGTTCCATGTCCTGGCTATTGTAAATAGTCCTGCAATGAACATTGTGGTACATGACTCTTTTTGAATTATGGTTTTCTC
>NC_041217.1:50400190-50402592 GCF_002837175.3 Physeter macrocephalus
TCCAGCATTTATTGTTTCTAGATTTTTTGATAATGGCCATTCTGACCGGTGTGAGGTGATACCTCATTGTAGTTTTGATTTGCATTTCTCTAATAATTAGTGATGTTGAGCATCTTTTCATGTGCCTCTTGGCCATCTGTATGTCTTCCTTGGTGAAATGTTTATGTAGGTCTTCTGCCCTTTTTTTTTTTTAAGAAATGAATGTTTCATTAATTTTCAGACTTCTTTTTTTTAAATAAATTTATTTATTTATTCATTTTAGCTGTGTTGGGTCTTCGTTTCTGTGCAAGGGCTTTCTCTAGTTGCGGCGAGCGGCGGCCACTCTTCATCGCGGTGCACGGGCCTCTCACTATCGCGGCCTCTCTTGTTGCGGAGCACAGGCTCCAGATGCGCAGGCTCAGTAATTGTGGCTCACGGGCCCAGTTGCTTCGCGGCATGTGAGATCTTCCCAGACCAGGGCTCGAACCCGTGTCCCCTGCATTGACAGGCAGATTCTCAACCACTGCGCCACCAGGGAAGCCCCTTCTGCCCATTTTTTAACTGGATTGTTGTTATTTTGTTTTTGAGTTCCATGAGCTGTTTGTATATTTTGGAGATTAATCCTTTGTCTGTTGTTTCATTTGCAAATATTTTCTCCCATTCTGAGGGTTGTCTTTTTGTCTTGTTTATGGTTTCCTTTGCTGTGCAAAAGCTTTTAAGTTTAATTAAGTGTCATTTGTTTATTTTTGTTTTTATTTCCGTTACTCTAGGAGGTGGGTCAAAAAAGATCTTGCTGTGGTTTATGTCAAAGAGTGTTTTTCCTGTGTTTTTCTTTAAGAGTTTTATAGTATCTTGTATTACATTTAAGTCTTTAATCCATTTGGAGTTTATTTTTGTGCATGGTGTTAGGTAGTGTTTTCATTTCATTCTTTTTACCTGTAGCTGTCCAGTTCTCCCAGCACCACTTATTGAGGAGGCTGTCTTTTCTCCATTGTATGTTCTTGCCTCCTTTGTCGTAAATTAGGTGCCCATATGTGCGTGGGTTTATCTCTGGGCATTCTATCCTGTACCATTGATTATTTCTGTTTTTGTGCCAGTACCATACTGTCTTGATTACTGTAGCTTTGTGGTATAGTTTGAAGTCGGGGAGCCTTATACCTCCAACTCCATTTTTCTTTCTCAAGATTGCTTTGGCTCTTCAGGGTCTTTTGTGTTTCCATGTGAATTGTAAAATTTTTTTGTTCTAATTCTGTGAAGAATGCCATTGGTAGTTTGATAGGGATTGCACTGAATCTGTAGATTGCTTTGGGTAGTGTAGTCATTGTCACATTATTGATTCTTACAATACAAGAACATGGTATATTTCTCCATCTGTTTATGTCATCTTTGATTTCTTTCATCAGTGTTTTATAGTTTTCTGAGTACAAGTCTTTTGCCTCCTTATGCAGGTTTATTCCTAGGTATTTTATTCTTTTTGTTGCAGTGGTATATGGGAGTGTTTCCTTAATTTCTCTTTCTGATTTTTCGTTGTTGGTGATAAGAATGCCAGATATTTCCATGCATTAATTTTGTGTCGTACAACCTTACCAAATTCACTGATTAGTTCTAGTAGTTTTCTGGTGGCATCTTTAGGATTTTCTACGTATAGTCTCATGTCATCGTCAAACAGTGACAGTTTTACTTCTTCATTTCCAATTTGTATTCCTTTTATTTCTTTTTCTTCTCTGATTGCTGTGGGTAGGACTTCCAAAACTATGTTGAATAAGAGTGGCGAGAGTGGTCATCCTTGTCTTGTTCCTGATCTTAGTGGAAATGCTTTCAGTTTTTCACCATTGAGTATGATGTTTGCTGTGGGTTTGTCATATACGGCCTTTATTATGTTGAGGCAGGTTCCTTCTATGCCCATTTTCTGGAGAGTTTTTATCATAAATGAGTGTTGAATTTTGTCACAAGCTTTTACTGCATCTATTGAGATGATCATACGGTTTTTATTCCTTAATTTGGTAATGTGGTGTATAACATTGATTGATTTGTGTATATTGAAGAATTCTTGCATCCCTTGGATAAATCCCACTTGATCATGGTGTGTGATCCTTTTAATGTGCTGTTGGATTCTGTTTGCTAGTATTTTGTTCAGGATTTTTGCATCTATGTTCATCAGTGATATTGGTCTATAATTTTCTTTTCTTGTGATATCTTTTTCTGGTTTTGGTATCAGGGTGATTGTGGCTTCGTAGAATGAATTTGGAAGTGTTTCTCCCTCTGCAGATTGTTGGAAGAGTTTGAGAAGGATCGGTGTTAGCTGTTCTCTAAATGTTTGATAAAATTCGCCTGTGAAGCCATCTGGTCCTGGACTTTTGTTTGTTGGAAGATTTTTAATCATAGTTTCAATTTCATTACTTGTGATAGGTCTGTTTATATTT
>NC_041217.1:50403410-50404778 GCF_002837175.3 Physeter macrocephalus
CTTTGTTTTTCTTTCTCTAGTTGTTTTAAGTGTAGGGTTAGATTGTTTATTTGAGATTATTGTTTATTGAGGTGAGATTTGTATTGCTATAAACTTCCCTCTTAGATCTGCTTTTGCTGTGTCCCATAGGTTTTGGGTTGTCATGTTTTCATTGTCATTTGTTTCTATGTATTTTTTAATTTCTTCTTTGATTTCTTCAATGATCTCTTGGTTATTTAGTAGCACACTGTTTAGCCTCCATGTATTTGTGTTTTTTACAGTATTTTTCCTGTAATTGATTTCCAGTCTCATAGCGTTGTGGTCAGAAAAGATGCTTGATACAATTTCAATTTTCTTAAATTTTCTGAGGCTTGATTTGTGACCCAAGGTGTGATCTATCCTGGAGAATGTTCCGTGTGCACTTGAAAAGAAAGTGTATTCTGCCACTTTGGGGTGGAATGTTCTATAAGTATCAGTTAGATCTATCTGGTCTGTTGTGTCATTTAAAGCGTGTGTTTCCTTATCTATTTTCTATTTGGATGATCTGTCCATTGCTGTAAGCAGGGTGTTAAAGTCCCCTACTATTATTGTGTTACTGTCAATTTCTCCTTTCATGGTTGTTAGCATTTGCCTTATTTATTGAGATGCTCCTATGTTGGGTGCATAAACATTTATAATTATTATATCTTCTTCTTGGATTGATCCTTTGATCATCATGTAGTGTCTCTCCTTATCTCTTATAGCAGTCTTTATTTTAAGGTCTATTTTATCTGATACAAGTATTGCTACTCCAGCTTTCTTTTGATTTCCATTTGCATGGAATATCTTTTTCCATCCCTTCACTTTCAGTCTGTATGTGTCCTTAGGTCTGAAGTGGGTCCCTTGTAGACAGCATATATATGGCTCTTATTGTTTTGTATCCATTCAGCCAGTCTGTGTCTTTTGGTTGGGGCATTTAATCCATTTACATTCAAGGTTATTATCGATATGTATGTTCCTATTACCATTTTCTTAATTGTTTTGGGTTTGCTTTTGTGGGTCTTTTTCTTCTCTTGTGTTTCCCACTTAGAGAGGTTTCTTTAGCATTTGTTGTAAAGCTGGTTTGGTGGTGCTGAATTTTCTTAGCTTTTGCTTGTCTGAAAAGCTTTTGACTTCTCCATCAAATCTGAATGAGATCCTTGCTGGGTAGGATAATCTTGGTTGTATGTTTTTCTCTTTCATCATTTTAAGTATATCCTGCCACTCCCTTCTGGCCTGCAGAGTTTCTGCTGAAAAATCAGCTGATAACCTTATGGGGATTCCTTTGTATGTTATTTTTTGTTTTTCCCTCGCTGCTTTTTTTTTTTTTTTTTTTTTTTTTGTGGTATGTGGGCCTCTCACTGTTGTGGC
>NC_041217.1:50404886-50456309 GCF_002837175.3 Physeter macrocephalus
TTTTTTATTTCAGTTATTGTGTTGTTCATCTCTGTTTGTTCTTTAGTTCCTCTAGATCTTTGTTAAACATTTCTTGTATTTTCTCAATCCGTGCCTCCATTCTGTTTCTGAGATTCTGGATCATCTTTACTGTCATTACTCTGAATTCTTTTTCAGGTAGATTGCCTGTTTCCTCTTCATTTATTTGGTTTTGTAGGTTTTTACCTTGCTCCTTCATCTGTGACATATTTTCTTCCCGTCTCCATTTTTTTTTTTTTTTTAAATGAGTGGGACTGTGTTCCTGTCTTAATGGTTGTTTGGCCTGAGGCTTCCAACAGTGGAGTTTGTAGGCTGTTGGGTAGAGCTGGGTCTTGATGCTGAGATGAGGAACTCTGTGAGACCTCACTCTGATGAATATTCCCTAGGGTCTGAGGTTCTCTGTTAGTTCAATGGTTTGGACTCAAATCTCCCACCGCATGAGCTTAGGCCTGACCCTGGGCTCGTGAACCAAGATCCCACAAGCCGCCTGGGGCAGCAAAAAAAAAAAAGAACAGTAACAAAGTAAAAAATAAAGTTAGACTAGGAAACAGATATGTTAGGAAGAATATAAAAATAAAAATATAGATGAATCAACACCTGGAAGGTATATCAGTACCACAATAGTAAAAAGGAGGGAAAAGAAAAAAGGGCGGGGCGGGGGAGGAAGGCCTTGGCTGTGGAGGGTGGGGCCTAAGCAAAGATGAGGTTTGGGTGATGGGCGGGGCCAATGCTCAGGACCCACAGGGCTGGAAAAGGCCCTGGGGGCTGTGGCAGTTGGGGCTTAGGCTCAAGGAACAGAAGGGACCCAGGCGTGCCCCCCACCCCTGGTCTCAGAGGGCAGAGGACCTCACTGGGAGTGCAACAGGCTTCCAGGGCTCAAGAGCATGGGGCA
Organism: Physeter macrocephalus; assembly: GCF_002837175.3. Classification (NCBI taxonomy): domain Eukaryota; kingdom Metazoa; phylum Chordata; class Mammalia; order Artiodactyla; family Physeteridae; genus Physeter; species Physeter macrocephalus. Next base: position 50,405,797 of record NC_041217.1, read on the forward strand.
CACTCCATCCTGTCCTCTCCTGCTCCTCCAGTCTGGGAGGCCCCCTCCCCGCTGACTTTCCTGATCTTCCTGCCTTCCCTCCTATGCCCCCAAGGACCTACATGGCCTGGAGGGGGACTTTGGAGGACAGGGGACTGGCCTGGGAACTCAACAGGCTCCCTGTGCCCAAGTGGGCGGGGCAATTGCCCTCCAAAAATATATCTTTTAAAATTTTTAACTGAAATGCTTTTAGATGTTAGGTCATCCTTGTTTATTGAAGTAAAACATTCTTTGGGATATAGGTGTTTCTTTTGCTAAATAAACTTATTTTATGGATTTCAGGCCCAAAGTCTTCAGTGGTATTTTTGGAATTGAGTATATCAATTGTTATCAATATTGACCCAAAGTGTGATATAACCTAATCTTTGTGGGACATTATATCCATAGTGATAAAGAAGGAAAGCAGTGTCCATTCTTAACGTTAGACAAGTATAATGTCAGGAATTTTATGTTAAGTGTCAAAAGTATTTGTTTTCTTAGAGGAGAGGCCATAATGGATAGGAAATTCCAGAGGCAAGGCAGTGCTACAAATTCTGAAAGTGCTGAGTAAAATTCATAATATATCTCCATCAGTGCATGCAGTTCATTCATTTTTATTGCTGTGTAGCATTTCAGTTTCTGAATATATCACAATTTACTTATTTTACTTAGTTTTTGACTATTATAACAATACTACTAGTAACCATGTACATGTTTCCTGCTGCATGTATACAAGATTTATCTAGGATTTATACCTAGAAGTGGAATTGCTAGATCATAGAGTGTTTTCATCCTTGCCAAATACTCCCAAATTTCTTTCCAAAGTGGTTGGATTGATTCCATTTCTAAATGAATATATGAGTTGTAATTGCTGTGCATCTTTACATTCAGGTTGTCAGTCATTATCATTGCTGACTATATGTTACAGATATCTTCTCTCAGTTTGCATCAGCCAAAATTCTTAGACTAATGTATATTATAGTAAATGTGATTCACTAAGTAGTGGGATTAAGAATTATATCTAAATGCAACTAGTGAAATTATGCTAAAAACAAATGTGACGTTTAACAGATGAACATGTCCCTTGACCAAGGTTGTGTACTTTTTCTTGTTTTCACCCTGTCTTCTAGAAATAGTGAGTGAAACAGAATCTCCAATACCTTCCTACTCTCATCTACACAGTGAAAGCTCTATTCCAGAAGAATTGGGCAGCCCTGCTGTTGAATATATACCATCTGAATCTATAGTTCAGGAGCAGCCTGGGAGTCCAGATCACAGTATACTTACTGAAGAAATGGTTTTTTCACAAGAACTGGAATCTTCTACCTCGCCTAGTAAACATGTAAGTTAATATATATTTATATCTTAAGCTTCTTTAGAAAAAAACCTGTCTGAAAGGTATATTATTAACAGTTATATTCTTGCTGTTAAGGACAGCATTGACTATCACCCATACCTGTAACATATAGTAGATGACATTTGAGTAGAAATAAAGCTTTTCCTTGACTCCTAAAGATTTATAAATATATGAATTTTAGATTTAGGGGCAGTTATAAAATTATATGCTGTGAAGTTTTTAATATTTAGGGGATAGGAACTTCTAAAGTTTTTAATAAAGATAATATGTGAGACAATACAAGTTCTTATTAAAGTCTGTTTTGTCATATAATAGAAACAATAAGACCTTAAACCACACCAGTGTGCCTTTTCTATAATTTAATTAATGACTGCTCTATAACTCTTAATCAGACTAAAAGTAGTGGTTTCATCTCTTTAAGGCAGATCTGAAATGGATATATATTCTAAATTAGAATAATGTTCACTTTAGAATAAAAAGGTTTTCCACATTGTCCTTAATTCTCTACTTCAATAAAAAAAACTATCTCGTAAAAACTTAAGAAAGAAACTTAACTGCTTGTCTTTTTTTTTTTTTTTTTTTTGTGATACGCGGGCCTCCCTCTGTTGCAGCCTCTCCCGTGGCGGAGCACAGGCTCCGGACGCGCAGGCTCAGCGGCCATGGCTCACGGGCCCAGCCGCTCCGCGGCATGTGGGATCCTCCCAGACCGGGGCGCGAACCCGGTTCCCCTGCATCGGCAGGCGGACGCGCAACCACTGCGCCACCAGGGAAGCCCCAACTGCTTGTCTTTTAAAACTTGATTTTATAAAGTGTACAAGGGGATTAGCATAACAGTATTTTTTTTGATGGGAATTTGTGTTTATTTTTTATTTTTCACTTTTCTCTTTAATTTTTATTTTTTTATGCCTTTTTTTAAACATCTTTATTGGAGTATAATTGCTTTACAGTGTTGTGTTAGTATCTGCTGTATAACAAAGTGAATCAGCTATATGTATACATATATCCCCATATCCCCTTCTGCTTGCATCTCCCTCCCACCCTCCCTAGCCCACCCTTCTAGGTGGTCACAAAGCACCGAGCTGATCTCCCTGTGCTATGCAGCTGCTTCCCACTAGCTATCTCTTTTACGTGTGGAAGTGTATATATGTCAGTGCTACTCTCTCACTTCGACCCAGCTTATCCTTCCCCCTCCCCATGTCCTCAAGTCCATTCTCTACGTCTGCGTCTTTATTCCTGTCCTGCCCCTGGGTTCATCAGAACCATTTTTTTTTTTTAGATTCCATATATATGTGTTAGCATACGGTATTTGTTTTTCTCTTTCTGACTTACTTCACTCTGTATGACAGACTCTAGGTCCATCCACCTCAATACAAATAGTTCAATTTCGTTTCTTTTTATAGCATAACAATATTAAATATTATAAGTGAACACAAACATTGTTAAAGCCTCTTTGTGTTTAAAAAAAAGAATCCACCTAAATTCAGTGTGTCTTAAAGTCACTTCTGTAATAAAAAGTAATATTTTTTGAGTGTTTACTTACCAAGTGCCTGGTAGTGTGCTGAATGCCTTATGTAGATTATCCTCACAACAATTCTTTAGATTTTAAGCCCCACTCTGAAGCTTAGCAGGCTAGGAAACTTGCCCATAGTCACAGGGATAGGAAGTGGTGATAGCTAGGAATCAAATCAGACATTCTCACTTCCACTTGATATCAAGGTAGAAATTACACCCTTTGTAATAAATAATCTCATTTGGGCAGTCTTCTTATGCTCTTTTTCTTCCCTCCCCGCTTCCATTTCTTCTTTCCTTCCATAAAAGTAGTACATTAGTATATTTAAATTTTTTTCAGTTTTATTGACATACAATTGACACACAGCACTGTGTGAGTTAAAGGTGTACAGCATAATAACTTGACATACATATATTGTGAAATGATTACCACAGTAAGTTTAGTTAATATCCATCACCTCATATAGTGACAAAAAAATTTTTTTCCTTGTGATGAGAACTTTTAGGATCTACTCTTTTAGCACCTTTCAAATATACCATATAGCAGTGTTAACTATAGTCAGCATGTTGTACATTACATCCCCAGTACCTATATGTCTTATAACTGGAAGCTTATACTTTTCGACCAGCTTCACCCAGTTCCCCCACCTCTCCACCCCCACCTCTGGTGACCACAAGTCTGATCTCTTTTTTTATGAGTTTGGGTTTTTTTAGATTCCACATATAAGTGAGATCATTTAGTATTTGTCTTTCTCTCTCTGACTTAATTTCACTTAGTACAGTGCCCTCAAGATCCATCCATGTTGTCTCAAATGACAGGATTTCTGGTTTGTTTGTTTGTTTGTTTTGTTTTGTTTTTTAAAAGCTGGTGCTGGGCTTCCCTGGTGGCACAGTGGTTGAGAGTCCGCCTGCCAATGCAGGGGACACGGGTTCGTGCCCCGGTCCGGGAAGATCCCACATGCCGCGGAGCGGCTGGGCCCGTGAGCCATGGCCTCTGCGCCTGCGCATCCGGAGCCTGTGCTCCGCAACGGGAGAGGCCACAACAGTGAGAGGTCCGTGTACCGCAAAAAAAAAAAAAAGCTGGTGCTGTTTGTTTTTAATTTATTTATTTATTTTTGGCTGTGTTGGGTCTTTGTTGCTGTACGTGGGCTTTCTCTAGTTGCAGCAAGCAGGGTCTCCTCTTCGTTGTGGTGCGTGGGCTTCCCATTGCAGTGGCTTCTCTTGTTGCGGAGCACGGGCTCTAGGCATGAGGGCTTCAGTAGTTGTGGTTTGCGGGCTCTAGAGCGCAGGCTCAGGAGTTGTGGCGCCCGGGCTTAGTTGCTCCACAGCATGTGGGATCTTCCCGGACCAGGGCTCGAACCCGTGTCTCCTGCATTGGCAGGCGCATTCTTAACCACTGCACCACCAAGGAAGTCCTGTTTGGTTTTTTTAATGGCTGAATAGTATTTGTGTGTGTGCATGTGTGTGTGTTTGTGTGTGTGTGTATGTCATATTTTCTTTATCCATTCATCTGTTGATGAAGACCTACCGTATGATCCAGCAAATTCAGTTCTGGATATATATCTGAAGGAAGTGAAATTACTATGTCAAAGAGATATCTGCACCCCCATATTTAGTATTTTTAAAGTTAAAACAAATAAGGGGGTAAATATCACTGATTCAGTAGCCACTCATAGTTATAATAAACATTTTTTTAAAACATGCTTTTTTTATAACTTTTTTCTGTACCTTTAAAAAAGTCAAGATTGGGCTTCCCTGGTGGTGCAGTGGTTGAGAGTCCGCCTGCCGATGCAGGGGACACGGGTTCGTGCCCCGGTCCGGGAAGATCCCACATGCCACGGAGCGGCTGGGCCCGTGAGCCATGGCCGCTGAGCCTGCGCGTCCGGAGCCTGTGCTCCGCAACGGGAGAGGCCACAACAGTGAGAGGCCCGCGTACCGCAAAAAAAAAAAAAAAAATAAAAAATAAAGCTTATTAATTTTTTTTAAAAGGAGGGAGGTTGGAATGGAACAGACAGGATCTTCCTTTACAAACTTTTTTCACTTTTTATTTCATAAAGTTATTTAAAACTCTTTGTAAATATTATCTTCAACTGGTTCATATCTTGAATTTTAAATAGAATTTTACAACTGTATCACAAAACAGTTCCCATTTGATTTTCTGTTTGAACAGTCACCTCCTAAAAGCTGCACATCTGTGTCAAAGCAGGAGTCTAGCAAAGGAAGTCACAGAACTGGAGGACAATGTCGTCTACCCGTCAAGTCCCATCAACACTGTTATAGTTGGTCAGATGAGTCATTATCTATGACACAGTCAGGTAAGACTAACAAGGCGGAGTTAGTTTTCTTTGCACTATATTTGAATTCCTCTTTAATAAGCTTTGTCTAACTATATGGCTGGTAAAATGTTATTCTTTGTTTCATTTGTGAAGACTTTTTTCTTGCCAAGACTAAATCGCATAATTCTTTGCTTTTCATTGATAATTATATCCCTAATTACACCAACTATGATAAATTGTTATATTCTTGGATGTTAATAGTCATTTATTCATCACACATTTTTTGAATTTTTGGTGTGTGTCAGGCACTGCTTATGTGTTCCCATGGTGCTCTGCTCTTCAACTTGTTATACCAGGTAACACATAAATTGTAATCAAACTTTACCCAGCAGGTTTCCCCTACTAGAATATAGACTTCTGCAAAGGAGAGTCCTGTTTTAACAGTTGTAGAACCAAGCCTTAGCAGGTACTTTGCATTGCACATAGTAGGTATTTATTAAATGTTTCTTGAATGATTTAATGATGACAGTGAGGAGAAATAGGAGGTGGTAGAGCAGGATAGCATAAGACTCAAGGGAGGAAGAGTAGAGAAGAGACTGCACATGGCAGTGGGGAGCATTATCTATTTTCCCATAACCTCTATCATACTGTAAATCTCTGTGGCATATAGATTACGGAAGAATAAACAGCCTTTACTCTAGAAGACTTGATTCAAGGAGTTGATCGTGGGAGGCATATCTAGACAGACAATACTTGGTTTATGTAGGATTCTGAAGAAGATTAATACCATATTGAGTGTATGTCTTTTGAGTTCATTTTCAGTTTTCTTTAGAGAGTAGACATTTAGTAAAGGAAAAGTGAAAAATACTATTCATTTTTTGATCTTTATTCTATTCTGTACCCCCTTTGTTTTCCATGTTTTAAACAGTAATAAATCATGGGTTTTTTCCCCATGCTCATATTTGTAGATCTCCTTTATTCTTTGAATAACTGCATAATATTTCAAAGGGTAGGTATACCATAATTTATTTAACCATTTCCCTAGTGATAGTCGTGTAGGTTTTCTCAAATTTTTCAATATTTCAAATAATGCTGTAATGAACATCTTCATTTATATAGATCCCTGTTGAATATTTCAGTAGGAATAAATTCTTAGAAATGGAATTACTGGATCAAGCCAGTAATTAAAGTTGAAGAATGTTGTCTGTCATATTTAAATTGTTTTTTTTTTAAGATTTATTTATTGTTTATTGTATTTATTTTTGGCTGTGTCAGGTCTTAGTTGCGGCACGCAGGATCTTTGTTGAGGCATGTGGGATCTTCATTGTGGTGCGTGGGCTTCTCTCTAGTTGTGGCGTGCAAGTTTCTCTCTAGTTGTGGCGTGCAGGTTTTCTCTTCTCTAGTTGTGGCATGCAGGTTTTCTCTTCTCTAGTTGTGGCGCACAGGTTCCAGAGCGTGTAGGCTCTGTAGTTGGCGGCACGCGGGCTCTAGTTGAGGCACGTGAGCTCAGTAGTTGTGGCACGCAAGCTTAGTTGCCCTGTGGCATGTGGGATCTTAGTTCCCTGACCAGGGATCGAACCCACGTCCCCTGCATTGCAAGGCAGATTCTTTACCACTGGACCACCAGGGAAGTCCCTGTCTGTCATATTTATCTGTTGCAAGTGATTAGCATTTTTATATATTTGCTTTCATGTACTCTGGTGAAAAGTTACTGCCAGTAGAATAATATGTCATTGGACCTAAACTTGATACTTGGAAATATGGATTCTCATCATGGCTCTGTTACATACTGTGACTCTCTTTAAGTTTCCTTCCCATATTAATCTTTTCTATCTGTAGCAATGGAATAATATCTTAACCATCCTTGCATGAGTTATGCAACAAGGATTAATGATAATATTTATAAGATACTGTTTTATTGGTAAAACATATTTAAGCAAGAACAGCTTTAGAAAAACAGCTCTGAGATTTTTCAACTATAATGCCGTCTGCCTTTTCATGATGACATCATTTATGTGCAGTATTTATGGAAGTGGTAAATTTTAATGTAGTGGAGTTATATAATACCTTTCTCACTTAAGTGATGGAGAGTTTGTTATCAACCAAATTAATACAGTCAGCATGTGTCAGATAATCAAACTTAATTTTTGATTGAGTTGTTCTGTCCATCTGCTTATTCTGTCTTGATGTGTTTCAACAAACTGAAGTATCATTTACCTGCCACTTCCCCTGTCCCCTTACCTTCCAAAAAACCCTGTAGGAGAGAATTTCATAAAGACAATACATTCATCTAGAAAGTTGCTTGGATTAAAAAAAAATTATAGAGATTCTCTTAGATGTTACTGATGATAAACACTGTTGTAATACTAGATTTGGACATATATAAAATGTATTCCCATTCACTCTCATAGACTTTTACTTAATCTCTACCCTTCATTTGTAGGATTTTGGTTTCTTTAGTACTTAAAAACATTTCCCAAGGTCTTTCATCTAAAACTTGAAGTTTCTCATCATCTGCTATTAAATCTTCACAATCATAGATGATAAAGATATTTTTATTTTTATTTTTATTTATTTTTTTAAAAATTTATTTATTTATTTTTGGCTGTGTTGGGTCTTCGTTTCTGTGCGAGGGCTTTCTCTAGTTGCGGCGATTGGGGGCCACTCTTCATCGCGGTGCGCGGGCCTCTCACTATCGCAGCCTCGGCCTCTGTTGTTGCGGAGCACAGGCTCCAGACGCGCAGGCTCAGCAACTGTGGCTCACGGCCAGCGGCCATGGCTCACGGGCCCAGTTGCTCCGCGGCACGTGGGATCTTCCCAGACCAGGGCTCGAACCTGTGTCCCCTGCATTGGCAGGCAGATTCTCAACCACTGTGCCACCAGGGAAGCCCCAAGATATTTTTATTTTAAAAAATCACTGTTGACATATCCAATTTAAAAAATATATTCATTTAAAATAAACATTTTGGGGGCAGAGTTGAAACTAAGTCTGTGGGAGTATAGTAGTCTCCTATAAAATTTTATCAAAGTAACATCTCAAGTTTTGGAAGCACATAAAGAATACACAGTTAAAAGAATGCACAGCTTTAGAAGATGCAAAGATATGGGTTTATACTTCATTTTAGAAAGATTATAATTTTTTGCCCAGCCTACAGTCCTACCCCCAATTATTGTACTAGAATCATCAGTTAAATCACTGTAAAGCTTACCACTAAGGTTCAGAGTCTTTTAACCCTGAAACCAATTGATTATTTTCTTCAGAAATTAAAAGAAAGCATGAGCAGGATATTCAGTTGCTATCTCATCTCTACCACCTTTTTTAGTTTTAAACCAAAAAATATGTTACATAAAATATGGCTACATAAAAGTGTTTTATGTGTGCTAATACTACCACCATTTACTGAGCTGTAATAGTAGTCTAGGTACTGTGCTACATGCTTTATATACCTTATTTAATTTTCACATCAATTCTAGAAATCGTTAAGTGTCAGACACCTTAGCGATTACTAGTAATAGATCCTGACTTGAAAATGGCCTTTATTGTTACTTCATTTTATGAGTGTTGATCACTAAGTAGTAAACTTCACCCATGCTAAGGGCTCAGTCTGATGCCACTACTGGTATAAGATGGATATAACTTCCTAGTATACCTTAAGTCAGGACATAAAAGTGGCAGGAACTTAGATGTCATTATTTGTAATCCAGATATTTAGATCACATTGCAAAAAAAGACTATTATCTTTTTAAAATAAATTCTGTGACTAGTTCTATGCAGTTTAATCTGAAGTGCTTGAAAAAACCTGATTGTTTATGATGTAATGTTGTAATGTACATCTGAGTCTTCAGATTTGCATACAATAGTATTTCTCTTATAAGACTATTAAATGTCTCACTCATTAAATGACACCATTGTGTGATTCAGGGAGGAGGTGTGAGGAAGAGTCTTTTTTCTTTCTTTTCTATGTAATTTCCATGTGTAGTGAAATAAACTGTTTTTAAATGATACTTATTTTTATAAGCTATGCATGACACTTACAATGAAATGTCTTTTTCATGATTTTGCTATGACTGGACATCTACTTTGTATGTGTGTAAATATGTGTCTGAATTGTTGGGAAGAAAATAAGATTTAACTAGTTTCATTTCGGTTTTTTTAAATATTTTAAGAACTTCCAAAGAACTTCCAAAGAAAGAACTTCCAAAGAAAGGTTACCACAGAGCATATTTCTTTATAATTTTTCTCTCTCCTTTTATGTGATGTTAAGACATCAGCTGATGACTCACAATCAATTTAAAATGGTAAAATTCCACTTTGATTTTAATATGACTTAAAAACTATCAAACTACTATTAATAACCAAGAGGAAGTACAGTTAAATATGGCTGTCTTGTCACCAGGAACGAAATACTTGCAGAATGTCCAAAGTTCACTAACCAAAAGTTTTTCAACTTCCAGCTGCTTATCTTATCAAGAACAGGGTACCTTGAGATTTATTTGCAGTTTCAAATAGTGCAGTTAGAAAGTGAAAACAAATAGGAAGACATCCCCCCTCCCCATAGAGATTTAGTGGAAAAGAAAGGATGCAAATCACTAATAATTTTTTTCTGAAGCTCAAATTTTAAATGTTAGATTGACTTTACATTGGTGCTTTTTATTAATAGTTACTGAGTTAACCTATTTTTAAGTTAAATAAAAAGATTCTTTATCTCTTTTAGAAACTACATCTGACCAGAGTGACATTGAAGGTAGGATCAGAGCCCTGAAGGATGAGCTGCGGAAAAGAAAATCAGTTGTGGACCAACTGAAGAAGGAACAGAAAAAAAGGCAAAAGGAAAGACTGAAAGCCCAAGAAGCCAGTCTAATCAAACAGTTGGAGGTTAGACATAAGAAGAAAGGGGTTTAATTTCAAGGCTAATGTAAATGTGAACCCTGTTTTTAGTGTTGTTAATAAAGTAATGGATTAGAATTTTTCAATATTAATTTTGTACCACATTTTAACCTAACTTAAAAAAAATCTGAACAAACTCGTTTGAAAGATTAAATTAAATATTAAATTAAAATGTTAAATATTATAATATCAGGTATTAAAGTAAATAGTAAAAGTATTAAAATAAGTTCTTTTCTAAAGAAGAAAGATTAGGCCTATGAAAGAAAAATTGATATCCATGTCCTCTAAAGCAAAGAACCATTAGATAAATAATCCTAGCTATTGGAACTGTTACTGCATTTTTTTTTTTTTTAAAGCAGAGTGGTATTTCATGCCACACGACTTATCAGTATGACTGTTCGTACTGTTTGAATGGCTCCTAAATAATAACTCTAAACTTGACTTTCCTTAACTCTAGCAACCTTTCCTGATTCTACCCCAGTCTGGAAACCTAGTTTTTATGTCTTCCTCATTCTGTTTTCTCCCATCCATTCAGTCACCAGATCCCATTGATACTTTTTTCATAAATCTTCTTGCTTGTCCCTTTCCATTCCTACTGCCATCAAGCTATTTGGGGTCCTTATGTCCTCTTGCCTCTGTTGTCTACATAGCCTCTTAAATGTCCCTGCCTCTGGTCGCTTTCCTATAGTTTACATGCATTCTGCCAGCCTAGTGTTCCTAAACACCACATTCATTATAGAACCGGTCTGAACTTCCTGCTCATCATAAGAATCCCTTCTCATGGCCTGACCTGAGAAGATCATTCAGCTTCTATCCAGACACTTTCAGTAATAGCAAATTTCACGTTTTCAAGGCAGTTGGTTTCTTCAGTTGGACTCTAGGTGCTCTAAGTGTTAGAAAGCTCTTTGCTATGTTTAGCCAGAATTTCTGTTCTTTTAATCATCCTTGTGTGGTAACACCAAACATTTGTCCTCCTACATTAATTAATCAGGTCCCTATTTATGTGCTGGAAACTCAGCTAATTACTTTACACATATTTTTCATTTTATCCTCAAAGTAACAAGGTGTGGATATTACTATCCCTCTTTTACAGATGAGGAAACTAAGTTTTAGTGAGATTAATGATATCCAGAGACACACAGTTCACATGTGTTAAAACTAGGATTTTAATCTAGCTCGAATTCCAAATTCTGTGCCCCTGCTGTTACACTACATTATCTTCCACATAGAAAATAGACCTGCTAACAGATCTGGAGAAGATAGACATTTACACAGGCACACAATACAGAGATGGGAATGGGAATTGTAACTTGCACATATGTTTAGAAGTAAGAAAAAGTGGTTAAGATTCAGTGGCCATGCTGAGAAGTTCATGTTGGAAAGTAGTGAGGAACAAAATTTAAAAATAAAGATCATGTTCAGGGCCTTAGAAACCAGACTGATAAGTTTGGACTTCATCCTATATAGGTCTGTACTGTTCAACCTGACTATACATTAGAATTAACTGAGGAGATTTTTTGAAAAATACAAATATCCAGGTTCACTCCCAGAGATTTTGATTTAACTGGTCTAGGGTGGGGCCCAGGATTTAAAAGTACTGCTATAGGTCATGCAGAGCCATTGAAAGCTAAATGAAATACTGTTAGATTGAATGGCATTGCCCAAAAAGTTCATTAATATGTATGTCACCCGGAACGATATCTAGAGAAGGATACAAAAGATCCATCTCATTCAGCATTCTATTAAACGGTTTAAATAAAGGCAAAAGAAAGTTCTGTATTTAGATTTTACAATTATAGTATATGATAGGGAAATATATAATACATAGCAGTTCGTATGAAAAAAAAACTTTTGGATTTTATTTGATCACATATTTAATAAATGAACTACACTCATATAAGTATAGCTTTCAGATCTGAGAAATCATTGTCCTTATGTATACCTAGCTAGCCAAATCATCTAGCTGTAGTATATGTTTAATACCAATGTTTATCAAAACATTGACAGTTCAGAGGAAGGTAACATAGACGGTGATAGTTATAAAAATAGTGATTTTAGCCTAAGTTTTAGGGGACTGTAGCAGTTGACAAACATCCATCTGCTCATTTACTCAGCCTCCTTTGAGCCAGACACTGTGAGTAGGTACTGGACATATCGTGTTGAGCAAAACAGCTGTAGTCTTAAATGTGAGAAATGTAAAAGTAGGGATTAATTTTAGCCTAGAAAACTGAGGAGGTTTTTTTAATAGAAGGAGGGCTTCCCTTAGATTTCATTCAAGTTAGAATTATAAATTAGTGAAGTTTTGTTTACAGAATGGCTAATGACTAAGAAATATTTTTGCAATTCTATACTATCATACTCCCAATCACTCCCTTCTCTTTCCTTGAGATTTGTATTCCTGAAGTGCTCACCCCTTAAGAAGCTTACTGCCATTGAAACTTAGTGTAATGGCTAAACTTCTTAAAAATACCAGGAAAGTATTAAGACATACTTTAAAGAATAATTATATAATTAGCTAAATAACTTTTTTAATGTGGCAGGGCCTGAACTCTTGCTTCAAAAGTATTAAACTTCTGTAGACTGAGACTGTCATTTCCTAATATTAGTATTACAGTTATACAGCTTGCTTATACATAGACTATTTCAAGAAGGCTATACAAGTAACTGATTTTAGAACTCTGGGAAATAATACTGATGCAGGGAGAAAGAATTTTATATCTTTTTTACAGTTTGAATATTTTACCATAAAATATACTGTTTTATAATTTAAGATAGTTTAAAAAATTCTGTGTAGTGACTTCTTTGATTTTTCTCAACTTAGTCATATGATGAATTCATTAAGAAAACTGAAGCCGAGCTTAGCCGAGATTTGGAAACATCACCAACAGCCAAGCCTCAGATTAAAATGCTCTCCTCAGCTTCTGAAAAACCCAAGATCAAGCCCCTTCCACTACACAGGTAGAAATTTTTGATAACTAACCTATATTCTGCCTTGTTTGAGAAAGGAATAAGGAAAGATTTTGAGTAGAAGCTATCTTTTAAGTAACTGAAATTGTAGAAGTGAAAATATTGGTTTATATTTTCAGTTTCACTAAAGTAAATTTGTTATTTATGATATAATCACAAATAAAATTTATAATAAGATACAGATTTTAAAATATATTTTGAATCCTGAAATCTGATGGGAGCTGTAAAAATAGTGCTCTCCAGCATTGCTATTATAGCATCGTAAGTTGGTATAGTTGTTTTGGAAAACAATTTGGCAATGTTTCAAAAGTCAAAAACAATCTGTAACTTTTGACTCAATAATTGCACTTCTGAAAATCTAGCTTGAGAAAATATGGGCTATCAAAAATATCTATTTTCATGAATATGTTTATCATAACATCTTTTATATTATGTTTATAACATAAACACTGGAAGCAACCTTTATGTCCAGAACTGGTGAATAGCCCAGTAAATGATGGTTCTTTCCAAGGATAGAATATTATGCAATCAGTGAATACAAATACAGAAGATGCAAAGTAGCACTATTAGAATATATAATGTGGTATATAAGAAAGTCAGGTAGTAATATTTAAACTAAATTTTGAGTGAGTAGAGGTTATATAGGTAAGTGGGACTGAGAAATAGGGGATATTTCAGAGAGAAGGGCACTCATGAGTGACCAGAAGCAACAGAGAGCTTGGCATATCATGGAAGCTGAACGTCATAGGATGTAGCTGGAGTTAGGAGAAGAGACTGGAAAAATAAAAAAACAAATTGTGATAACCTTGTACTCACGCATTCTTAGTAGTTTCTAATTTACTTTTTTAGAAGATGTGACACTGTTAAAATTTTTTAAAAAGCATATTTTAGGATATTTCTTGTTTTTTAGAAGTGTTATAGAGGCTCATTACAATTAATTTAGCATTACCTGGGTTTGAATCCTGACTCCAGTCCCAGCTAGCTTTTTAATTTGGGGCAAGTTATTTAACCTGTCTGTGCTTCAATTTTGTAATAGGGATTTAGATCCCTATACCAACACCTGAGTAATAAACTTGTTATGAGAGTTAAAAGACTTAACTTAGAACAGGGCCTAGCACACAATTAGCACTATGTATTAGTTGTTATTATTATTGCTACTAGAATATTAAGGGAAGTGGTAAAAAGAAAAAAGTTTTAATCGTATCGTACCTAACTATCCCAAAACAACAAATGTCAACAATTAGATATATTTCCATCTAGGATTTTTTATGCTTAGATTTTGTGTGTACTTTTGTTACTTACACATTTTTCCTTTATAAGTTTTAATTTCTACAATCCATTGAATGGTTTTATAGTTTTATTAACCAGAGAATGGTAGAATCAGATTTCTATTTAGAGAAATCTTTCTGACTACAATATGAAGGAAAGATAGAAAGGGGTAAGTTTAGAAGCAGGGATAACAGTAGTCTAAGCCAGCCCTCAGATAATCCACTCTAATAAGAATAGAGAATAGGAGATAGATTTTGAGAATTTTTAAGAAGTATACTTAACAAATTAAAGTGCTAGATAGGGAAGCAGGGAAAAGCTGGATGACTCCTGTGTTTCTCTTAAATAGTAGTTTGTTGGGTCAAAGTTCCACTAACCTAAATGGAAAATCAGGTGTTCTTCGGTGGGAGTCTTATGTCTTTGGTTTTAAAATGTTAAATTTGAGGTACCTGTAGTTCATCTAAGTGGAATTATCCAGGAAAGATGTTAGCTTTTTAATTTGGGGTGATCAGCATATAGATGGTGGTTGAAGCTATAAATATAACAACATTTGGGTGAACATTTGGGTGAAAAAGGTATGCAAAATCAGAGAGAATAAAAGGGAGCCAAGTACTAATTATGATAAAATAGCAACATTTAAGGGGGTTATAAAGAAGTAGGAGTAGAAGCCAAATATTATGACTTAGCAAATAAAAAGAAAGCAAGAAAGTGAAGATGGTGAATGTCAACTTAAAGCATGAAAGAGGACAGTAGCACCAGGTAGAGGAATAAAGAATTGAGGGGGAGAAGTCTGCTTAGTATTCTGTAACAACCTAAACGGGAAAAGAATTTTAAAAAGAATAGATATATGTATAACTGAATCACTTTGCTGTATACCTGAAACTAACACAACATTGTAAGTCAACTACAGTCCAATATAAAATAAAAATTTTTAAAACCAAGGAAAAAAATAGATTGGGGGGGTGGGATTTTTTTGAGGCTTGAGGCATACATATAAGCTGAGTGGGAAAAAATCACCAGATTGAAGGACTAAAGATTGTAGGAAAAAGAATGGACAGTTGAGGAATACCATTAATGAGGCTGTGGAAATGTATGGGATTTGGGGCAGAAAGAAGTTTGAACAAGTGTGAGAGATACACCTTTTTCTTCCTTGCAGACAGGAGGAAAGGCAGTTGGGATGGCTGTGAATATAGATAAATTTGTAGGTAAAAAGGTTGAAGATAAGAAGGGTCATGCTGATGGCCTCTGTTTCTCTCATTAAAAGAGGCAAGATCGTCTACTGAGTGTGATGAAGGCCACAAATAGACTTGGTGGAAGTGGCAAAGGTTGGAATACTTCCTGCAAAGAAGAAAAAAGAAGCAGTTGTCTTAAGAATTGACTGCTTTTTGTTACCAGTTATTACAGTATCAGCAATACATTTATTTCTGTTTATTAATTTTTCTACTTCAGATCTGAAACAGCAAAGAATTGGAAATCACTGACAGAGTCAGAACGTTCCAGAGGATCCCTGGAGTCTATTGCTGAACATGTTGGTATGTAACTAGAAAAAATAATCACATAGTATCTACATAGACTAGGGATTATACAAGTGCCTACAAAATTCCATCTCTACAGCTTTTTGGTTAAAAAATGAATTTCTTAAAGATAATAGATTATTTAATATTTTAAGTTACTTTTATATTTTAAAGTGATTTGTTGGTTATGCCTAAATTATGTGAATCAGTCTTTATTGTCCCAATAACTGATGAAAACTGAGGCATAAAGACATTAACCTAAAATGGCTGTGAGTATATCATCAGTATCTAAATTCTCCCTTAATCAGATTTTGTATCTGATTATATATATTTTCAGCCTGTGCTGTTTCTCAGTGTAAGTAGTTACATACATTTTTTTTCAATTTAATCCAAAGAAACTTAAGAACTATTGAAAATAAAGTGTAATTCAATGAGGAAATAAAACTGAGACATGAAAAAGCCTACCTAGTAACAATGACAAAACAGAGATTTGAATTCAAAACTTTTAATTCTTGGTTTGTTAGTTCATCAAATCTTATTTTCTTCTTATTTTGCAATTTTAGCTCTTAAAGTTCTGTATTTGCAGAAATAATTGATTTTTTTCCCTTTTCTTACATTCAAGAGGTTAGTTGAAGTCCCTGCATTTGTCCTTCCTTCATTGCTTTCGTTTTCGAAGAACATATGTAATATCCATCATACAATTCTGTTTTTGCATGATTTGAGGATTAACATCTCCATAAACTTTGATCCATTTTTCTTTACTTTGTAAGTTGACAACACTTAAAAAATTATACCAAACTTTAAATTTTCAGTCATTTTTTAAATGTTCTGTTTATTGTTGGTACTGTATATTCTCTTAAAGGAAAAACTTACCTTATACAGTAACCTGTAAAACAGGTCCTATTTAGTGACCAGAGTTTTTTCTCACCAATATTTAGCTTTATTTAAACTTTGGTTCCAGAAATTGAAATTTGTGATTAGATAATTTTGATGTGATCTTTTTTTCCCCTTTAAGACGCTGCATTGGCAGGTTCTGAGAGATCAGTGTCAGAAAGGTCTTTATCTGCATATGCAAAGAGAATGATTGAATTGGACAGTCGAACAGAAGAGCACTTTCAGACTTCTTCTCCAATTCTCAGATCATCAAGGAGAACCAGAGCAGAATCTGGAGATTCTCTAGAAAATGTCCCTTCATTACCTCTTCTCAAAGAATTAACTGCCTCTAATAGAATTCTTGATGTGTCAGATGCCAAGGTTGAAGAAGAATCTAGTCAAAAATCAGAAATACACGAAGTAGAATATGCAAAATTGGAGGAGAGTGCAATTGAAGATGCCTATTCTAAACAGTCTAGGAAGCCTGATGTCTTCCTGAAACTAGACCTGGAACAGGGAGATTCATCTGAAATTCTTTCAAGGAAAGATCTTTCTTTAGATTCTATAAATGTTCAGAAAGACTTAGTTAGATTAGCCATTGAAAATCTTCATAAAAAAGAGTCAAAAGAGAGACAGTCAGATCAAGATATGGATCATAGTGCAAACATCCAATCAGAAAAAGACACTCATGTACAAAAGAATATAAAGGGCAGAGACTCATCTTGGTCAGAACATCTTTTTGCACCTAAAGATATATCATACTCTGAAGATTTTGAAGTATCTTCTTTCAAGAAAGACATTTCAGCTGAATTGTACAAAGATGACTTTGAGGTGACATCTTTGTTGTCACTCAGGAAAGACTCTCAGTCTTGCAGAGAGAAGTCACAGGCAACAAGAATCTCTAGAAGTAGAGCCACTAGCTTTGGTAGTGATGATGAAATCAGCGAGTGCCTCAGTGAGAAAAGCCTTTCTATTCATAGCAATGTCCATTCTGAAAGGCTGTTAGAACTCAAGTCCCCCACTGAGCTTATGAAAAGTAAGGAGCGCAGTGATGTAGAGCATGAACAGAGACTTACTGACTCCCCTTCCTTAGCTTCAGCTTCTCTTGCAGATGAGTTACTTGATTTCCACATTGGTGATAGGGTGTTGATTGGCAATGTTCAGCCAGGAACTCTTCGATTCAAAGGTGTGACTAGTTTTGCTAAAGGATTTTGGGCTGGAGTGGAGTTGGATAAACCTGAAGGAAATAACAGTGGAACATATGATGGCATTGTATACTTTGTGTGCAAAGAGAAGCATGGGATTTTTGCTCCTCCTCAAAAAATATCTCACATTTCCGAAAACTTTGATGACTATGTAGACATAATTGAAGATGAAGACTCTTATTCAGATGAACAATATCAATACTATAATCAAGAACAAAAAGATACAGAGGGTCCCAAGCTTGACAGAGAAAAGGATGCAATTGAGTGTTTTTATAAGGAATCTCAACCTAGTATGCATGACACAGAAGCCTCAGTTGATAGAAGCCTTAAAATAGAAACAGACAATATACAGGACATTTCTGGAGTACTTGAAGCCCATATTCACCAGCAGAATTCAGTGGATTCACTGATTTCTTCAAAGGAAAACAAAGACCTTGTTTCTGGTGCCACGGAAAAGGTTTCCACTGCTGTAGAAGACGATACTTTAGATAATACCTTTTCTGAAGAATTAAGGAAGCAACAGCAGTTTACCAAAAAGGAAGAGAACCTATATCCCGAAGTTTCAGAAAAGCCTTCTACCCCACTTCTGGACCTTTTAGCAAGAGAAAAGAACCAATTGGAAGCCCAGCTGAGGTCATCACCAAGTGAGGAAAAAAAGTCAAAGGAACAGTTAGAAACAGTCAGCTTACTGACAGACAGTTTACTAAAAGTCTTTGTGAAGGACACAGTCAATCAACTACAACAAATCAAAAAAGCTAGGAATGAGAAAATCCAGCTTAGCAATCAAGAGCTTCTTGTTGATGATCAAAAGAAAGTACCACCCCAAGGCCTATCCCAGAATCTTGAGGAGCAGTCACCAAGTGTTCCAGGTTGCTTCTTAAGGTCTGAATTGGAAGATGAGAAAGAAGAGATTTCCTCACCAGATATGTGTCCTAGACCTGTAAGTATTTTGTCTAGAAAAAATGTCAATTAAGCTTGCCTTTAGTACATTTTAATTCTGTAGCTCCTGATAGGTTTTTTGGTGATGTGTTGTTTGTTAAATAAAGATCACTTCACTAGTTTGTAAAGGCCATGTAGCTGTTTTTCTGTCTGAAGTATAATTGTCCTCTGTTATGTCATGAGTGGTCACTATAGAGTTGTCACAAACACTGGCAGGTTTATGCTGGGTTGAAAACCCCTGTACTGTCCA
Organism: Physeter macrocephalus; assembly: GCF_002837175.3. Lineage (NCBI taxonomy): Eukaryota > Metazoa > Chordata > Mammalia > Artiodactyla > Physeteridae > Physeter > Physeter macrocephalus. Next base: position 50,424,859 of record NC_041217.1, read on the forward strand.
CAGATTAGATTCCCTTCCAGGTTCACTGAATAAATTTATTCCATGGAGATTTCCGTTGGTTCTCAACCCAGTTCTTTTTTGGCTATGAAATTATTTGTTCACATATCTACTCAGTCATGGTTGCCTTGCATAAATTACCAGTTGTGATGTTGATTCTGGTAAAACTGAAATATATCCACTATGACATATACTCAGACCATCAGCTTATTTAGGTTGCCCATGGACAATTGAACAGCAGTAATGATTCTGAGTAACTTGAGCCAGATAATCACCAAAGGTGAGAATTTTATATCTCATTTCCATATCTCAGAAGCAAAACAGTTCTTTGCAAACAGAATAATGATGATACAAAAAGGAAAAACTGATCAATAAACATTTTATTAAAATCAATTGTAAGGCTTATGTGAGCAGAATTACAGGAAACAGGATAGTTTTTTCTTAAATTGTTCATTAGTAGCCACCATATTGTTTTTGTTTTGCTTATTTATAGAAAAATAGTAAATATACAAATAATATATCTGCTTTGTCTTTAAAAAAAAGAGCCCAAACTTGTTAAGTGATCTGAGTTTACTAAATGGTGCTCTGAATGGTTCCATTTCTGTAGGAGAGTCCAGTATTTGGTGCCAGTGGGCAGGAAGAGCTTGCTAAGAGACTTGCTGAACTTGAGATTAGCCGGGAGTTCCTGAGCGTGTTAGGAGATGATCAAGACTGGTTTGATGAAGACTTTGGTTTGAGCTCTTCTCACAAGATACAAAAGAATAAGGCAGAAGAAACAATTGTACCTCTAATGGCAGAACCTAAGGGAGCTCCACAAAAGCCATGTGAAACATTATTGGCAGTCCCACATACTGCGGAGGAAGTAGAAATTCTTGTACACAATGCGGCAGAAGAACTTTGGAATTGGAAAGAATTAGGTCATGATCTTCACAGCATCAGTATCCCTACAAAACTGCTTGGCTGTGCCAGTAAAGGTCTAGATATAGAAAGCACTAGTAAAAGGGTGTACAAACAGGTATGTAACATGGAAGGATAATTCTAATTTTTAAACTTCTCTCTGTTGTCTGAAATTTGGATTCTTAGCCATTTTAATTTGTTTATTTTTCTCTATCAAGGCGGTTTTTGATTTAACAAAAGAGATTTTTGAGGAAATATTTGCTGAGGATCCCAACTTGAATCAACCTGTCTGGATGAAGCCATGTAGAATCAACTCTAGTTATTTCCGACGAGTGAAAAATCCACATAACCTTGATGAAATAAAGGTAAACTGCAAACTGCAGAGTATCTCCTTTTTTGATTTGCTGTTCTTTTGTACAGATCTGTAAATGTCATAAAAGCAAGTATTATTATTATCTTCTGTATTATTCACCATTCTGTCCTCAAGGCCTGTCCCATAGTAGGTATTCAGTAAATATTTGTTGATTCGTTCAATCCATGAGCAGTAGAGGGATGAGGGTGAGAGGGAATCCCAAATCCTCAATTTTTTGCAGAACAAATATATATATATTATTATATTTAAGAAAAAAAGTCATTGGGCTTCCCTGGTGGCGCAGTGGTTGAGAGTCCGCCTGCCGATGCAGGGGATGCGGGTTTGTGCCCCGGTCCGGGAGGATCCCACGTGCCGCGGAGCGGCTGGGCCCGTGAGCCATGGCCGCTGAGCCTGCGCATCCGGGAGCCTGTGCTCCGCAACGGAAGAGGCCGCAATAGTGAGAGGCCCACGTACCGCAAAAAAAAAAAAAAAAAAAAAAAAAAAGTCAGCAAATATTCAGGGAGATAAATTATTGCAATTCATATGAGTTTTAGGTGAGTTTTTAATGACTTAGAGATAGATATAATATTCTAAAAGTACATGAAAACATGTCATATATCAAACATGCCACCTAGACATGTAGATGTTAACTTTCCATCTTTGATTTTGGAGGTTTCAAATTAGTTATGTAGTTTTGAAATATGTGGGAGAGTAATGTGATATACAAAAAGTATTGCTTGTTGTCTAAGAAGCCCCTGAAAAGATTAAGTGCCCTGAAGCTACAAGGACTCTCAACAAACCAACTTTTAAATCACATTGGTGGAAATCTCTCTGCCTATTCAGCTATTTTAAAAATATAGCAAAGGTTGTATTTTGATTGCAGTGCCTCTCAGACTTTAATGTGCATCTGAGTTATCTGGGGATTTTGGTAAAATGCAGATTCCTTACTGAGTAGATCTGGAGTAGGACTGGAAATTCTGCATTTCTAACAAGCTTCCAAGTGATGCTGATGTTGCTGATCCTAGGATCATTTTGAGTAGCAAGACTCTAGAGTTATGATTCTCAAACTTATTTGATCACAGGAAGCTTTTTTTTCCCCCAGAGAGTATACCTCCAATTACTTATCTTACTGGTGTATTTTCTTACATCATCCAGTAGTATATGTGGACTATCAAAATACATTAAAGGAACATATACATTATTCTGGTATATAACGTGAGGGGAGGCATTGTCTAAGCAATTTAGTCTTTTTTTTTCTTGAGATATAATTGACACATAACATATTAGTTTCAGGATTCGATCTTTGTATATATTGTGAAAAGAGCACCACAGTAAGTCTGGTTAACATCCATCACCACACATACAATAGTTACGGTTGTTGTTTTTTTTTCTTGTGGTGGGAGCTTTTAAGATCTCCTCTGTTAGCAACTTTGAAATATATAATACAGTATTAACTATAGAAAGCTTTTAGAAATATTTTGTACTGACAGAATACCAGCAGACATTTATGAGATATAATGTATGCTTATATCAAGGGTAGGCAAACTAGAGCCCATAGGCCAAATCCAGCCCACTACATGTTTTTAAAAATAAAGCTGGGGCTTCCCTGGTGGCGCAGTGGTTGCGCGTCCGCCTGCCGATGCAGGGGAACCGGGTTCGCGCCCCGGTCTGGGAGGATCCCGCATGCCGCGGAGCGGCTGGGCCCGTGGGCCATGGCCGCTGAGCCTGCGCGTCCGGAGCCTGTGCTCCGCAACGGGAGAGGCCACAGCAGAGGGAGGCCCGCATACCACAAAAAAAAAAAAAAAAAAAAGAACCACAATTTAAACTTTACATCTTATATAAAAATGACCTCAAAATGGATCATAGACTTAAGGGCAAAATATGTAACTATAAAATTTTAGAAAAAAAAAAAATAAAAATAAAAATAAAGCTGTATTGGACCATAGCCACACCTAGTTACTTATATATTGTCCATGGCTGCTTTCCTGCTACACCAACAGAGTTGAGTAGTTGCAATAGAGACCATATGGCCCACAAAGCCTGAAATATTTACAGTCTGGTCCTTCACAGAAAAAGTCTGCTGACCCTTGCTTAGATTAAAGTAAGCAGAAAAAAAAAGTTTTCAAAGATTGACTTGATAGATTTTTTTTTTTTTTTTTTTTTTTGGCATGCGGGCCTCTCACTGTTGTGGCCTCTCCCGTTGCGGAGCACAGGCTCCGGACGCGCAGGCTCAGCGGCCATGGCTCACGGGCCTAGCCGCTCCGCGGCATGTGGGATCTTCCCGGATCGGGGCACGAACCCGTGTCCCGTGCATCGGCAGGCGGACTCTCAACCACTGCGCCACCAGGGAAGCCCCAACTTGATAGATTTTTAAAAAACAACTTTTAAGATGATTTTCAGCTTTGAGGAATGGAGCATCAGAACCACCTGAGGAGCTTTTTCAAAACACTGGTGCACTTCATTCCTTTCAGCCCTCAGCAGTTGATACATTCTTGAGTGTGTGTGTGTGTGTGTGTGTGTGTGTGTGTGTGTGTGTGTGTGTGTGTGTGTGTAGGTGGGGAGTGGTGTGGTTTGGAGGACACTGGTAGTTTGAGAATCTTAAATGATTCTAATTCATAAATGTGTTCTTTCCCCTATTAAGACATTTTTTTAAATAGAAGAACAAAAGTAATAACCCATTTTATTAATAACGAACAAATACATTGAAATAAGACAAGGTACATAATATATAACAGCATTCATTCAGAATGCATACGTCATTATAACATAATGATAGAACCATAAAAAGTAATAACCCATTTTATTAATAACGAACAAATACATTGAAATAAGACAAGGTACATAATATATAACAGCATTCATTCAGAATGCATACGTCATTATAACATAATGATGCTGCCTTCCACTTTTAATATTGCTATAGCATTTTGTAAAGTTTTTTTTAAGGGTGATAGTTCAAATATTGTTAGCAGTGAAGTTACCATGCTTCTCATACTGAAGTGTTGATTGATTTTAAATATAACATATTCGAATCTTGGTGCTTCAAATTAAGCTGTCCCAGCCAAAGCCTTGTACTTTGCTCATGTTTCGGGTTCAGAGATTTATTTTATACTTTCTTTTGTAGTTTTGCCAGCTTGAAGTTAGCTAATGGTGGTTCCTGGGTAGAGGGGATTCTAAAGTGATTTTTCTTTGCAGATTCATCAATGGGTTTTACTTTTTTTTTCTTTTTATGTTGTGTAGAAACAAAAATTCTTTAAGTGAATATAGTCTGAGCATTTGGGAATGCTTTTCAAATTGCTAAGTGGAATTGTAAGTGGAAGAAGTTTGTATGATTTTTTTTATAAATACTGTATTCTTAACAAAAATCTGTTTACTGCATTATAAGCACTAAATCTCAAGAACTTTGTTGTTTGTGTTTCATTCGTTTCACTTATTTTCACAGAACTTCATAGCAACCGAAGTACTCAAGCTGTTCAGTCTTAAAAAGGAGCCAAACCACAAAACAGATTGGCAGAAAATGATGAAATTTGGAAGAAAGAAAAGAGACCGAGTGGATCATATCCTGGTCAGTGTATATAACTGAACTATTTTTATTTTGACCATCTTTTCCAAAATCAGAATGTAGTTAGATTTTAAAAGGAAAGGAAATATAATTGATCTTAAGTCTATGACAGTAAATTCTTAAAGCCCTCGTTTGCTGCATTTCTTTCTGCCCCTCAGTTTTGGAAATTCCTTTCTTTTGAATTCAGTAGATGAATATTTAACTTAACAGTATTTTTGTGGGTGTGGAGAACTTGAGAAATAAAAAGTTGAGTGGAAGCAAACTTAAGGTTCTGAATTGAAGAGACCAGTGTAGACTAGGGCCAGACTACCTGAGTTTAAATCCCTGTTTTGGCACTTTACTTGGTGTGTAATCTTGGACAGATTAACCTCTTTGTGCCGCATTTTCCTATTTCCAAAATGAAGATGATATAATAGTACCTACCTGATAAAATTATTAAGAGAATTAAATGAGTATTTATATATGTGTATAGAACAGTGCCCTGCACATAACTCAATAAATATTAGCTGTTATTTCATCATTATTATTATCTAGAACTTTAGCTGAATAGGATTTATTCCATTTTGCAATATATTTTCTAGCATTAGAAAAATGCCTATCAGACAACACCAAAAAAAAGAAAAAAGGAAGAGGGAAAAAAGGTCTTTTATTCTTTCTTTCCTAAAAGAATGTTAAGATGTTAAGTAGTAGCAGACCTTAGGAAACTCAGATGTTAATTGATTCAGGTTTATTTCCAGATATTTTCTCTCTGGACTTTATATCTTGTCTATATTTATATTCATATCATGAAAAAAAATGTAATGCTTAAATTTATCAGTTTTCCTCAAGTATGTACCTTTCTAGTGCTTCATTTACTCAGTAATAACTTTACTAGATAAACATTTGTTAAACATTCTTTCTCATGTCTTATTTGATCCTCACAATAGTTGTATGAGGTAGGATGGACTAATGTTACTCTATTTTACAAATGAGGAAGTTTAGATTCAAAGATATTAAGTGACTTGCCCAGCAAATAAGAGCCAGGACTTTAACCAATTAGTTCTTCATAGATCTTGGCCTGTCAAGGTGAACTTGCTCTCATATTTCTACAATAGCTTAGAGTTTGAGTTATTATTAATTACCAAGATGTTACTTCTTCCACTTTTTAAGGAATTAAAGAAAAAAGCACATCAAGAGACATTCATTTACCCTACTATCAGTTGAATTGATCATATTCCCTATAAATCATCTCTGCATGCATTTAGTCAAGAGTGGTGCTAATTAAGGACTGATGTTACAATAGTAAGCAAAATAGACATAGACCCTGCCTTCATGGATTTACAATTTGCTGGCAGAAGTTAGCCATTAATATATAATTTATACAAGTGTGTAATTATAAATTAAATGATAAAAATAGAAGTATAGGGAGCTGTTGTAAAAGCATATGGAGGAAACTGATCTGATGAGGATGGTCAGGAAAGGCTTCCCTGAGGAAGTGACAGTTGAGCTGAGATCTTAAAGATGAATAAGCATTAACTGAGTTCCGTGATAGAGAGAAGAGCAATTCAGGGAGAGGAGACTACACGTGCGAAGACCTGAAATGGGAAGGAGCATGGAACTGAAATGTCAGTGTGGCTGGAGAGTGAGTTGAAATACCTGGGCCTATGTAACTTTTTACATGAGTTCACTCTTCTTAATGTTTAGTGAAATGATACTGTTAGCAACTTGAGTTAATTATTAACAAGAAATGCTAAATAAACTGGTCACCCTTCCTACTATTAGATTTTAGCCACCTCTGGCATTTGGATATTCTAATGCTTGTACATTTTAGAGGGATTGAGATTTAAAACAACAATGTTCATGACACATAAAACAAAAATTTTTCCACTAGTACAAAAGAAAAGGGTCTCAAAAATAGAAATTTCAAATACGTTTTAAAAATCATATTTATTATAAAATAATCATGCTCATTTTAGAAAATTTAAAATACTGAATAGTCAAAAGAAAATAATCATGACAACCTTATCACCTAGATAACTCTTAATTATTTTGATATATAGACTTTTTTTTTTTTTGTAAATTGTAATACTGAACTTTTATTGAAGTAAAGCACACTAAATCAAACCAATTACAAAGATACATGTGTCACACCAAGAAAACATTTTCAGTTATGCTGACAGCCCAAAATGCTTTCAGTTTTTCAAAGACAGTTTTAATGCCATGGGAAAAATGCTCACGACGTTAAAATGAAAAAAGCAAGATACAGTACCATATACGCAGCATGATCTCAACTATGAAATAATTTTAATATTTATACATTGAAAAAAAAGACTGGAAGAAAATGCACCAAACATTTAACTGCAGTTATCTCTGTATAGTGGGAAAACAAGATACTGAATTTTTTACTTTTTGGAAATTTTCAAATTTTCCAAGAAACTAGTATTTATAAATCAGAAAACTAGTGAAAAAATTAAACTTAAATGTTAAACTGCTTCACAACTACCAATGGATTATTAAGGAGGTACTAGGTGAGTAAATTGGCTTGGGGCATGGCTACGTGGCCTTTTTCACCTCAATGAAAAATATGTCCAAGAAAATTTTATTGCAAATTCATAACAGTTTTGTATACGCAGCATGGTCTCAACTATGAAATAATTTTAATATTTATACATTGAAAAAAAAGACTAGAAGGAAATGCACCAAACATTTAACTGCAGTTATGTCTGTATAGTGGGAAAACAAGATACTGAATTTTTTACTTTTTGGAAATTTTCAAATTTTCCAAGAAACTAGTATTTATAAATCAGAAAACTAGTGAAAAAAAATAAAACTTAAATGTTAAACTACCAATGGATTATTAAGAAAGTACTAGGTGAGTAAACTGGCTTTGAGGCATGGCTACATGGACTTCTTCACCTCAATGAAAAAATGTCCACGAAAATTTTACTGCAAATTCGTAACAGTTTTGTATTATTAATGTTGGAAGCTTTAGTTAAGTCCTACCCACAGAAACTTCAGTAGCTAATATCTAATCTTAATATACAGAAAATGCCAACTTTTCATCAAAAATTTAATACTATCTTAATTGCCTTAATTGTTCTTGTTCTCAGAGGCTAGTCTGAACAAAGGGTATAATTTAAAAATTCCAGCCTTCACAAGAGTTTCCATTAAAGAAGGTTACTTGAAATAATCAATCTTAAGCAATTAAGAAATGAGATTTGCTTTTGGTGCATTAATCTCTTACATCTTAATTTCCAAATAAGTTTTTAAAACATTTTACTGTTAAATGACTATTGACAGTTCTGTTATTTCAAGAAGATGCAGAATGCAACATTCACAAGCATTTATTAAGAATCTACTGTGTTCCACACATTGTGCTAGGAGTGTGGGCAAGAGGAGGAAAAGGGATTTTTGAAAGGTGGTTGGATATAAATCCCCCACAGGTCAGTTCTAATTAATTCTCTGCAACAGAAAATTGCCAAGTTTCTTTCATACTGTACCATCGGTTTAAAAGCACTTAACCTAAGTATCTGTGTGGCTGTCAACGTTTGTTTCTATATATTTAGCTTTATCAACGGAAGGAATGAAGAGTGATAGAAAAGGGGAGAGACACAGAACCAAGCATAAATAATCAAATTTCTTCTTAAATGTACAGATCTCAATTTTATCAGGAAGATTTGTTCTCACCAAAATTTGGTAACTTCTCTACTACACACAGGCCAAAGAATGTTCTGAACAAAATAACAAAAGCTACAAAACCTGTGGCTCGGAGGAGCAAGAAAATCCTATTGGTCCATGCTGCCTAAAATCACAGCTTTCCAAAACTCTAGAAGGGATCCATTTTATGACAAATTTGGAATCTGCCTTACATTTTTTTCTAAGTAAAAATTCCTACCTGACCTTACACCCCTGAATATGGTATCAAATGAATGCATTTTTCTTATATGGCCCTATACCCAGTCTCTCCAGATCCAAGAATCTTGTTAAGCAATTTAATGACTTAAGAAACTAAGGATCACCACATATGCCAGAAAAAGACTTTGTTAGACAAGAGAGGCCAGATATAGAGCCTGTTAACTCCTAAAGTGATGGCACTGTGCCTCCATCTGATTGCCTGGGATTACGCTTCAAACTGTCTAATAATACAATTCTATTAGGCTAGAAACTCCTTGAGAGATTATGTGATTCATCTTTGTATCACCTGTCCCTATCACTAGCCTCTAAAAAATAGAATGCTTGGCTGTTTACTGTGTTCAGTAAATGTTGGGCAATAGGAAAGGCTACAGAATGACAAGATACACTTGCATTTTTAAATGACCGCACCTTCCACAGAAGGATTTTAATTGCAGAAATCAGAACTCATAACACCACAGCCAGCCAAACACACACACACACGCTTCCAGACTAAAAAGCTTCAGACTTTAACCCTCACTAAAAAAACTATCTTTTAACACACACAGTGTTTTCTCAAAAACAGACAAACAAAACAAAAAAACCTTTTCTTTTGTTACTTTCCTTTTTCGGGGGAAATTCTCCAATATCATATTAAAGGCTAGACTGCCTGCATTTCCCTAAGACCCTTTCAGTACTTACAAATGTAGTAGCCCACTGTCTTTTTTAAACTTTTGTTGTTTAAACACAAAAGGAACTTGAACGTGAGCAAGGAGATATCTTAAAGCCAAATGCCAATGACAGCAATGGCTCCCACCAGTGACTAGTTTAACACCCAGACCCTGTGTGAACTGATGAATTTTACAGAGGGTTAACACAGTCCCAATGGGGTTTTAGTTCCCTGTACTACAGTCAAGAATGCCATCAAAATGACTTTTAGAACTACCGATAAAACCAAGTATCTCCAATTTTTATGCAACAGTCTGAACCAGGGCCAAAAACCTACAAAGGCCACCTATGAAATGACTGAGAGCAGGTTTTTAATAAAGTTAGCAAATGAGTGAAGTCTGACTTGGCACCCGGCTTACTCTCCCATCCAGGTCTCTATCTTCCACATATGTGCCCCATTCTAGCTCTGGACCCTTTTTACCTAATCCCCATGATGACAAACAGAACTTAAAATGAGGAAACCAGATTTCAATCTAAGGCTTTCTAGACAGCACTAGCTTGGGCAAGTCAGCTCAGAATCTCTCCATCCAGTAGACAGAGAGAACATCACCAACTTCACCAGTTTATACCAACATAAAAGAAGCTCAAGATCTTAGCAAGTAATATAAGTAGGTAGTTAACACTAAGTTTTAAATTATCCCTTCCTCTGGAATGATTATCTGCAATTTAAAAAGCCACCCTTCCTGAAACGGGAGAAAAAGTATCCTCAAAGGCCACCTGACCTCCAGGTCTGTTTTTGCAGTAATGCCATCCAGAGGCAAAGAAGGCACTCAGGACTTAGAAATAACCAGAAGTCCTCCTACTCTCAAGGCAAAGAACACTTTGTTGAAGGGTGGGTACTTTGCTTCTCACTTTATGTTATCTCCTTTTCACAAAGGAGACTGCCTTGGAGAGGTTAGCCATCTTGCCCAAGGTCATGCTGGTAACGCAGCCTATGTACAAAGCCTAAATACTCTTCCTGCTAAAATGAACCAGAAATACAGGTCAAAAGCCGTTCATCTTCAAGCCTACTTATCCAGATTCACTTATGGGGAAAAACCCCAGCTAGAAATACCAAACTTATATATACAGTCTGATGTCTTTAGGGAAGAAAAGTAAGCCTGGAGACCTTTCCCACACCACCTGCCAGCCCTACTAAGGGGGGGAGGGAAAGAAACCCCAAATGTACACATGTAGAGGTACTGAATTTGGGAGCCAGACAGACCTGGAATATCTGTTCTACCATTTACTGACCTGGTCTATTTTAGCCAAATAAGCCTTCTTCATCAATAAAACGGCAATAATCCAGGGGCAGTACTAGTTTTAAATGAGACCCTCCTCATCAGCAGGATGCTGACGTGAAGTAAACACTGAAAGAACCGCTCTAAAGGTACATCACCCTCAGGCCCCACTCCAAGACTCAGTTGTTCAGTGTGAAGAGCTGACTTAGCAGCACTAAGATACACCTGCTCTGTTCTCCATTCTCCTCACCCTCTTCATACTGCAGTCACCTGGGGATCTATAAGCCTCAACTCTCTGGAAAGGTTCTCTGCCCCCACTGTGTTGACTTAGCAGACCTCTGAACCCCTGTGTTAAGCTCAAAACACATCTATGCCAGGTTCTGTTAAAGCCAGAAGCTCCAAGACACGGCCCCTGCACCACGGTAGCCCCAGTCTATGGGAAGGGATAGCCATGGAAGCAAGGCAAAAGGTGAGAGCAGACACCCAGCTCAGGGAAGGCTGGAGAAAATGGGGAGAACTGAAGGAAAGCTTCATCACAGATGTTCAATCAGTCTGAAGGGGTGAACAGGCAGAAGGAAAAGCTTAGAAAAGAGCATGAAGTTATTCAAAAGATTACACAGTATAGCTAAGATATCTGACCCAAGGTCAGATCAAATCACAAGGGCCTTACAGTGTTGTGCTCAGTTCAGACTTCACCCTAGAGGACACAGGGATACAAGTTATTTTTCAGTGAAGCAACAAGATAAAAAGATCACTCCAGTGGTCCCAGAAAAGATGGACTGGTGAATGGGTCAACTCAGGACTGGGAAGCAAGAGCAGGAAGGAGATTATTCCAAGCGCCCAAAACTCACCTCCTCCAGAATAGCCTTCTCTGAACCCATGGCCAGGCTGCACTGTGAAATGTCCTTTTCTGACCCCAGAACACCTTACATATGACATCAAAATAAATTATCCAAGTATGCATTGGCCTCAACAGAAAATGAAGCATACAATCATATATTCCCTAGAAACTGCACAGAATCTGCCACGTACACATCTGCTGAGTGGCAAGGTGAAGAAAAGACCTGTTTTTGCTATTGTTGAGGCTGGAAGGATGAGTCCGCTCTGAACACCTGCAGAACACCCTGGTGGAGATGTCCACCAGGGGACAATGGGGCATATGTGTTTAGCAGTCAGGAGAGAGGGTCTAAACTATAAAGGACCAATTTTGGATATTAAGACTGAAATGGCCCTTAAAGGGATTGCAGGAGAAGGTGGCTAAGGGCTAAATCCTGGGGAATGTAACCTAAGTCACTGAAAGGTCAGAGGTCAAAGTAGCCTAAAGAGAAGACAAGAAAAGTCTCTAGAAGAGAAAGGATGACTAAGAGTGGAATAATCAGAAAGGCAGGCAGGGAACCACAAAATGGTCCAGATGATTTTTGGTCTATCTGAAAGATATATAGACTTAGAGTTTCCTTTTATACTGAGAATTTTTTTTTAAACATTTGGGATCATAGTCTCTTGTATTCTGATTGTTTTTGCTTAATTAAACGTGGATTTTTTCCTTGTTTTTAAATGTTCCTTTATTTTATATCATTTTTAAATAAATTTATTCCATTTTATTTTTTTGTGGAAATATAGCAGTCCATTGTAGAATTATGTAACAAAACAGACAAAACTCAAGGAGCTTTTGCTCTAGTTAAGGAGACAGATAAGCAAGAAAAATAAATACAGAGAGGAAATAAGGGAATACTGGGGTGATTTGACTTACATTTTAACAGGGCCCCCCTGGCTGCTGTGTTGAGGATAGACTGAAGCAAAGGTGGGAGTAAGGAGGCCAGGAGTATATTGTCATAATCCAGGCAAGTGATAATAATGGCTAAGACCAGTTTGGTGATATTGGAGATGGTGAGAACAGTTTTCAAAACAGAACAACAGAACTGCTGATAAATCGAATGTGGAATATAAGAGAAAGAGAGGTATTAAGAATAACTCCATTGGGTTGGTGTGAGTTGCTGAGGAAGGGAATTGCCTTTTGCTGATTTGAGGAAGACAGAGAGAAGTAGGTTTGGAAGGAACATCAGGAGTTCTGTTTTGAATGTATTAAATTTGAAATGTCTAATAAACATCCAAATGGAGATACTGAGTAGGCTATTAGATATATGAGCCTGAAGCTCAGGCAAGAGAGGTAGGCTGGAGATGTGAATTCGGGAGTGGTGAACATATAGATGGTAGTCAAAGCCAAGAAAGAGAGTGTAGACCAATAGAGAGAAGTCCAAGGACTGCTTCTTGACAAATTCCAATGTTTCGAGAGTTAAGAAGGTGAGGAGGAACCAACAGAGATTAAGGAGCAGCCAATGGGTTAGAACCAGGAGAGTGTGAGGTCCTGGAAGCCAGGTGAAAGTGTTTCAAGGAGGAAGAATGAATCACCTGTGTCAAGTGCTGCTTATTGGTCAAGTAAGATAACGACTGAGAATTTATCATTGGATTTAGCAATGTGGAGGTCTTTGTTGATCTTAACATCAATACAGGTAGTTTTTGTGGCATGGATAAGGTAAAAGCTTGATTTGAATAGGTTTCAAGAGAGAATGAAAGACAAATTAAGGAGAGCAAAATTGGACACTTCAAACGAGTTTTTTTGTGAAGAGAAAAATGGAGAGAAATGGTAACAAGAGAAGGGCTCTTTTAGCTTGAAAGAGATATGCTGATAGGAAAAAATTGTGATGATGCAGAGAAGAAAGGAGAACTGCTGGACCAGTGTTCCTGAGTAGACACAGATGGAATCCATGCAAGTGGAGGGGTTGGCCTCAAACTGAATATCAATTGCCCTTCTAAAACAATTCTAACATGATAACCTATTATATTTAATATTTCATAATAAACAGTTGCTTTTTCCAGATTAAGAAATGTATAATTTAGCTGTTGTTGCTTGGACTAGGAAAGTCCCTAATCAGTCTGTGTGTCTTTAGGCATTATTTGAGGTGAGTAAAATACAAAGAATGTATTTTTTAGATGTTAAAGGCCTCTGTTGGCCAAAAAAGAGGAGAAATTTTCTTTTCTAGTTCTCCTTTACTATCCCCTTACCACTTCACAAAGATACTGATTAATTTACATCTTAAGTTGGCTAAGAATATGGGCTATTTTTAGCATTGTATTCTCAAAGTATATATGATGTGGAATGAATAAAAGTAATTAGACCAACTTTTGTATATCCTTTATATGCGGTAGCCTTGGGAAATCTCCCTACTGTAGGTAGAATTGCTCTTAAAATGACAAATCCTGTAGTGAAACTACCTAGCTAATGATTGAATCTCCTTTACAGATTAAGATCTGATAAGGTACTCAACAGCTCCTGAGTTTTTACTTACTGTTGATAATTTCTTTCTCATATTAAGCCTAAATTGGTTTTCACGTAATGAATTATAATTTGCTTTTACAGCTTTAAGGCTTTACATAACAATTTAAATTCTTCCTGCATGCCTTTGAAGCGGCTGTAATGTTTCATCAGTCTTTTTCTCCCTATTAAACATTGATATTCTCTCCTGTTGTCTGATAGCATTTTTCTGAGCCCTTTTCAACCTTATCAGCTTTAGCTCTTTGTGAGTGTCCCTCCTTAAATACACCGCTCAGAATTGACCATATACAGGCATACCTCATTTTATTGCACTTTGCTTTATTGTGCTTCCTAGGTACTGCAGGGTTTTTTGTTTGTTTGTTTTAACAAATTGAAGGTTTGTAGCAATCCTGCATTGTCAGATAATGGTTAGATTTTTTAACAATAAAGTATTTTTTAATTAAGGTATGTGCATTGGTTTTTACACATAATGCTGTTGCACACTTAATAGGCTACAGTATTGTGTAAACATAACTTTCACATGCACTGAGAAACCAGAAAATTTGCGTGACTGCTTTATTGCGATACTCGCTTTATTGCAGTGGTCTGGAAGCGAACCCACAATATCTCCAAGGTATGCCTGTAATATTTTGTGTTATTGCTTAATTAGTACAATCACATAACCTCCTTCTTTTTTCTAGATACTGTCCTTTGATGAATGCAGCTTATAATCACGTTAGTTTTATTTTTAGCTATACCATTCTCATGGGACTCACAAAAGCTTAGAAAAATTCTAAGACCCAAATCTCAACCTGTGCTTTTGTAGTTTGTTTTTTTTTTGCAGTGCGCGGGCCTCTCACTGTTGTGGCCTCTCCCGTTGCGGAGCACAGGCTCTGGACGCGCAGGCTCAGCGGCCATGGCTCACGGGCCCAGCCGCTCCGCGGCATGTGGGATCTTACCGGACCGGGGCACGAACCCGCGTCCCCTGCATCGGCAGGTGGACTTTCAACCACTGCACCACCAGGAAAGCCCTGTAGTTATTTTTTTGATCCAAGTACAGGACCTTATTTTATTCCTTCATTTCGTTAAATTTGGCCCATCCTTCCAAGCTTATCAACACATTTTTAGGTTCTTTCTTTTAACATAGCTATTGTGTTTCCCAGCTTTCACGTCAACTCTAAAATTGAGGTACCTGCCTTCATCTAGGTCATTGCTAAAAATGATGAACTCAACAGAGCCAAAGACAGCCATAAAACACTCACTAAAAAATGATATGCCAGATATTTATTTAACACCTTCTATTTGCACTGTCCTGGCCACTGGGAAATTATAAATAAAAAGAAATCCCACAGCCTAGCGGGAGAACAGATGCACAGAATACAAAATTCTGTAGGATAATTACTACAATGGAATATGAACAAGATGGATTGGGAGCACAGAGGAAAAAGCTCTTGAGTCTTCCAGGCAGAAACTTCCTTCCAGGTTGATAGTTGTCTTGGCCTTCAGTCCAAAAAAGTGCACATACACCTAACTGACCTGTCTCTATTTCACGGTCTTGTTCACAGGGATATGGTGAAAGGACATATGCTTGCTGGAATCTGGCCACATTCTATTTACCACTTTTCTCTTTTCTACCAGCCTAATACCCTGTCCAAAAAAAAAAAAAAAAGTTAGACTTTTTAATTTAATTATTTATATGTAATACATATTAGTTTACGTACATACACACATACATATTAAGGAGCAGCAGCAAGGGAGATGTGTAGTTGAATAGAATAGATTCCCAAAACCAGAAGAAAATGGAGGCATATTTGCAGGTTGTGAGATCTCTCAGTTGCCACAGTTGAGGTTGCAAACTGGGCTTTGTGCTTTCTGATGGCCAAAGAAAAAAGGAAAACATGATGTTCTTACTGGCTGGGAGGGAAATAATTCCTGTTCTTACAGAGGAGCAAAGCTTTTGCTATACTGACGAGGCACTGTGGGGACTCATCGCGGCTCCACTGAGGGATAATGGATAATGTCCTGAGCATATGTTCCTGCTGTAAGGGCAAAAATGATTACATTAGGACAGTGTTTCCTAAATTTTATTATCGCATAGGAGATTGTTCAAGGAACAAATTTAATAATAAAGGCTGAGAGAACTTAGAAAGAGGAAAGCTGTGCAACTTTGAACAGATAAACAAATTCATGGGAGATAAGTGATCTTTTATAGGGGACACACTTATTAGCTTTTCCAGAACGTGATTCTCCCTCAGCACCAGGTTGAGAAGTCTTGCATTAGGCTGTTGCTTATAGCATCCTTCATAAGGGAACACCAGTTCCTTTGTATCTTATTTCTTATATAGCCACACAATTTGATTCTTTGACCAGATACATACAGGAAGCTCTGAATTAATCAAGTTCCTCTACTGGTGGACTTCTGTTGAGAATAGACTGATATACATTGTGAAACTCCCAGAGGGAGATTTCTAAAACTTATTTGACCATATCACCCTTTTTGGTGGCATTTCTGTCCAGGGAGCGTGCGTTAGGGAACAAAGAAAGGGATATTTTACATAGCCTCACCAAGGAGAAAGAATGCGGCAGCTGCCTTGCCACATACCTGTCAACCCCAACCAAGGGTGTATGTCTGGCAGCTCTGCTCTCCCACACTCCAAAATGGTGTGGCCTCTCATCCAAGAGTCTTCTTGTTTCCTCGTGCCAGGAATCAGAGCACAGGCTCCCCTCTTCACTTCCGCTGCCTTTTTCTAGAGGAAATTGTGATAAGTGCAAGTTAGGAGCTTGTTGTCACATGGCTTTTTGCCAAGTTAGACTTTTGGTTAGAGACCCTCGACACTGCAATTAACTTTGCTGAATTTGTGACTAAAGCAGGGTTTACAATCTACTCTCTCCACCTGGCCTCCATCTCACTCACAATATTATTACATATAATAAGTCTAACATGTTTCTCTTATAAGTAGTTTTTAAAAATTTCTTGTAAACAAGCGAGACATCTTGGGCAGCTCATTCTAATTTGATTCCTTTGGTTTACCTTAGGAATCCCCAAATCTGAAAATGCAAAAAGAGCATTTTATATAAAATAATAATATAACAGTGACTTTTAAAATAAACTTAAACAATAGTACATTTAAAGAATACTCCAATACCAAAATAAAATGTGGGGGGAGGGAATTCCCTCGCGGTCCAGTGGTTAGGACTTGGCGCTTTCACTGCTGGGGCCTGGGTTCAGTGCCTGGCCAGGGAACTAAGATCCCACAATCCATGCAGCGTGGCAAAAAAAAAAAAAAAAACTCCAATGAATATGAAATTTTACTCATTTATTTACATACTCCAGAATCATATCTAATATTGTCTTTGGATATATGCATTTTATAATTGTAAATCCATATATCTGAAATTTTGCATTCTTCTACGTATTCTCCTATGTTGACAGAGACAACATACTTGTAATCCTTAATATCTATAAAATACTGGAATATTGTCAAGGTTGACAGATTTGAAGCCAGTTTTTATTCGACAGTTGAGTTTTTTCAAACTTTTTGCAGCTTTAAAAGGGCTGTTGATATCATCATATAAATTACCTTTTTTTCTCTGACTTATTTCCTTGGGTTGTAGTCCGATGCATGGGGTTGCCAAGTTAGTGAATATCATTAATTCCTAGCTTTTGTGTGACAGTGATTTTCTAACCTTTCTGTTTTCTAAATTCTAGGTACAGGAGCTCCACGAGGAGGAGGCACAGTGGGTGAACTATGATGAGGATGAGTTGTGTGTGAAGATGCAGCTAGCTGATGGGATCTTTGAGACCTTGATCAGAGATACTATTGATGTTCTGAATCAGATCAGTGAAAAACAGGGGAGAATGCTACTTGTGTGACATCTTGCAAATAAATCGAACACTGAGTGCTAATATGAGTCCTGGGCCTTTCTGCCTCCTGATACACACCCCATGTCCATCATAGCAAGAGTGCTTCTGGACCTTGTACCTGTTCTTAAAGACTACTGGTTTGGAGTTCATGGGACAATGAGGTATATCTGGTATTACAGCCTTTGCCTTTAGAGACTGTCCACTGGAATAATTGGTTGTTTTCCGTGGGCAGGGTCTGATGTTGACACACAGTATAATCCTACACCTCTTGTTAGTATTCCCTACTGGGTCTCAGATGAGGGCTGAAAACACCAGACTTACCTCTTAGTTTAGACTAGGGTATCACTTCCTTGAGTCTGAAGTCAAGCAAGAGAGGTATATAGATGTACATCATACCATTCTTGAAATGTAATCCTGGTTTATACCATGAAAGTCATAAATGGACGTTATAGTCTCTAAACAGTATTAAACCCTGAATTACTTTCAGATAGGCAAGTTTAGTAATGTGTGCCTATTTCCCATTGTGGAGTTCATTTCATTTTGTTTTGAAGACCATTTTCTTCCATTATTGCAATTGAGCAGCACCAAGTGGACTGTCAAGTTAACAGAAATCAGTGGTAGCCTTGCTTCCTGAGCACCATCTAAAGAATTTTAAACTTTTGCATTATTTTTAGTTTTTTCTCTGTGAGCATGAAAACAAAGAAGTGCCCCCACTGAAGACTGGGCTCACAGGACTGGTGCAGGGCTGGTTCTTCCACCCCTTGTCTGCCCCTGCACTTTTCTTACTTCTTCTGAACCTCTGCCAGCTGCTCCCAGAATCACAGATCCTCAGGACCATCTCAGGCATCGAGGCATGGCAGAAGTGGAAATAATTCATTTTGGCCTTCAAACTTTAAGCTCCCATATCTCCCCAAGAAGTCAGAGACGCTGTTACTTGAATGATTTAGGAAATGAGTGTGTGCACCAAAGACAAAAAGATATTGTCTATTGTTTGTGTGCTTGTTTTACGCTATAGAACATTTTTTTAATTTATTTTAAGATAAATTATTAAGTTGAAAATGTATGTCCCTATTCAGAAGTGAAAGATTTTTCTTGTAATAGTTAAACTTCTGTCTTGAAGCTTCTATGGTTCATAGTCTTTGCACAGGAAACTCACGGTTTTAACAAACTCATACACATATTGAAGAAGGCAGTTTAATTCAGTAAAAAGAAGATGAGCTTTTCTAAGATCCCCTGCAGTAGCAGGAATGGGGTAAAATGATTTAAAGACACTGTAAAATTCAATTCTGCCTCTCTTGCAGCATTGCTTCTCACAACTATTACCTGTATCTGAAAAAAATATATAGACTCCAGCTGCTACGCTAGAGCATGTGTGATGCTCTCCTGGGACCTCAGTACCCTGCCTTCTTGACTGGTTTCTCTGAATCAGTCCTATCCTTCTTCAAGTAATCTAGAAGAATGTGGATAATCTTAGGCGTGAATGTAAATGCCTTAATATTGAAGGTCCTGATGAGAAGCATGATATAAGACATCCACTGGATTCATACTTAAAAATATCCTGGAATGTTATAACTTCAAAATATGTTAGGAAAACCCCAAAGATGGTATAATCTTTAAGTGTGCGTGTTCATTCATTTCTGCATCTTTCCTTCAAACTTGCCTTTGCGTCTCCAATATTTCACTATGCACACTTCCATTCCTCTTCAGTTCCATCTTGTCATCATGAGAAACTTACTGAAATAATCATTGGAATACTTGCATTTTGCACAATGACTGGTATGATAGCTCTTGACAAATAAGGAAAGCACTGAAATGTTGTGATTGGGTCTCGGGAAATGCTCAGATTGATGTTGCCAGCATTTCTTCTAGGCTTTTGATGTTGAGCTCTAGTCTTGTAGCCATAATGAGCAAATTGACTAAGAGAAGCTAGGGTTTCTTGGGGTTATTAACCAGTAGTGTGGAGATGTTATTTTCATGTGGCCAAGGAGAAGCGAAGCCTTTTCTTTTCAGTTTGTGTTATTTGGAAGACGGAAAAACATCTTGTCTACATCCTTTGGCTGTTTGTAGGATTACATAGTCCTTATGATACTGAAACTTTACAGCTGCTGTAAATTTTTTATAAATGAATATGAAAATAATATAATAGGAATATAGGTTGTTTTTCTACATACTCATTATTTGGACCTAAATAAATTTTTAATAATGTTTATCTTTACTCTTTATGACATTGTGATTCCAAAAAAGGAAAAAAATGATATCAGTCCATGGAATCAGCAACCTGGACTTAAAGTTCCCTGGTAAGAATGCTGCCAAGAATGTGGCAGTAGCAGTCCTAACATACTCCAGCCGTCCTTACTATCTTGAGAATCCTGGGTTCCAGATAAAAGAGGCAGGAATGGATCAGTCTTACTCTTTGCTAGAAATGATTATCCATAGTTTGGTAGCAGAAAACAAAGGAATCTATAATTAGCAGATTTCTTATTGCTTTAACTATTTGGGTATAATTGAAAAGGGGTTAATTGTTAGCATTAGGAATGATAAACATGGATACCCAGCCACTCGTTCCATATTGGGATCTTTTTAATCAAGCTCTGCCTCTTAACCAAGAATCTAAATATTCCCTCTTTGTAATCTTTGTTCCTTCTCCCCACATTCCCATCCTCCTTCACTCTTTCTTCATAATTCCTCTAAGAAAAAGATCTTTGCATCAGCAGTAATATCTTTTAGAATAATAGCACTATCAGAATTTAGCAGTAAACCAACATATAGGCTTCAGATTTATTTCTGAGTCCAAAATAATTTGTGCTATCCAGGGTACTTCACTCTGGGTTAAATAAGTACAGGGTATAGATTCCCTCTTCAGGTCTAAACAGGAATTTTTACTCTAGGGAAAAGTGGGAAGAGCTCAAAAGTAGTTAATAAGGAAGGTAATTTGTTTTTCTTTTATGTAAAAGAAAGGAAAATTCCTTCTGTGACTACAGGTCTCTGAGAAATTACCTTTCAAAAGAGATTTCATTGCTCATAAGAGTGTTGTGGCCTATAGATAGAAACAATTTTGTTCACTTTCTTGTCTTGAAAAAAAGTGGCCTTAGCTTTTTGCAATACTTGAATAAAGTGTGTACTCGCACAGCGTTAGAGACTCATAACTTTTCTGCAAGAAGTTCAAACTTACATCTTCTTTTACTACCTTAAGAATACTAGTGAATAAAACATTAATTCAAAGAGCAAATGATAGAAACTACAATGATGTTTAATGCAAATTGTAGAAATTTACATGTTTACAAATCATCTTAAACTGGTTGTGCAGCAATTCAATAAACTATCTTTGTATTATAAAAATGTGAAGAAAAAATGTAAACTGATGTAAAGGAGGTACTGTCATTTTAATTAACCTATATTTAATAGCTTTTCCTTCTGAACTTTGCAAAGCCTTCTCGGTAAACACATTGCAAAGCATTCCCTGGGAGGCCCCGCCTCCCTGTGTGTACTGTATTGTGCAGACATGAAAAACAAACCCGTTTACTGTGTATGTGTAAATAGCCTGGTCATCAGGCCTTTTTCAGTCAATAGTCACATCCAGTGCAACTTTGCACAGAAGACTTAGGGTGTGGTTTGTAAGTATGATCTGTAAAATAACTGGGATGAGTTCCCATGTACACCTGTGTAAATAGATTTGTTAACTGAAATGTACTTTAAGAAAAGATAAAATGTGTAAATAAACTGATTTGTAAATTAATTTCATGTCAGGTGTTCATTTTTTCACCTTTTGAGCCAAGTTTAGAAAGCTAGTCTCCATAAAATTCACTTCTGTTACTGGGTGGCACAGCACTTATGATCGAGCAAAAGAGTAAAGACGAGCTGTGCGTAGGACCTGTTTACATAAATGCCATCCCCACGTCCGTCTGAGCAGCCTGGTCTTTGACATTCATAACTCACTCCTTCAACAGTCGTTGCGCCCACCTTCGTGTTCTGAGCACTGTGCCCAGTGCGGTGGAGAGAGCAGACGACAGACATGATCCCTGACCTTGGGGAGCTTAAAGTCTAATGAAAGAGAGTCATCAAAAAATAATTTCGAAAACAATGTATGCCAAATTGCAGCAAGTCCTGCAAAGGAAGCATACGCTGGTTTGAGAATATATATTTAATACAAGGACCCAACAAGAGTAGGGGAGTGAGTCAGAGAAGAGTTCCCTGATGAATTATAACTTTGTGTTCTATATCGATGGGCTTCTCCCCTGTAATTCAAGGCAAATGTCTTTTCTCCCAAATGACTTGAATTCTGATCACCCTTACAAAATAACACGTGGAAATGTCACAAAAGTGGGTGACAAGGAAGAACAACCATCTGATAAGGAGGTGTGGCTATAATTTATTTCTAGAAATACAAGCTTGGAGAAGATTAGAGCTAGAAGGTAGAGAAGAATAAAAGAATTGTCAAGGTGGAAACGGTTGCCATTCAGGATTATGAATCATCTCTGGGCCAGCAAGTTAGAAGTAACCACCATCATCTCACCTGAATTCCTCTGGTAGCCTCCTGATGGCTATCCCTCTTACAGCTTTAACTCCTACACAACCATGTACATTAAAGAAATTCTCAGAAAAAGATCCCATATTGCAGCAAGTTCTAAGTTCTTCTGACTCTTATAAAACATATTTGAGGGCTTCCTTGGTGGCGCAGTGGTTGAGAATCTGCCTGCCAATGCAGGGGACATGGGTTCGAGCCCTGGTCTGGGAAGATCCCACATGCCGCGGAGCAAATGGGCCCGTGAGCCACAGTTACTGAGCCTGCGCGTCTGGAGCCTGTGCTCCGCAACAAGAGAGGCGGCAATCGTGAGAGGCCCGCGCACCGCGATGAAGAGTGGCCCCCACTTGCCAAAACTAGAGAAAGCCCTCGCACAGAAATGAAGACCCAACACAGCCATAAATAAATAAACAAATAAAATTAAAAAAAACAAAAACAGATATTTGAGTGCCCACTATGTGCCAGATACTGTTTGTTGGTAAGTCACAATAGTAATGACAGCTTGAATCTTGGAAAAAAGACCAAGTACCTGTTTCCTTGAATCAAAATATATGAAAATAGTATTGATAGATGGGAGGATGGTGGTTGACACAGCAGAGCCAGGAATGGTGAGACCAACACTGGTGAGACTTACAGAGGTGAGTGCTGGAGAAGCAAGCCAGTGCTCTATAAAATCCCAGAAAAGCTCAGAAATTGGAGGCAGCGACTGCCACAGAGAAAGCTGTGAAGTGTGGCATTGTTTCATTGGGTGGCCAGGCTGTGGAGCCAAGATTAAAAGGCAGTCAAGTGCTGCCCAGGGGAGAGACCAGTGCGTAAATCCGAGGTCACTGAGAACAGACAGCAGCACCCCAAGCTCAAGGTACTGAGTTTCCTTACAGAAAGAGAGGAGAGAAAGCACACAACATCCAGTCCCTTGCAATGCTTCGGTCCCCCATGGCCAGCAGGTCCATCCGAGGCCTGGAGGCGTTCCAGGCCCAGGCCCATTCTTAGGTGACCCTGCAGGAGGGGAGAAGTTGCACATGACTGCCTTTCCCAACAGTCCACCCTGCTCAGCCACCGACAGAGCAGATAAAGGCACACCAAATCAGGTAGGACCATCATTTGCCCCAAGTCTGTAGGCGGAGCTGGGTGCATGGGCCCCTGAAATGCCCACATGAATACAGCTTGCTTACAGGGACTCCCTGTCACTTTGAGACAGCACTTTACCAGAGTCACTAGGAAAACCAGACCCAGGATGATGATCAGGCCTCCCTGGAGGTTGGTCCTCAATCAGAAACACCCAGTGCCTGGACTAAGCCAACTGAAGAGGTCTGAGTAGGGACTGCGTGTGCACAGATGATAACCATCCAGCCTGAGCAAGGCGCTTCTGCTTCCCCGTGTTGTTGATATACCCACAGCAAGAGGCGTTGGCCATCACACGAACACCACCCCATTCTGCCAGCAGGTAATTGAGGGCCATTCAGGTGTCCATCACTACCTTGGCTATCGCGTTGTGATTCTTGTTGATCTAGCGGAAAGTCCAAGTCACTGTGTACTGGCCAAGCCATTAAGATGGGAGTGTGGAACAAGAGGGGCCATGTTCTGGGATGAGAGGCCCAGCATTGTTTGAGTTTGCCTCCTTTCCCTCTGGCTGTGCTGATTCTTATCAGAGTGTCGTACAAGCACCACAGAGGCTTCTTAGAAGTGTGAAGAAGGCAAGTTAAAGTTCCCACCTCGCTCCCACTCCAGGAAACTCCCGAAGCCGAAGATGTTCTCACCTACTACTTCTGTGGGATCCCTTGTTGCTTGACAAAACTTTCAGCCCAATCATCCAACCTGGGGAGGGAAGTCACACCCTGAACGAACTCGACATACTCTATAACATCACCCACTTGGGTCAGAGGTTCCAGCACAACCAGGGGAATCCTAGTGCCCCATGCTCTGCATCCCTTCCCTGTTCCCATAGGGTCCCCCAGGAGGGAGGCACCTGACGGTAGCATTGCCTCCACATTTGAACTGAGAACCCCTACTGGTGTGACACCACTGTGGCCCTGATCACAAGTCACCCTCAGGACGTGTGTTCCAGCAGGAGAAAAAGAACGGTTGGGTGTCCCAGGATTGGGATTTGGCTGGTGAACACTAATCAGACAACTGCCTGGTCCTCCACCCACTCCAAGTTCAGTGTCACCCACTGTGTGTTGGAGTGTAGTGCTTAATGTTCAAATGACTTTTCCTAAGCGGGAGTACCATTAAGTTGGGGTTTTGATGGCTTTGTTGTAGATGTTTGAGCCACTCACTTCAGTGTTTTTTGGGCCCATCTGTCTGGGGGGATGGGGAGCATGAAAGCTCTAGTGATATCACAGGAGCACGTCCGTTACTGTGTTTTGGGGGCCGTGAATGTGGTGTCTGGACCAGATGGGAATTTCTTTGGACATCTGAACATATGGCAAAGTTGTTTCTTTAAGCTACAACAGTGGTCTCTGAGTCTACATGGCACACAAATATGTGTCCAGGCGTGAGTCACTGGGATCCATGACTGGGAACTTGTGGTTCGATGTGGTCAATTTGCCACATTTGTGTTGGGCCTAAGCCTGCTTCATATGGCCCAGTTTGCCATGTCGCGCGGCCTGCCCTCGCTGACAGGAGTCACGTGACTGTTCTATCTTTGGCTTTCATTTTTGGGGGCGAGTCATTGTGAGTTGGTCCATTTTTATATCTGAGGTGGACATTTATGTTCCATTCTGTGATGGGCCCAACGGGCAGTCATGGTGATTTGCTAAGTGTGTGTTAGTTTAGCTCATGAGTTCCATTTGTGTGTGTGTGTGTTTTCCATTGGTTCTTTGTTATAAGCATTAATATGAGTGATGAGTAGGTTTTTTGTTTTTTTTTTTTTCAGTCACAAGCTATTGTCTGCAATTTTCATTTGATGATTATGTCACCCAGGGAAGAAATCAAGGAGGTTGCTGAGAACAGACAACAGCACCCCAGGCTCACGTGGTACCGCGTTTCCTTATAGCAAGAGAGGAGGAGGAGAGAAAGTGCACAAGATCCAGTCCCTTGCAATGCATTGGCCCCCCGTGGCCAGTGGGTCCACTCTGAAGCCGGTATGCACCCCACTTGGTGCTGCAGTGGAAGGACCCCAACCCCTCCTAGGGGGTCTGAAATACAGAAAGCTGGGGCCATGCCAGAGGGCCACTGACACCTGTGCTGGAGCAGAGCAAGGAGTACACGTTGAGTCTGAAGCAGGGAAAGGTGATGAGCCCGGCACAGGCTGTGAGGACTCTGTCTCTTGGCAAGGAAGCGGTCCAGGCCCAGGCCCATTCTTAGGTGACCATGCAGGAGGGGAGAAGCTGTGTGTGACTGTGTTTCAACGGGGATGAAAACAGAGACATTGATTGAAGTCTGAAGGGATCAAGTAGACTCCCCTGGCACCCACCCGCACCTAGAGGATCCAGGTCACTGATGATCCCCTCTCCAATGCCCTCAGGAGATAATTTATTGTCTGGAGAAATTGAACCAGAGAGGCCCTGAATTCAAGGACACCAGGTACAACAGAGCACAAAAATGAGGCAACAGGCCAAAAATAAGGATTCAGTTAAAGTCTGTGGACTGAATGGAGAGATCCAGTCAAGCTTATTCAGAACTCCCTGTCCCAGGAAGAAGACTGGAGGACCCTCCTCTGGAAAAACAGAACAGCCTTGGAGGAAAGACCTGTAGTTACTGACATTTGGAGATTCCTCCAGAGAAAAAGTTGGATTGCCACCTGATCTCCTTCCAGTAAAGTTGACCAGTCAAAAGCCCCACCCATGCATACTGAGTTACTCATCACATTTTTAGCACATCGCCCATGTGTGAACAAATCGCCACCCATCCCCAGATTTGAGGGAAACCTCCTATGTGAAACAGACCAAACCAAAAAGAAAACAAAACAAAAAGAAATTCTGGTGAGACAACAGTGCATGGCACCGAAGAAAACATTACAAGGAACAAAAACTGTAATTAAAATTAAAATTCTGAAATATCAGAAGCAGTACTGCCTCCATAAAATAGGAATGACATGGTCTAAAAGAGTAAAGAGTCAGACAACAAGATAACAGCTCTTGAAAATTAAAAGTAGTGTAGCCATAATTTTAAACTTAATAGAAAATTAGAAGATAAAGTTGAGGAAGTCTTCCTAGAAAGTAAAACAAAAAGATTGATAAAAATAGGAGAGAAACAGAGAAAATCAGAGAACCAATCCCAGAAATCCAACCCCTAATTAATTGGACATCTAACAAGAACAGAGAAAACAAGAGGAAATTATACCAGAAAAAATTCTGGAACTTACATACATGAGTTTCCAGTTGGAAATGGTCCAATGGGTGCCCAGCACAATAAATAAACCCCCAGTGAGACACGTAATTGTGAACTATCAGAACTCTGTGGGTAAAAAAACTATTCTAAAAGTTTCTGCAGAGAAAAATAAAATATTGCATACAAAGGATTAGGAATAAAAATATCATCACTCTCCTGAACAGAAACATTGGAGGCCTTAAGAAAATACAGCAGAATTTTCAAAAACTGAATGGAGATTATTTTCATCAAAAAGTCTACACTCGGCCAAACAACAAATCAAGTGTTAAGGCAGAATATGGACACTTTCAGAAATGCTAAGTCCTTACTTCTCAAGCATTCTTTCTCATAAACCATGACAGGTAAAGACTTGGGATCCAGAAACAAGGAAGACTGTGAGGGAAATTCCCAAGATGACTGCTGTCTTGCACACCTACATCTAGAGAGCTGTCAGTCCAGATTAAAGCAGGGGGACAGAGAACTCGAGAAGGAAGTTCTCCAGGTGGGAGGGAGGGCAGATAACGATGTGAAACTTTTAATTGGTAGGCTGCTGGGAGGTGAGAAAAGACTTAGTATTAGGTTCAAAGAAGAATGAGTAATGAAAAAATGAGTAATAAGTTCAAAGAAGAATGAGTAATGAAAAAACAAAAACAGTTTTGTATAAATAGAGAACAATCACGATACGCTTCTTGGCTCACTATGAACAATATTTGTAGTTACAATAATGTAAATATTGAATATTGTGATATCACTATATTGAGAGGATGGGGGAAGGGAAGGGTGGTATCAGAGAGCTAAATATACACCTACCATATTAGCAAGTCTGAGGGTTAATTTTATGTGTCAACTCGGCTAGGCCACAGTATTCAGATATTTGATCAAATGCCAATGTATATGTCTCTATGAAGGTATTTTTTAGATAAGATTAACAATGAAATAAGTAGATTTTGAATAAAGCTGACTATCCTTCATAATGTGGTGGGCCTCATCCAATCACGTGAAGGACTTGAGAGGGAAAAAAGATTGCAGTCCCACAAGGAAGAGTGAATCCTGCCCCTGGATTGCTTTTGGACTCCAGCTGCAACATCAGCTCTTCCCTGGGTCTCCAGCCTGCTGGCCTGCTTTGCAGATTTTGTATTAATACTTGCCAACCCCTACAATCACACAAGCCAATTCCTTAATCTCTGTCTGTCTGTCTGTCTGTCTCTCTCTCTCTCTTTCCACACACATTCCATTGGTTCTGTTTCTCTGGAGAACCCTGAGGAATATAGGAATTCAATAGCTAAAGTATAAGAACACTAAGGTAAAGACCGGAGCAAAGATCTGAAATGAAATGATGAACAGTGGGTACCTCTGGATGATGGGGAGGAGAGGAATGAGACTGAAGACACCTGTGTGTGTGTGTGTGTGTGTGTGTGTGTGTGTGTGTGTTTAATTAAAAGTCTTTTTTTTGCTATGCACAAGTATCACCTTGATAATAAAAATTAATATTCCCCCTGCCAAAAAATAAAGCAACACGAAAAAGGGCATATTCAGCCTCTCTTCATTTATTTCTCTAAATGTGCACAGAGCGCATTTAGATAGAATTATACTCCCTTTCCTTTTATAACTTCAACACTATTCCAGTGTTATTTTCTGCACAAGTTAAATTTAGGTCACAGTTTTCAACTTAAATATTTTTCATTTCAACTAAGAATTAGACTCAAGGTAATTAAAACTGTTGATGTGTCATTTAAATGGTGCATTTAACACAATTAAAAATATTTTAGTACTTTTGCATATTAACAAAAGATTAAAGATGTGCATTCGATTGTAAGGAAATGAATTGTCTTGTTGTGTCATTAACTAGTAGCCTCAGTGTGTCAACTTGTGTAGAACTCCACTCAGGAGGCCAAAGTTTCCCTTGGCTCTATGACACTATTACCTCTTAAAATTTATTTTGTTTTCATGATGCTGGCATCTTCTGCAAGTAGATATCAAATTTTTTGTGCTTTTGTTTTGAACAAGAATATCATTTAAAAATACATTTTATGCAATTTGTCTTAAGAATGCACATCAGGAAACTCAAAACCACACTTTTAGCTCCAAACACATTCCAGGATTCTGAGTTTCCACAACACAAAGAGGCATGTGTGATGACCCATTTTAAGCCCAGTCAAAATATTCTGAAAAATAATAATTACCTAAATAACTTTCCTAACTGGTCTGTCAGTGTTATTACTATGATTTTGAGAAAATTAATTTAAACAATTAGATGAACTAAGTGGAATTTTAAAACTCCAAATTCCTACTGTCTCAAGGTTGAGTTTCTTCAGTTAGAGAAAAGGGGTAGAAAAGGCATTTACTCAAGAATTCCTTGGGAGTTGCAATACTGACCATTCCTGCTTCTGGCCTTTGAGACCAATATCTTGTTAATTCTAATACTTCCTTGAAAGTACAATTGCTCAAAATGTACATAACACGAGAGTTTGTCTTCAGAAGTATCCATACTATTTTCATCATTTTGGGAGACCCAGAATAGATGACAGGAGAATCTGTAAGTTTCTGGTGAAGAAGATGAAACATTTAAGAGTTTTGCTCTTCAATTAGGGACCGGTGACTAGAAACAAGACCATTTTGGTTTCTACATCTTTGCTTATAAAAAGAGCTAAGGATCTCAATGTGTGAAATAACCAATATGAAAAATAAATTTTACTGAGAACTATAGCAGCCAATAGGCATCTGACTGCAAGGAACAGACTACTTGACTAAAAGTAGATCAATAAGAGGGGCTTATACTTCTCACACAACAAGGAATCCAGAGATAGACAATAGCAGCGTCTAGCTGCGCTGATAGACAATAGCAGCGTCCAATGACTGTGCAATGTCAGAGCTTTGTGTCAACCCGATTCTCTTTGATTCTCTTGCTCATGATGCCTGGGTGGCCAGAGCAGCTCTGAGTGCCTTTTCCCCACTCATCATCCAAAGTGAGAAGAGTGGGAAGGGATTTCTACTTACCTTATTCTCTGTTTTAACCTGAGAATGAAATTATTCCCAGAAATTACAAGGGGTAATTCATTTAAAATGACATCAGAGAATGAACATGTGTTCATTGAAGCCTAGGGATCAAGGCCTTTGCATTTTTTTCTACCCTGATTCCACGTCCTCTAATTACTCTTTATTGTTATTCTTATTTTCTCTGCTATTGTAATTTTTTGTTAGTTAAAAGTTTTGGTGAGAAAAAAAGAATTGAGAAGTTATTAGTATAAGCAAAAAGGAAATATGTGTTTACATCAGCAAAAGAAGTTCAAGGTTCAAAATTTTTAACTTAAAAAATATTTTCAATTATTCCAATAAGTCCCCGCAAAATTCCCATTATGTGTCACTGGCCACAATGTCCTCCTGAGTAAGTGAGACTCAGAAAGCAAGTAACCAGAATTTTCAGTTTCTGAGGTCAGGTCCCACAGGTAAGGAAGAAGAATGGGGATATGACTGTTTATTTCACAACCAGCCGTGTCTGCGAATGTATATATCCCAAGTTTCTGACTTTCTTGGCAAAGTTATGAGTTTGTGACTAAGTAAAGGTGTAACTGAGTAGCACTTACCGATCTGTCGTGTCATCACGCCAACACCCTTCTGTGTGCTCTATTATGACCAGAAGGGCCTTCAGAACTCATCTTCTCCATCCCTTCAGCCCTGGGTACAACCACATGCCAAACAGCCCCAAAACGGAGCAACTGCCCCAGCTTTAAATGCACTAGAGAAGAAGCCATTATTCTTTTTTTTTGGCTGCGTTGGGTCTTCGTTGCTGTGCGCGGGCTTTCTCTAGTTGCGGTGAGCTGGGGCTACTCTTTGTTGCGGTGCGTGGGCTTCTCATTGCCGTGGCTTCTCTTGTTGCAGAGCATGGGCTCTAGGCATGCAGGCTTCAGTAGTTGTGGCAGGCGGCCTCAGTAGTTGTGGCTCGCGGGCTCTAGAGTGCAGGCTCAGTAGTTGTGGCACACAGGCTTAGTTGCTCCGCGGCATGTGGGATCTTCCAGGACCGGGGCTCAAACCCGTGTCCCCTGCATTGGCAGGCAGATTCTTAACCCCTGAGCCACCAGGGAAGCCCCAAAGCCATTATTCTTGACTCATTCATTAGCCAGAAGATCTCCAAATTTCCCTTGCATGATTAATGATCAGAGTGTGGAGACAAAACACACACGTGTTAATAAGTAAAGGAAACCATTAAGTAACAGCCATCCAGGGATATGTTCATCCGTCCATTCATTCATTCCATGTGTCCACTATTTTCTGGCACTGTTCTATGCACTGTGGATCCCAACAGAAAACAAGAAATTGAGGTCCCGGTTCTAATTGCTTACATTCTAGCAGGAGGAGAGAGACAGTAAAACAAGCAATGCATAATGAGGGGAGTGGTCAGATCTGTGAAGACTCAAGAACAGGTGAAGTAAGACAGGGGGTGGGCGCATGAGCTCCTTTATACAGGAAGGTCAGGGAAGGCCTTTCTGAGAAGCTAACATCTGAGCTGAGGCCTGGATGATGAGAAGGAGCCACTTGTGAGAAGGTCTGAGGGAAGAGCATTCTGGGAAGAGAGAACAGCCAGTACAAAAGCTCTCAGGTGGGAATGAGGAATAGAGAATAGACAGTGTGGCTGCAGCCCCGTGAGGAAGGGAGTGTGGTAGACGTTGTGCAGAGGCCTCGCAGGCCATGGTGTGGGGTTGGGATTTATTCAGGTACAGTATGTCACCTGGGAGAGTTGTAACCAGGGGAGTGACACGATCAAGTCTATACTTTTAAAAGCTGTTAACGTTAAAAAAAAAAAAAAAAAAAAAAA
>NC_041217.1:50457063-50467158 GCF_002837175.3 Physeter macrocephalus
GATGCAGGGGACACGGGTTCGTGCCCCGGTCCGGGAGGATCCCACATGCCGCGGAGCGGCTGGGCCCGTGAGCCATGGCCGCTGAGTCTGCGCGTCCGGAGCCTGTGCTCCGCAACGGGAGAGGCCACAACGGTGAGAGGCCCGCGTAACGCACAAAAAAAATGCAATGCAGTGGCCCAATTTCCCAAGTCTCTGCCTGGTCCCCTTGAATGGTTAGTAATAATGATAAGCAACACAATGAAGTATTCAGAAGCCCTTCTAAGTGTTTTGCATCTAAGTATTTACATGTATTAATGTACACGAGTCCACTTAATCTGCAAATTGCCCTATGAAACAGGTACTATCAACAGACCCATTTAATAGATAAGATGATTGGGGCATAGGAAGGTGACTAACTTGCCCAGTGTCATTCAGCTAGCAAGTGGTGGAGCTGGATTTGAATCCAAATAATCGAATCAAAACCATATATTGCATCTGTCCACAGACGCCTTCTAGTGTTAGGGCTCAGGTCCTGAATGTGGGTGCTTGTTTTTTTCCTGAAAGGAGGCTACCGAAGCCTGACTTCCATGGTCATGCAGAGAAGACAGAAAACCATTTGGGCCCATAGCCAGCACTTTGACCAGGCCCTTTAGGGCCTGGGTTGAGACCACAGAGATTCAGTCCCTGTCTGTGAACTCAGACCCCACATCTGCACAAACAAGATGAAGGAATGTCAGCTTCAGCCTCCTGTTCTTTAGAAATCTCTGGTGCTCTCCTCAACCCCACCCTCAGGAGCACCTTGCTTGAGATGGGTTTCATAGTGAGGTGAAAGGCAGCCTTTATTTCTCAATAAGAGCATTAAACTCTCGTCAAATGTAGGTCTATGTTTAGCCACTAAAAATTACCCAACCTAAGACAACGTACATGGCTACGTCTGTGTGTGGGTCTGAGTGTGTGCTGCAATCATTCTCCGCAAAGGGGAAGCCGCAGACCG
This sequence comes from Physeter macrocephalus, assembly GCF_002837175.3. Taxonomy (NCBI): domain Eukaryota; kingdom Metazoa; phylum Chordata; class Mammalia; order Artiodactyla; family Physeteridae; genus Physeter; species Physeter macrocephalus. The sequence goes on from NC_041217.1 coordinate 50,458,037, forward strand.
GCACAGTTCACGGGTGGAAGAATCTTAAAGGGAAGTAGGGAATTCTGAAGGCGGAGGCCACATCGGCCCTGTTCCAGGACCGCATGACTCCCGACAGCCCAGAGAGTCCCGCTGGGAGCACCACAGTGCAAATCCGGCCCAAATCCCTCCCCGCTCAGCTGAGCCCTGACCCCAGGATTTGCCGTGAGGGGTCACGCCGCTCTTCACTTTGGTTCCCGCCGGCTCTGGGCTATGAGGTCAGCCTTGGGCAGCTACCTGGAGAGGCAGCTGAACCAGGCGGGATTGTGCCTGGGCCTTGGAGCAACATCACTGAGTGACGTAGATTCTCCCACGTAATTCTTGAAGACAGAACACAGAGGAGTCTAAGAGCTGATGTAATTTGCCCAAGTGGTGGAGCTGGGATTTGAACCCAAGGCACATGTGGCGTCAGGACATAAGCCAGAGCAGGCCTCCCCAAGCCCTCAGCCTCGTGGGGCACCAGCGACAGAGCATCACAGGGTCAGCTGGATACAGTGGAAATGACCACTATTTGACCAGGGGAGGAACAGCTGGAGGACGGGCCTAGATGGCCACTGTGCAGAACCTCCCCAGGAGCAGAGGGCCCTGACCCTGGGCAGGTACATGACCCAGACCACAAAGGCACGGCCAGAGCATGACCCCGTTACAGCAGGGAAGTCCGCCCCAAGCCAGGCGACCTGGGTCCACTCAGACCCGCCCCGGGACAGGAGGACCGATGGAGTCCACAGACCACATCTCTACATATTTAAAATATTTTAAAGTTACCAATCAAGCTAGCAAGCTGTTAAGTAAAACATGTTCTCTCCTCCTACTTTGACACATAAGCCTCCACAATGATCTGGGAGGCCAGGTTTGGATATAGAATTCTTGGACTTTGAAGAGCTCTACGTCTGACTGAGCAGGTGTGGGGAAAGTGGGCCCCAGCCTGAGGCCCGCCCTTCCTCTTCTCGGGCCCGCTCTGTCCTACCTCTTTTTTTTTTTTAATTTTTTTTTTTAATTTATGTATTTTAGACTGTGTTGGGTCTTCGTTGCTGCGCGCCAGCTTTCTCTAGTTGCGGTGAGCAGGGGCTATTCTTTGTTTCAGTGCGTGGGCTTCTCATTGTGGTGGCTTCTTTCGTTGTGGAGCAGAGGCTCTAGGCACACGGGCTTCAGCCGTTGCGGCACGCGGGCTCTAGAGCGCAGGCTCAGTAGTTGTGGCGCACGGGCTTAGTTGCTCCGTAACATGTGGGATCTTCCCAGACCAGGGATCGAACCCGTGTCCCCAGCATTAGCAGGCAGATTCTTAACCACTGCGCCACCAGGGGAGCCCTGTCCCACCTCCTGAGGGACCTTCCCGTACATGTGTGGACTCTGGGCCTGCATGGTCAAGCTCTGCCCATGGCTTTTGCAAAAAGCTGCCACTTGGCCACTATTTGGGCCTACTCAAGAGCACTGTCCACCCTCAGGAAGAGGAACCCAGGGGAGAGGCCCTGGAAAGCAGACTCATTGGTCATTTGTGTTGGGAATTCCACAGTCTCAGTTGCCCAAGCGCGCTTTAGAAGGTGGGTGGGGCTTTCCCCTTGGCCCCGTGGACTCTCTGCCCTGAGGGGAGGGACACCTCCAGAGCAGGGCCTTCTAACCCATGAGGCCCAGGACAGAGGCACCTCAGCCTGGGTCTAAGACGGTTGTTGTTGCCACTTCCTCATTGAGAAACTCTGAGCACATTAATTAATCTCTCTGTTCCTTGTTTCTCACATTTGTAAAAAAGAAGATCATTGCAATAAGGAATTGCAGGAATAAATGAGCTTATTCAGTATGGGTAAAGTGCTTAAAACAGTGCTTGGCAAATAGCAAGGGTTATATAAGTGCCATCAATTAAGTGTAATTATTGTTTGGACTTAGGCATCCTCAAAGCTGTTAACAGGTTGAGTGCTGCCCCAAAAACTCATTTCTTGACTGGTGATACGGGCAAGAGCACTTCCTGGAGACCTGCAGAATTCTAAGAGCTAGGTACTCCGGAAGCCTGGTCTGTCCTCAGGCCAGAGCATATAATAGAACAGAAAGTTTGGAAAGGCAGGAACAGAAGGGAGTGGGATAGAGCGAAGGGTGGAGCATTGGCTGCTAGTTCATTCCAAAAACATGTCTTGGGCACTTTCCAGGCCCCAAGTAACCAGAGTGCGCAAGACAGAGGAGGGTCTGTGCCTTCATTAGTCTTACCTTCTTGAGGCAGGGGAGAGGGAGAGAAGGAAGCTATGTAACAAGAAAGCAAAGAAATAAACATGACCATCACCAATAGAGATAAGAGGAGTGAAAACAATCAAATAGAGTGAATAGAGAGTGAATGACTAGTGTGGGGGGAGTGAGGGGAGGGGGAGAACTACTTTCTAACGGATGCTTATAGAAGGCCTCTCTGAGGAGGCGATGTTAAACAGAGACCTGCACAATGAGGAGGGACTGGCCATGTAAACGGTCGGGAAAGGGTGTTCCAAGAGAAGAAACTGGCTAGTGCAAGGGCCCTGAGGTTGTAATGTGCTTGACACAATATAAGAAACAGAGAGAAGACCTATGTGGCTTAAAAGTAGTTTGCAAAAGGAAAAGTGATAAGAGACAGAAGTCAGAAAGGTAAAGAGGGACCAGATCATGACCTTCTCAAAATGTAATATGCCTACACACCATCTGGTGATCTTGTCAAAGTTCAGATTCAGAAGGTCCGAGGTGTGGCCTGAGATTCTGCATTCCTGATACGCTCCCAGGTTAGGCCAGTGCCACCGGTCCATGGACCACTCTTCGAGCAACAAGGCTCTCAGCAACAGATTTCACTTGAACTATATTCAGAAGACTTCAAACGATCTGAAGTAGGAACGTGACTCGGTCTGGCTGTGTTTGTAAACCTCGCTCTGGTTGCAGTGTGGAGAACGGGTTAAGGGTAAGAGAGAAGGCTGGGTACCAACTGGGAGGGGACTGCAGTGGTCCAGGTGAAAAGTGGTAGAGGCCTTGTGGGTACTGAGGGAGTGGGTGGAGAGCAAGTCACCAAGCCTGGCTAACTGATTGGATGAAGAGGGTGAGTTAAAAACAGAAATGAAGGGCTTCCCTGGTGGCGCAGTGGTTGAGGGTCCACCTGCCGATGTGGGGGACGCGGGTTCGTGCCCCGGTCCGGGAGGATCCCACATGCCGCGGAGCGGCTGAGCCCGTGAGCCATGACCACTGAGCCTGCGTGTCCGGAGCCTGTGCTCCGCAACGGGAGAGGCCACAACAGCGAAAGGCCCATGTACCGCAAAAAAAACACACAATAAAACCCAGAAATGAAGCATGCCTGAGCATGGTTGGGCCCTGAGCAAGAAGCTGGGGTGATGACGCCTTTCCTGACGTGGCCAAGGCTAAGGGCGAAACAGAGTTTGTAAAGAAAACCCAGAGTTTCAGTTTGGATATGCTAGGTTTGGGATGACAGTCACATATTCAAGTGGAAATGTGAGTCAGATAAATGAATCTTGAACTTAAGAGTGAGCTTAAGGCTGAAAATAAAAATTTAGGAGCATTGCTTTGCAGATGATGTTTTAAAGGCGCACGAGTGATGGGCTTGCTTGTGGAAAAATTGTAGGAGATAAGGAGGAAAGCTGAGGGCTGAGGCTGTGGGTCTCTGGCACTGGTGAGGTAAGAGGAGAACAAGGACAACCTAAGAGTGGACCCCAAAGATGTCCACACCTAATCCATGGAACCTGTGAATACAGGTTACCTGACATGGCAAAAGGGACTTTGCAGATACAATTAAGGGTAAAGACCCTGAGGTGGAGAGCTTATCCTGGATTTTCTGGGTGGGCCCAATCTTACCACTGGAGTCTTTAAAAATGAAAATGGAAGGAAGAAGAGAGGGTCCAAGAGATATGATGATGGAAGAGGCAGAAGAGATTTGAAACACGAGAGGGACTTGTCCCACCATTGCAGGCTTTGAAGATGGAGAAGCCAGAGAACATGGTGGCCTCCAGAAGCTGGGAATAGCCCTCAGCTGACAGCAAAGACATAGGACCTCAATCCTACAACTGCAAGGAGTGAATTCTGCCAACAACCTGAATGAGCAAGAAAACAGACTCTCCCTTGGAGCCTCCAGGAGGGAACACAGCGGTGCCAGCACCTTGATGTTAGCCAGTGAGACCAGTGTTGGACTTCTGACCTTCGGAACTGTAAGATGACCAGCTGGCATTGTTTTAAACCACTAAGTTTGTGATCATTTGTAACTGCAGCCATAGAAAAGAGATTCATGTGGTTGAAACTAAAAGCAAAAAGAAGAAAGTGTTTCAAGAAAGAGGGGGTCAACTGCTGTGTCAAAAGAGGTGCAAGCCCTGGACCAGGTGATGCGGAGCTGCTTGCAGTTAGACCTGATGGGCAGTTTCGGCCGCGTGGTGAGGCCAGAAACCAGACCGGAACGGGCTGAGGAGTAATGGGCGGGGTGAGGAAGTGGAAGCAGTGAACACAGACAATTCTGTCGTAAAGTTTTGTTGAGAAGAGAAGGAAGGAAACAGGACCGTGTCTGGGGGAGGGCGTACGTTCATCCAAGAGTTTTGTTTTGTTGGTTTTAGTGGGAGCCAGAGAGCATGCTTGTTTGCTGAAGGAATCGATCTAGCACCGAGAAAGCTAGGTTTGCAGGGGTGGGTGGAGGGGTTCAAGAGCAAAGTTACTGAGCCACGCGTGGGGCTGACCCGGCACACAAGTGAAGGGGTTGGCATTGATGGGACGAAAGGAGCTGGAAGGGAGACTAAGAGAATGAGCGCAGGTGTGAGGGGTTTGCAGTCTAATTGTGGGAGGAAACGGAGTTCCTGTCTGATGGCTGCTGTTTTGTCACCTAAATGACTGAAGTGAGGTCTCCCGTGAGGGCACGGGGAGAGAGGCGTATTGGAGGTTTGAGGAGAGGCAAAAAGAAAATGGTTTATCTTGGCACACAGGAAGCCACCTGATTACGGAAGTGAGGTAGCATTGCTTCGGGGAGGAAGTGGCCTTTGCTATCTCTTTCTTCTCCCCCTGGCCCTGGGGCTGTGAGTGGTCTGTGGGGTCAAGGCTGGGCTCTGCAGTATGTTACGTCCTAGACAGATGTCCCGGAGCAACTTTCTTTGCCTGCCTGGGCCTCAGTTCTGCGTCATCACTGTCATCAGGCTTGCCCCACCTATTTCCAGCAAAGGAGACTGTACGTGGCAAAGTGCTTCGCGGACTGTCCAGCCCTGCCTGAGTGTGAGATGTGCTCTTTCATGCTGGGCGGGGTCCATCTTATGATTCCTGGCCCCGGAAGGGGGAGATTCCCCGAAGGCTGGAGATGAGTGTCGGGGGGGTGCCTGTCTAGCAGCAGCCTCTGCATCCTGAGATCACTCCCTTCCGTAGATGAGCCATATTCCTTCCACCTCCACCCCAGTCCCAGGAGGCTTGAGAAACTCCGGCTTGAGTTTGCCTTCCTGGTACCTGGAGCAAAGGGAGTGAAAATCTGTGTCGGGCTCCCTCTCCTTGGGGCGTTCCTCCAGCCATATTGTCTGCAGCCGTCACCTGGCAGATCCTGCCCTGCCCCTTGCTGAATGTCTGCTTCCCAGGGTAGGGGGGCAGCGGGGGCACCAGAGTGGCAGTAAGTTTTCCAACTCAGGTTCCCTGCAAAAGCTGTCTGGTGGATTAGGCTGTGTTGTGTAGGTTGTTTGGAAAAGGGCTTCCTTACAAAAATGAGATAAATAAATCTCACTGTGACCAAAGAAAGGGAGGGTTCTCCCAGTGGAACACGGGGATCCGAAAAGCAAGAGGACCTTGACCAGCCAGGGTCAGACACAGTTCAGCTGAGGACCTGCAGGTCCAAATCAGGTCTTTTTGACTTCAAGCTGGTGTTTCTTTTCCCCCACCATATAACACTGCCTTCTGGGATCCAACAAACTTGCCTGCTTCCCGGGAAAGGGAAGGGGAGGGAAGGCACCAGCATTTACAGAGTGTTTGCACGCTAGGGTTCATGCTTCTGTTCTGGCTCTCTTTGCAGGAGGGGAGGGGAAAAGGTGCACCCCTGGGAGGCTGAGAGCCATCAGTATAACAGGGACAGAGGCTGTTTTGTGATTAAGTGCTGGTGATCCGAGATCTGTAGGAGAAGGGCATGCTCTGCCATGGAAGCCAGGCTGCTCTCAACATTTGGTCCTGGTCACTGAAGACAGAGGCCCAGGGAAATAACACCAGGGCACCACGATCTCTTCTGCAAGCACCTTCTCTACTCCTCCTCCCCGTCCCCTATTGCCATGAAAATGATTCCCTTTTTTTCTCCAAAATGGAAAGCAAGGAGACAAAAGGAAATTATCAGGAGAATGACGATGGAATAGAATGCCTTCAAATCTCACTAACATTCAAACGGTGGAGGAGAAAGATATAGAATAACTGGACAAGGGATATAAAGAGAAATAAGGAGAGAGCCCCTCCAATAGGTATTACCAAAAAAATCTCCATTTCTGTTGTTTATTCACTTGCTATATTTCTAGATGACATAAGCCAGTTATGTGGCGGTTCTATGGACTTGTTACATTGCTCAAGGCCAAGGTTCCCAAAAGGAGCTGGGAGGAACAGAATGTTGAGCTCAGCACTTTTCTCTGGCATAAAGTTTTATGTTAGAATTTTAATAAATAAATAGGAAGAGAAGGAATGTGCTGATAATACTTTTATATTCACAGAGGGATATATGGTAGAAAGTGCTGGTACTCTTTCAGAAAAACAACAACAGCAACGATTCATAGCTGCCATAAGGATAATGATTTATCTTTCTTCTTACCAACATCTGAGCATCGACCAGGACGTGCAAAGACAAAAGAAGAGAGATCTCACATCTCACAGTCAGCAAATGGGTAAGGGAGACCATCACAAGTGTGATTACTTTCAAGACGATTAATAACATAAACAAGTTTCCAGAAAGGACAGGAAGGTAGGGAACTTTTACTTTAGATGGCAAGGCAAAGTTGGGAAGAGGAGACCATGAAGGTCAACTAGGAAAATTGAGGCTCACCAAGTGGCTGTCAGGGCATTTCATGTTTTTATGAAAGTACAGTAGCAGACACTGCATTCCAACTCCCCTTCTGGACCAGAGGGTACAGTGCGTAGCTGCCGATAAGGCAGGGCCAACCACCAAACAGCAGAGCTTGGCACCTCGGGAGATATGATGGCAATGTCTGGGCACAGCAAATCTAGAAAGCCCACCTGTCCAACAGAAGCATCCCCTCCAGGGCCTGGGCAGAAGAGTGAAAACCAGGGCTGAAGGAGTGTGGCTGAACCATGGGCAACAGCATGGAGCAAGTGGGTTCCATAAGGAAGGAGAGGTGGAGGCTTGCCAAGTCCTTCAGGGTGTCTGCTGATAAGCAAGGCCATCATAAAATAAGAATGCAACATCTGGATGCTGATGTAGTCATCTGGGAACATGAAAACACTCAGTATTTCATTTGGGCAGTTCATGCAAAAAGCACTAATTGAGTACCTACTGTGGGCTAGGCAAATTCTTGCAAGACACCCTTGCTTCTCTATATATGCTTCTCCCCGCTTTTGCAACTAAATGGCTTGAGTCAAGTTTATCCGGACACCTGAAAATCTCTGGTGCATTCGTGACACATCTGGACATAGGTATTGTGACCTCCAGGTGTACTCAGACCTTAGCCTTTCTTACTATTTAAAAAAACAAGTATTAGTTGAGCCCTGCTGTCCTGGACAGTGTGCTAGACTCTTTCACATTCTCCCGTTTGATTCTTACACCTCTGCCACCTGGTACTGGACATCATCTGCGTTGGTCTGTGCTGCCTCATTTACCCTCTTCCCCTGATAACAGTACTCCTTTTTCTTTGGAAAATTGATCCTCTTTTACTCCAAACATGTAGTTATGGTCGGGGCTGCCAATTATGGCGCTCACCCCCGTGGTGATATGACCTCCCTGATCATGGTGACTAATCTAGGAATAAACAAATAATCCAAGCCTGGCCAGAGTTTTCCCCAGTATTTTTCAAACTAGGGTCAGGAGAGAAGTTCTGGCTTTTTTTCCCTCTGATCTCAAATTGAAAGCTAAGGCCAGAATTCTGGACTTTCAGAAGCAGCCCGGCTGAGAGAATAAAGCCAACGTACAGAGACTAGAAATGCAGAGCAAGATGGTGTCATGGTGTCTCTGAGGCCAGGTATGGCTTTGCCCTACCCTAGATTTGGTTCTTTGAGGCAACTGATTCCCCTTCCCTGCTTCAGCTGATTCAGTTAGGGTTTTCTTGAGTACAACCAAGAGTCCTCCTAAGGTGCTCACTTATTCAGACAAATCCCAGAATCTCAGGCAGCCCCTTCAGCTGACCAGGAGGCTCAGATACTGTTCCTCTGAGTTTCGACATCCCTTTGAAGTTATCTTGTTCCCTCTGTAGCTACCCACACTACACTGGTTCCAGCTCATAATTCTAGACTAAATATTTATCTTAGGGCTTCCCTGGTGATGCAGTGATTGAGAATTCGCCTGCCAATGCAGGGCACACGGGTTCGAGCCCTGGTCTGAGAAGATCTCACATGCTGCGGAGCAGCTAAGCCCGTGTGCCACAACTACTGAAGCCCGTGCGGCTAGAACCCATGCTCCGCAACACGAGAAGCCACCGCAATGAGAAGCCCGCACACCGCAACGAAGAGTGGCCCCGGCTCACCACAACTAGAGAAAAGCCCGCGTGCAGCAACGAAGACCCAACACAGCCAAAAATAAACGTAATTAGTTAATTTAAAAAAATTTATCTCAGCACTGCAAAGATAGGCTGGAATTTCCAAAGACTTGACTAAAATTCTGAGGGCTGACGGCAAGCAAACAAATAATATGAGGTAATAAATGTACAGACATTTATTACAGATTACAGAAGTCTTCCACAAGTTTACTTCAGGGCTTGCAGACCTATATTACTGCCTGAGCTATCTTGAAATTGCTTCATTCTAATCCTGAAGATGTGGCAAAAGGTTTTAGCAGTTCAGCCTGGATTCCTGGCTTCCTAGCTATGAGTCTGGATCCACACAGACAGCATTGTTTAAAAAATTAGTTAAATTGGGCTTCCCTGGTGGCGCAGCGGTTGAGAGTCCGCCTGCCGATGCGGGGGACGCGGGTTCGCGCCCTGGTCCGGGAGGATCCC
>NC_041217.1:50468959-50474161 GCF_002837175.3 Physeter macrocephalus
GGCTGGGCCCGTGAGCCACGGCCGCTGAGCCTGCGCGTCCGGAGCCTGTGCTCCGCAACGGGAGAGGCCACAGCAGAGGGAGGCCCGCGTACCACAAAAAAAAAAAAAAAAAAAAAAAAAAATTTACCTACTTCAAAACCAAGAAACCTTACTTAAGTTTTGTTTAAATTTAAAAGCATTTAGGGCTTCCCTGGTGGCGCAGTGGTTGCGCGTCCGCCTGCCGATGCAGGGGACGTGGGTTCGCGCCCCGGTCCGGGAGGATCCCACGTGCCGCGGAGCGGCTGGGCCCGTGAGCCATGGCCGCTGAGCCCGCGCGTCCGGAGCCTGTGCTCCGCAATGGGAGAGGCCACAACAGTGAGAGGCCCGCATACCACAAAAAAAAAAAAATTAGTTAAATTAAAAAATTAAAATGTAGCAAACCAAATTGATTTTTAGATGCAGAGATCTGACGTTGAAATGCAGCTCCTCCCTCGTATAGCTGTGTGACCTTGGGCAAGTTATTTAGCTCTCTATGCCTCGGTGGCCATGTCTGTTAAGATGGAGGTCACAATATTATAGGATAATTCTGAGGATTAAGCGAGATAAAACATGCAAAAGGTTCAGGGTTGATAAGTGAAATTTCCACTATACCCCAACCCCGAAAGAGAGCACACTATAGGAGGAAGCGTCCACCTTTTTCCCGGTCCTCCCTTGCCTCACCGAGAGTGAAGACGGCTGACTTAACTGCTAAGTTTGGGGAAAGGAGCTCCACCATGTGGCTCAGTCCCTCCAGAGTCTCCTTCTCTGGAACCTGGCAGCCTATGTGTGGGCAGGTGCCGTCTCACGTCTTCTCCTCCATTCAGCCAGCTTACCAGACAGGCTCAGCCCCTGCAGAGAAGGCCTGGAGTTGGGGGTCATGTTTAATTAGGAACACTTTGTGGAAGCGCATCTAAGCCACATTCTCCAATCAGCTTTGTCTGTACGAAAGTGGGGTTTTAGTTTCCATTTGTGTCTTGTGCTTGTGTCTTACTTGAGAGGGGACACAGGGGTAGTATTCGCTGACACCGCCTCCCATACTCCCACCCCAAGCCCCTTTACTTAGCACAGTGCTCGGCCCCTAGTAAGCACTCAATAAGTGCTTGGACATCTATTCTGGAAGCCTAAATTTCTCTCAAATCAGTCTCACAACTATCACAAATTTGGCAAGGTCCCCAGAAGCCTCCTATGGGGAAGACTCAGCACCCTCTAACCCAGTGACTCAGCAATGTGGCCTTCTTGCTTTTGACTTCAGGCCTTATTTGATGACTTGCTGGTTCCTAAAAGGCTTCACTCCCGATATTGGCCAGATAGCCCGAACAACAAGGCCTCAAGTGTACAGCCTTATATCTTCATTCCACTTTAAATAATCAGCTGGTCCTTGGAGGCAGAGGGCGAGGGGTGGGGGATGGGTAGGAGCATGCAGCAGGGCTATAAATGTGTGTATGTGGGGTGCCTATTCCCTTTGAATTGCCAACAAGTGACTTAGGACCAGGGAAGCTTGGCCTGAACATGGGGTTCTGCCCCAAATACCCCTTTCACAGCGGTCCCCATCTCAATACTTTGATAGCTATGTTGGAAAGCCTGACAAGAATGGACTCTACCATTACCTTGCTATGTGGCCTTGAGCGAGTGCCTTCACCTTTCTGGGCCTCAGTCTCCTTGACAGATAAAGAATGAGACCATTGGACTAAGTGTGAACGGGAAAGAACGAGGAGCTGGGAAGGAATTGCTTCGCTGCCCTCGTGTGCTGGCTCTCTGTCTGGTGGATGAGTAGATCTCCAGTTCCCCGCTCCCACACAGGAGACTCACAGAAGGATGGTCAGGGAGTTTTATGTTTTCCATTCTCATTTCTTGAAGAGCCCAAGTTTAGGTACTGTATTCTGCATTCTCCACCCTCCTCTAAGCTGCCTTTTGTCCTGGAAGCCCACCGCTATGGGCTATAATCAGAGCATTCTCACCTCTGGCTTTGACCGTGTTTGGCCAGTGGGAGGCAATGGCAAGACAGCAGAGGACTGGGGGAGAAAGAGGGGGAAGCGAGACCTTCCCGATACCTCCCTGATCTGCTCCTGGCTCGGTGTCCCTGGCAGTGGCGGCATTTTGGGGTCACCGCTCCTGTTGGGTGGCCTCTCTTCTTGGACACCAGCACCACCGTGAGGTCTTCCTCACAGAGTTCCCTCCCCTTGTCTCCTCCCATGGAGGAGTGCTAAAAGGACTTCATCCTGTTGTCAGTCGCTAAGGACCTCACATCTCTTGTCGGTTCCCTCTACCCGCACACACCTCTGGAACCAGTCCATCCATTAACATCCCCGGAACCAGTCCATCCATTAACACCCCAGGAGCTTCCTGGGATGAAAAGGTGGCAGAGAAGGAAATCTACTCAAGAATGTGGTGTGGACGGGAAACGTGTGCTGAGGAAAGCATTGAAAGCTAGCCAACTTCCCTGTTCCCCTTCCTGCATAGAGGCAGGAAGGTTGGTATTCTAACCAACACCAGCTATGGAAAGGTTCATCTGGAAGACCAAGAGGCAAGTTCTGAAGAGACAAAGCGAAGATTCTGGGCACCTGCCTTCCGGATGCTCACACCATCTCTGATCCTCAGTACTAATGAGTAAGCGGAAAGTCATCTAATGCTCTGCTACCAGATGACATATTTTACCTAACACTATACTGTCACTCACCATCATTATCTGTATTGGTGTATAAACTGCATTCCTCTTACCATCTATCTCATTTTTGGTGGACAGACTCCCAAATTCCTTCTCTTTTGTTTATGCATAACACATGAATGATTCACAAGTGGGAAAGTCAGCAGGGCTCCTTCGACCTCAGTCTTCTCATCTGTAAAACTGGGATAATAATACTCTCACCCTCATAGGGTTAGCAAGAGGATTAAATGAGTAACATCTGTAAGTGCTCAGAACAGCAGATGTAAACTATTAGCCAATACTGTTATTATCCTCTCATCCGATTTATCTTGCCTCACTTTCCTACAGCCTCTATGCAGGAAGGGGAACAGGGAAGTTGGCTAGCTTTCAATGCTTTCCTCAGCACACGTTTCCCGTCCACACCACATTCTTGAGTAGATTTCCTTCTCTGCCACCTTTTCATCCCAGGAAGCTCCTGGGGTGTTAATGGATGGACTGGTTCCGGGGATGTTAATGGATGGACTGGTTCCAGAGGTGTGTGCGGGTAGAGGGAACCGACAAGAGATGTGAGGTCCTTAGCGACTGACAACAGGATGAAGTCCTTTTAGCACTCCTCCATGGGAGGAGACAAGGGGAGGGAACTCTGTGAGGAAGACCTCACGGTGGTGCTGGTGTCCAAGAAGAGAGGCCACCCAACAGGAGCGGTGACCCCAAAATGCCGCCACTGCCAGGGACACCGAGCCAGGAGCAGATCAGGGAGGTATCGGGAAGGTCTCGCTTCCCCCTCTTTCTCCCCCAGTCCTCTGCTGTCTTGCCATTGCCTCCCACTGGCCAAACACGGTCAAAGCCAGAGGTGAGAATGCTCTGATTATAGCCCATAGCGGTGGGCTTCCAGGACAAAAGGCAGCTTAGAGGAGGGTGGAGAATGCAGAATACAGTACCTAAACTTGGGCTCTTCAAGAAATGAGAATGGAAAACATAAAACTCCCTGACCATCCTTCTGTGAGTCTCCTGTGTGGGAGCGGGGAACTGGAGATCTACTCATCCACCAGACAGAGAGCCAGCACACGAGGGCAGCGAAGCAATTCCTTCCCAGCTCCTCGTTCTTTCCCGTTCACACTTAGTCCAATGGTCTCATTCTTTATCTGTCAAGGAGACTGAGGCCCAGAAAGGTGAAGGCACTCGCTCAAGGCCACATAGCAAGGTAATGGTAGAGTCCATTCTTGTCAGGCTTTCCAACATAGCTATCAAAGTATTGAGATGGGGACCGCTGTGAAAGGGGTATTTGGGGCAGAACCCCATGTTCAGGCCAAGCTTCCCTGGTCCTAAGTCACTTGTTGGCAATTCAAAGGGAATAGGCACCCCACATACACACATTTATAGCCCTGCTGCATGCTCCTACCCATCCCCCACCCCTCGCCCTCTGCCTCCAAGGACCAGCTGATTATTTAAAGTGGAATGAAGATATAAGGCTGTACACTTGAGGCCTTGTTGTTCGGGCTATCTGGCCAATATCGGGAGTGAAGCCTTTTAGGAACCAGCAAGTCATCAAATAAGGCCTGAAGTCAAAAGCAAGAAGGCCACATTGCTGAGTCACTGGGTTAGAGGGTGCTGAGTCTTCCCCATAGGAGGCTTCTGGGGACCTTGCCAAATTTGTGATAGTTGTGAGACTGATTTGAGAGAAATTTAGGCTTCCAGAATAGATGTCCAAGCACTTATTGAGTGCTTACTAGGGGCCGAGCACTGTGCTAAGTAAAGGGGCTTGGGGTGGGAGTATGGGAGGCGGTGTCAGCGAATACTACCCCTGTGTCCCCTCTCAAGTAAGACACAAGCACAAGACACAAATGGAAACTAAAACCCCACTTTCGTACAGACAAAGCTGATTGGAGAATGTGGCTTAGATGCGCTTCCACAAAGTGTTCCTAATTAAACATGACCCCCAACTCCAGGCCTTCTCTGCAGGGGCTGAGCCTGTCTGGTAAGCTGGCTGAATGGAGGAGAAGACGTGAGACGGCACCTGCCCACACATAGGCTGCCAGGTTCCAGAGAAGGAGACTCTGGAGGGACTGAGCCACATGGTGGAGCTCCTTTCCCCAAACTTAGCAGTTAAGTCAGCCGTCTTCACTCTCGGTGAGGCAAGGGAGGACCGGGAAAAAGGTGGACGCTTCCTCCTATAGTGTGCTCTCTTTCGGGGTTGGGGTATAGTGGAAATTTCACTTATCAACCCTGAACCTTTTGCATGTTTTATCTCGCTTAATCCTCAGAATTATCCTATAATATTGTGACCTCCATCTTAACAGACATGGCCACCGAGGCATAGAGAGCTAAATAACTTGCCCAAGGTCACACAGCTATACGAGGGAGGAGCTGCATTTCAACGTCAGATCTCTGCATCTAAAAATCAATTTGGTTTGCTACATTTTAATTTTTTAATTTAACTAATTTTTTTTTTTTTGTGGTATGCGGGCCTCTCACTGTTGTGGCCTCTCCCATTGCGGAGCACAGGCTCCGGACGCGCGGGCTCAGCGGCCATGGCTCAC
>NC_041217.1:50477777-50505674 GCF_002837175.3 Physeter macrocephalus
GTGAGCCATGGCCGCTGAGCCCGCGCGTCCGGAGCCTGTGCTCCGCAATGGGAGAGGCCACAACAGTGAGAGGCCCGCATACCACAAAAAAAAAAAAATTAGTTAAATTAAAAAATTAAAATGTAGCAAACCAAATTGATTTTTAGATGCAGAGATCTGACGTTGAAATGCAGCTCCTCCCTCGTATAGCTGTGTGACCTTGGGCAAGTTATTTAGCTCTCTATGCCTCGGTGGCCATGTCTGTTAAGATGGAGGTCACAATATTATAGGATAATTCTGAGGATTAAGCGAGATAAAACATGCAAAAGGTTCAGGGTTGATAAGTGAAATTTCCACTATACCCCAACCCCGAAAGAGAGCACACTATAGGAGGAAGCGTCCACCTTTTTCCCGGTCCTCCCTTGCCTCACCGAGAGTGAAGACGGCTGACTTAACTGCTAAGTTTGGGGAAAGGAGCTCCACCATGTGGCTCAGTCCCTCCAGAGTCTCCTTCTCTGGAACCTGGCAGCCTATGTGTGGGCAGGTGCCGTCTCACGTCTTCTCCTCCATTCAGCCAGCTTACCAGACAGGCTCAGCCCCTGCAGAGAAGGCCTGGAGTTGGGGGTCATGTTTAATTAGGAACACTTTGTGGAAGCGCATCTAAGCCACATTCTCCAATCAGCTTTGTCTGTACGAAAGTGGGGTTTTAGTTTCCATTTGTGTCTTGTGCTTGTGTCTTACTTGAGAGGGGACACAGGGGTAGTATTCGCTGACACCGCCTCCCATACTCCCACCCCAAGCCCCTTTACTTAGCACAGTGCTCGGCCCCTAGTAAGCACTCAATAAGTGCTTGGACATCTATTCTGGAAGCCTAAATTTCTCTCAAATCAGTCTCACAACTATCACAAATTTGGCAAGGTCCCCAGAAGCCTCCTATGGGGAAGACTCAGCACCCTCTAACCCAGTGACTCAGCAATGTGGCCTTCTTGCTTTTGACTTCAGGCCTTATTTGATGACTTGCTGGTTCCTAAAAGGCTTCACTCCCGATATTGGCCAGATAGCCCGAACAACAAGGCCTCAAGTGTACAGCCTTATATCTTCATTCCACTTTAAATAATCAGCTGGTCCTTGGAGGCAGAGGGCGAGGGGTGGGGGATGGGTAGGAGCATGCAGCAGGGCTATAAATGTGTGTATGTGGGGTGCCTATTCCCTTTGAATTGCCAACAAGTGACTTAGGACCAGGGAAGCTTGGCCTGAACATGGGGTTCTGCCCCAAATACCCCTTTCACAGCGGTCCCCATCTCAATACTTTGATAGCTATGTTGGAAAGCCTGACAAGAATGGACTCTACCATTACCTTGCTATGTGGCCTTGAGCGAGTGCCTTCACCTTTCTGGGCCTCAGTCTCCTTGACAGATAAAGAATGAGACCATTGGACTAAGTGTGAACGGGAAAGAACGAGGAGCTGGGAAGGAATTGCTTCGCTGCCCTCGTGTGCTGGCTCTCTGTCTGGTGGATGAGTAGATCTCCAGTTCCCCGCTCCCACACAGGAGACTCACAGAAGGATGGTCAGGGAGTTTTATGTTTTCCATTCTCATTTCTTGAAGAGCCCAAGTTTAGGTACTGTATTCTGCATTCTCCACCCTCCTCTAAGCTGCCTTTTGTCCTGGAAGCCCACCGCTATGGGCTATAATCAGAGCATTCTCACCTCTGGCTTTGACCGTGTTTGGCCAGTGGGAGGCAATGGCAAGACAGCAGAGGACTGGGGGAGAAAGAGGGGGAAGCGAGACCTTCCCGATACCTCCCTGATCTGCTCCTGGCTCGGTGTCCCTGGCAGTGGCGGCATTTTGGGGTCACCGCTCCTGTTGGGTGGCCTCTCTTCTTGGACACCAGCACCACCGTGAGGTCTTCCTCACAGAGTTCCCTCCCCTTGTCTCCTCCCATGGAGGAGTGCTAAAAGGACTTCATCCTGTTGTCAGTCGCTAAGGACCTCACATCTCTTGTCGGTTCCCTCTACCCGCACACACCTCTGGAACCAGTCCATCCATTAACATCCCCGGAACCAGTCCATCCATTAACACCCCAGGAGCTTCCTGGGATGAAAAGGTGGCAGAGAAGGAAATCTACTCAAGAATGTGGTGTGGACGGGAAACGTGTGCTGAGGAAAGCATTGAAAGCTAGCCAACTTCCCTGTTCCCCTTCCTGCATAGAGGCAGGAAGGTTGGTATTCTAACCAACACCAGCTATGGAAAGGTTCATCTGGAAGACCAAGAGGCAAGTTCTGAAGAGACAAAGCGAAGATTCTGGGCACCTGCCTTCCGGATGCTCACACCATCTCTGATCCTCAGTACTAATGAGTAAGCGGAAAGTCATCTAATGCTCTGCTACCAGATGACATATTTTACCTAACACTATACTGTCACTCACCATCATTATCTGTATTGGTGTATAAACTGCATTCCTCTTACCATCTATCTCATTTTTGGTGGACAGACTCCCAAATTCCTTCTCTTTTGTTTATGCATAACACATGAATGATTCACAAGTGGGAAAGTCAGCAGGGCTCCTTCGACCTCAGTCTTCTCATCTGTAAAACTGGGATAATAATACTCTCACCCTCATAGGGTTAGCAAGAGGATTAAATGAGTAACATCTGTAAGTGCTCAGAACAGCAGATGTAAACTATTAGCCAATACTGTTATTATCCTCTCATCCGATTTATCTTGCCTCACTTTCCTACAGCCTCTATGCAGGAAGGGGAACAGGGAAGTTGGCTAGCTTTCAATGCTTTCCTCAGCACACGTTTCCCCTCCCCACCCCATTCCTGAGTAGATTTCCTTCTCTGCCACCTTTTCATCCCAGGAAGCTCCTGGAAGGGCAAACAGGGAAGTTGTGATACTTATGTTTTCTGCTTTCAGTTCTAGACCAGTGGTTTTCCAATGGTGGCCTGTGGAGCCCTGGGGTTCCCAAGAAGCCCCATGGACCACAGAAAGTGGTAATTGCTACAGGTCACAACTTTCATCTTGCTTTTTTTAAATTTTATTTTTTATTAAAAAAACTCTTTTTGGAGTATAGTTGATTTACAGTGTTGTGTTAGTTTCAGGTGTACAGCAAAGTGAATCAGTTATACATATACATATATCCACTCTTTTTTTTTTTTAAGGTTCTTTTCCCATGTAGGCCATTACAGAGTATTGAGTAGAGTTCCCTGTGCTACACAGCAGGTTATTATTAGTTATCTATTTTATATATAGTAGTGTGTATATGTCAGTTCCAATCTCCCAATTTTCCCTCCCCCCACCTTATTCCCTGGTAACCATAAATTTGCTTTCTACATCTGTTTTGTAAGTAAGTTCATTTGTACCCCCCTTTTTTTAGATTCCACATATAAATGATATCATATGATATTTGTCTTTCTATGGCTGACTTACTTCACTCAGTATGACAATCTCTAGGTTCATCCATGTTGCTGCAAATGGCATTATTTTGTTCTTTTTTATTGCTGAGTAATATTCCATTGCATATATGTACCACATCTTCTTTTTTTTTTTTTTTTCGACCACTGAAGTTTCCTCCACGACCAAAGCTGTCATTCCCACCAAAACCCCCTCCAAGACCACCACCAAAGTTTCCAGAACCACTTCGACCTCTTTGGCTGGATGAGGCACTAGCCATCTCTTGCTGAGATAGGGCTTTCCTTACCTCACAGTTGTGGCCATTCACAGTGTGGTATTTCTGAATGACAATCTTGTCTACACAGTCATGGTCATCAAAGGTTACGAAAGCAAAGCCTCTCTTTTTGCCGCTGCCTCGATCGGTCACGATTTCCATCACTTCAATTTTCCCATACTGTTCAAAATAATCTCTTAGATGATGTTCTTCAGGGTCTCCTTTAATGCCACCAACAAAAATCTTTTTCACAGTTAAGTGGGCACCAGGTCTTTGAGAATCCTCTCTTGAGACGGCCCTCTTTGGTTCCCCAACTCTTCCATCCACCTCGTGCGGCCTTGCATTCATGGCCGCATCCACCTCCTCCACAGTGGCATACGTGACAACCCCGAAGCCTCTGGAGCGCCTGGTGTTTGGATCCCTCGTTACCACACAGTCTGTGAGCGCTCCCCAGTGCTCACAATGGCTCCTCAGACACTCATCGGTTGTTTCAAAGCTCAAACCTCCGATGAAGGGCTTCCGCAGCTGTTCGGGCTCTTTGGGTGACTCTGACTTAGACACGACGGCAGTGGAGGTGGAGGAAACGTCAACGATGCTTACTCGGCGGCGTCCACGGGCAGAAAGGAGTAATCTACTGAACATATCTCTATACCACATCTTCTTTCTCCATCCCTCTGTTTATGGGCAACTTGCTTTTATTGGAGACTCCTTTTAAGATTCTGTTTGAACACACTTCCAAGACTTAAAGTTGAAAATCCCTGCATTGCTGTTCTGAGATATTGAAGCCCCAGATTTTACAACTCTCAATGCTAATTTCTTTGGCCCCATTGCCAAGAAACTTTATTCCATTCAAATCATTTGTATTCTTTTCCATTTCTGATGTTCTGAAATAGATATGTGAACAAGCAAATCTTTGTGCACTTATGTGAGCTGTGCTTCCCAGGTGCTCTTCATGTTTTGCCAAAACTGTCCCCTTAATTCCCAGGGAATTCCCTGGGGAAGATAACTATAACATTTTTTAACAATAGAGACATGTGAAGGCACTTGACTTTTCCTGGCCCCTGATTTAGCCGCTGGAGTACGTCTACCCCTTGGAATCCAAGGTTGCTAGGGTACTATCTATGCAGTTCAAGACTTTGAACTTGAGAAAATGTTCAAAGTCTATTCTCTGTTCAGGCACAGAGAATACGAATTCATGAAGGGAGCAAAAGCTCCAACCTCCAGATCTCTGCCTGGAATGCTCTTATCCCACATTGCCACAAGTTTCCCTCCCATTCTTCATTTGGGTCTTTGTCTCAAATGTTACCTCATTAGAACTGCCTTAAGACTGGGGCAAGAGGAGCCCCTACCTTGTCTTCTGAGCTCTCTGGCCCTCTTCCAGCCATGCCTCTTTCCACAGAGCTAGAAGACCATGGGCCAAGGGGATGAGTCCACCCAAAGCTCCTGTGCCTCACCCCTTCCTAGATCATACTGCGGGTACATGAGACCCTAGAACTCCCTACCCCAGTAGCACCAGGCCAGCTTCTTGAGACTGCATCAGCCTTTTCCCAAGGTCTGTTCTCTTAAGGAACCAAGGAGCGGCTATTTGCTGGAGGTATGGGTGGAGCTCAGATGTGCAGGCAGGGATGCTATAGGTGTGGGCACAAGTTCCCTTGAAGTATGGGGTAGAGCTGGGGTGCAAAGAGTAGGAGGAAGGTTGAGGGCCAGGGACCAGTTACCACCTAAGCAGCCCCATTCCAGTGCACATCTTGGGGGAAGTCCGAGATTTCTAAACTTAAGTTTGGCCTTCCAGATTATTATGAAGGTATACTTGTCAACATGAAAGGACAGGAATTTTACATAACAGTTTAAATTGGTTTATAATTTTAAATTATGTAGACATATGATATGTGTGCCTCCATTTGCACTATTTACCCTGGCCCTGCAAATATCAGGGATGGGCCCATCACTGACTTCCCTGTCTAAAATAAAATACCACTTCCTCTGTCACTTTATTCTGACCCTATTGTACATGTCTTCATAGCCTTTGTCAACATAGGATCTACATTTACATCTCTCTATCCCTATCCACACTAGCATGTAAGTTCCATGACTGTAGAGTCTTGGTTTTATTTACTGCCTCAGCCTTAGTACCTAGAGCAGTGCCTGGCACAAAGAAACCACTCAGTAAATGTTGAATGAATAACAAATCTAGTCTCAGATGGCTTACAGGTGAGGTGGCCTAACCCAGCGGACACAAAGGGAAAAGATCACGTGACAACACTCTGAGGAAAGCCTGCTCCTGTTAAGATAACTCAGCACTGGAACTACAAAAGGTAGACCACGGAAAATTAATCATCAACGCTTCAGTACACATGAACACAAGATTAGTTATCAGGTTACTCGTGAGAGGGATATGTAAGTGAATATGGAGATCTGTGTGTAGGCTGGAGAGTTAGATGTGGGGTACCTGGGCTGCTGGGAGCCCCAGTTGGAGGAATCGTCCTAACAACCTTAGGTGGCCAGACCTGCGTGCTGAGGAAACTCTGATTTCACCCAATGGATCACGCCAATCCAGCCCAGCCTAAAATGGAAGGGGGCCTCTAATTCATAATTAGGAAGCCCTCAAATAATATTTTCCTTGGATGGTCACAGGCCTTGGGGAGTGTGGGGTGTGGGCACATCTGATCCCCGTGGGGTCACGGTGGTCACAGACTCAGAGACTGTCCTACCACCCGTCCTTCTCTCCCACGTGCTTCTAATTCACAACTTCTTATCGCTTGGTGGGGTCCCCAGAACTTTCTGGGAACAGCATAAATCGGTCCAATCTATTCCAACGGACTCTTTTCCCGTTGGATACGGGGCCTGCGAGAAGCCAAATGACTTCCCGGAGTCCCCAAAAGCGACAGGAACGCGGGCCCGGGACTCTGCCCCGCGGATGTCCCAACACCTATCATTTGGTGGGGGGGGCTCCGGGGCCTGGGCTGCGCTCCCCGCCTCCTGGGGCCGAGGCGGGAACCCGACTAGCTTTGAGGTCTCGGCGGACTGCGAAGGGGGCGCTCGCAGCCAGGCCCGGACTCCAGCGCCCGGTTCCGGTTTTCGTCCCTCTTCGGCTTTCCTGCCCACTGGCCGGCGGGAGGGGCGGGGAAAGGGGCGGCACCCGCCCACGGTGGGCGGGGTCACGTGGCTCCTCCCCGCGACGGAGGCAAGAGGTGAGGCGGAGGCGCCCGGCACCAAGTCGTCCGAAACTTGTGCGCAGTGGTGGACACCGCGCAGCTGCAGAGGATGGAGTGCTGTGGACGCGGCTCCGGGCCGCAGCCGTCGCTGCTGCTGCTGCTGCTGTCGCTGCTGCTGGTGGTGCCCGGCTCTGGCGCAGCCCCGCGCTCGGCGCTCTACTCGCCCTCCGACCCGCTGACGCTGCTGCAGGCTAGCACCCTGCACGACACCGTGCTGGGCTCCCAAAGCTCCTGGGCGGTGGAGTTCTTCGCCTCCTGGTGCGGCCACTGCATCGCCTTCGCCCCGACGTGGAAGGCGCTGGCCAAAGACATCAAAGGTGAGAAGCTGGGTGAGGGGGGAGGCTCGGTCCCCTCGCCCCACCCGGGTGGATCCCCGCCACCTGCCTCACGGAGGCCCCTTCAACGCTGCCCGCTTCGTCCAGCCTGTCACCTCCGCCCATCTTCCTCTCTGCCCCTCCCACTTCCCCCCAGTTTCCCAGCCCTCAGCTCCATCTTTAGCTCCAGCCCCTCCCTTTCTTTTTACCCTTGGCCGGTGTCCCGAGTTTTCTCCCCCTCCCCGCGGTCTGGGTCTCCAGACCTGCTCTGCTTTCCTTGTCAGTCTTCTGCCGGCTTATGGCCCCCATACCTGCGACGCGGTCTCCTTTGTTCCTCCTCCCTGACACCTTACGGCTTCCTGTAGTTCAGCCTTGTGGCAGACCCCTTCCTACCAAGTTCCCCAGCTGCGGTGGGATCAGTGTTGGGGAGAAAAAGAACTGATACTCATTCTGCCGCCGGCCCTATTCCCACTCCCTCCTTCCTTTCCCCACCCCTTGGCTAGTAGACCCTGCTGGTACATAGACTTCCTTTCTCAGCTGTATCTTTGAGGCAGAGTTTCCCTGTTTCCTGTTTCCCGGCCGCTCCTGACCTGCTGCCTCCAGCTCCTTAGCTTCTGGGCCATACATCCTTCTCTCTTCCCCTCCTTCTGCTTCAACCTGTGAGCCCAAAGGCCCGACTGAGGGCAGCCTCTTGGTGTGGGTTTGGCCCTTGCTCCATTTTCCCCTTCATTGGTCTGACCACTAATACCATATTTCCTTCATTCTAAGAGACTGTCAATTGTGAGACCCACCATTCATTTGCTAATGGCCTGAGGGGTAGAGGGATAAGACGACTGCTAATAGATGTATAGAGATTTAAAGGTGTACTCCATTACAGAAAGGTTAATGTTTTTAAAAACTTAAGATTTGGAGCTGAGTAAATACGGCAACTGGGGCTTCCCTGGTGGCGCAGTGGTTAAGGGTCCGCCTGCCGATGCAGGGGACACGGGTTCGTGCCCCGGTCCGGGAAGATCCCACATGCCGCAGAGCGGCTGGGCCCGTGAGCCATGGCCGCTGGGCCTGCGCGCCCGGAGCCTGTGCTCCGCAACGGGAGAGGCCACAACAGTGAGAGGCCTGCGTACCGCAAAAAAAAAAAAAAAAAAAAAAAATACGGCAATAATAGTAATGAATATTTATTAAGTGCTTACTGTATTGTATGTCAGACACCTTCCTGACTGAGTACTTGATGTGTATTATCTCAGAGTTTCCTTTGCACAGGTAAAGATCCCTGTGGTGTCATCCATCTGCCTAGACCAGGTAGTGGGTATTTGGGGGGGCTGGCGTGGCGTGATGATAATGGTTTGCTTCTGATTTGCTGCCTCTGAATGGAGTTATTTCCTGATAACTAGGTGGTGCTAGGGCCCTAGCAGGGCTGCTGACCTTCAGCGGTCACTGAATGAGGACTATGGGCATCTTAGGGTGTAGGCGTTTTCCTGGAGAGGGAAGAACTGGAACTGTTGTTCCCCTGCTGTGCCGTTTTCTTGATAAACTCAACTCTTTGCGGTAGAGTAGTGCATTTGTAGATGTTGGTTTTCAAATTCAGGCCACCTCTTCCCTTGAGCAGCTTGCACGGTGGTTCCTGAAGTGGTTAGATGGAAAGATGTATCATCTGTTAGCCATATGGTCTTAGAAAGTTATTTTTAAACAAAACCGATAAACCGTTTTCCCTCCAATTTACACGCAGACACTTGTCTGCATGCCTCTCTGGTCCCATCACTTGAATGTGCCATTTCTCAGCAGCTCTTCACACTGCATCATTTCAGTGATGCCAGCACATCTGGTCAGGGCAGGAGGCAGGAAGAGTGTTGAATGTGGAACTGGAACACCTGAGGGGCACTAGGTGTTCAGGGGACACTGTGGGCCTGAACATCATAAAAATTCCTAGGTCAGTTTACACTTTGAGGCCATTGGCTGCAGGTGAACTCAATCTAGAAGATTCTTGCATCTTGAGAGTGCTGGACAGAAAGATTAGCTTCCAGCTGACTCATGGGTTTGGCCTCTGGCAACCCAGAGTTTTCCAGTGAATTGCACATCCAGATACCCAGCCTGCTCCTGGATGAGGGTTGCCACTTCCCAAAGGGGTCTTCTCCCCAGTGCATGGAGTGAGAGTTTCCCTAAAAAAAGCAAATCAAAACTTAAGCTCAGAAAGGAAAACGGTGTCTGTAGAGATGAACCACAGTCCATGGGAGATGGGAGATTCAGGTGAAAACTGGAAGTCTCCCATGAACCGTGGAGGTGTCAGCCCCCTAAGCAAGGTCATGTCCGGGAGAGCGCTGGCCGAACCTGGTGTTGGCCTGCAATGGTAAAGAATGCCTCCACTCCAATCCAAGGAGGTATTTCCTGGTGAGGCCCTTTAACATCTCTGTATTCTGAGGTTCCTTGAGAAAGTTTGGTTGTGGGCCGGCAGAGGGTTGCTCTCGCACCACCCTGGGCCCATGGGCCTGTGGCCCCTGCCCTCTGCCATTGGTATGAATGCCTTGGGTAGGAGCAGTGAGTCTGTGGAAGGTCACGAGGGGAGAGAAGGATTTTGCAACCGTGCCCAACTGGCCTCAGGCATTTACTCTGACTGGCCAGGGCTCATTTCTTCAGTAAATTGTAGGCTAGGTTCTCTGGGGCAGTTGTTCCCTTGGGGCAGAGCACTTATTTCTATGGATCTGGCTCATCCCTCTCTATTCCAGAGCAGCTCTTACTGCCTCACCATGTGTGTTTGGGAAATTGATTGTGTTCATTTTAGACCTTCAGTCCTCGTCACTGGCTAATCAATCAGCAAATATTTGTTGAGTGACCTCTGTGTGCAAAGCATTGTTTACATTGCTATTGGGTAAATCACACAGCAGGGAAATTGACACCAGTAAGAAGCTGTATTTGAAAAGGGTCAAAAGAGCATAACTCAGCCATTTCTTGTTTTGGGAATTCAGGGAAGGGGAAAGTCACAGAGGCCTGGTCACCAAAGGCCTTTATCTAAGCAGTTATTTATTATACACTTGCCTTATGCCAGGCACTGTGCTAAGTAAGGACCTTTATAGGCCACTGTTATATATAATCTTTATGAGAAAATATCTGAGCAACAGATAGCCTTTTTTTTTTTTTTAACCAATAAGTAACTTGCCCAAGATTACACAGATGCTGGAGGGGGTTCTTTTTTTATTTTTATTTTATTTTTTTCTATTTTTGGCCCCGCCGTGCAGCATGTGGGATCTCATTTTCCAGACCAGGGATCAAACCCCTGCCCCCTGCAGTGGAAGCACAGTGTCTTAACCACTGGACCACCAGGGAAGTCCCTGGATGAGGTTCTTTTTTTTTTTTTTTTTTTTTTTTTTAATAAATTTATTTATTTATCTATTAATTTATTTCTGGCTGCGTTGGGTCTTTGTTGCTGTGTGCAAGCTTTCTCTTGTTGCGGCGTGCGGGGGCTACTCTTGGTTGTGGTGCACAGGCTTCTCTTTGCAGTGGCTTCTCTTGTTGCGAGCATGGGCTCTAGGCACGCGGGCGTTTATTCTCCCAGCTGTCCCCAGACCCCACTTCAAGCATATAGCCATGCTTTAGACAGGGAAATCCCTGGGTTAGGTTCTTTTTTTTTTTTTTTTTTTTTTTTTTTTTTTTTTTTAATAAATTTATTTATTTATCTATTAATTTATTTTTGGCTGCGTTGGGTCTTTGTTGCTGTGTGCAAGCTTTCTCTTGTTGCGGCGAGCGGGGGCTACTCTTGGTTGTGGTGCACAGGCTTCTCTTTGCAGTGGCTTCTCTTGTTGCGAGCATGGGCTCTAGGCACGCGGGCTTCAGTAGTTGTGGCACACTGGCTCAGTAGCTGTGGCTCGCGGGCTCAGTAGTTGTGGCTCACGGGCTTGGTTGCTCCGTGGCATGTGGGATCTTCCCGGACCAGGGCTTGAACCTGTATCCCCTGCATTGGCAGGCGGATTCTTAACCACTGCGCCACCAGGGAAGTCCCTGGAGGAGGTTCTTGAACCCAGCTCTTCCTGACTCTCCAGAGCCTGGGCAGGTGGAGGCATAAAGAGAAGGAGTCACAGACCTTCTAGGAGCTGGGAGCTGAGAACTCTCAGGCATCACCTCCCGCCTCCATCCCCATTACTAACACCCACCCCACCCTGTCCCCTCTGAGTTTCCTGGCTGGGAACAGAGAAGCTCTCTGTTGTGTCCTGGGCCCTCTTGAGACCACCGGGGAGGCTCAGATCCTGGGTTCAGATCCCACATTCACCACTGATTAGTTGTGTGCCTTGGGCACAGTTATCTGATCTTTATTTTACAGTCTAGGAAAGCAGGTCCAGAGATGAATAAATACCTCCTTACTTTCTTCATAGCATAGCTGCACACATTAAACTACATACATTAGGCACATGATAAACTCTCTATATGCCTGATATCACTATCATCTAAGTAAAGGCTGAGTCTATGATATTGACCAACTCTTGGGCGTTACAGAGAATGGTATGTAGCTAGAAGACGAAACTGTTTTAACCATTTTCTCCCTTATGGGGAAGGTTGTGACTGGAGCAGACAGCAAAAGTATAAAGGTAGCATCCTGACCCTGGTGAAGCAGAGGCACAAAAGTGGGGTTTTGGGTCTGATAGCCCTTGGACCACTTGGAGGTCTCTTGGTCTCTGTCCTCGTTTGTAAAGCGGGTAAAATGGTGCCCACCTCCAATGGCGGTAGTGGAGTGGGAAAATCTGGAGTGTGCTGTGGACGCTCGCTTAACACTAGCTTTCTGTCCTCTCCTCTCCCTGTGCCTTCAGAGCCTCATGCCCCAGAGGGCAACAAGCAACAACTCTGGCCCGAGGGATGGCGGCCTGCACTCTTGGAGAGGAGAGGAGTGGAGCGGTTGAGGCCTGCTGTCCTTGGTCCCTGCCAGGTGGCCTTGTGAGACCCCCTGCCAGGGGCCCTCACTGGTGGAAGGACACAAAAGTGCCCTTAGGTCTAATTGACTTGCTGATTCTTTTGAGAACAGCCGGGCCTCTGCTGGGGGTCTCCCTGAAAAAAGCCCTAGATGCAGAGCCGGAGCCAAGCCTGAAATGTGCCAGATGACCCTACAGGGTGACCTGTGCTTCCCACCCTCTGCTGGGCCTCCCTTGGGCAGGAGAGGAGCCATAGAAAGGAGGCCTGGGGTGCTCTGCCTGTGATCCAGGGCAAAACCCCATCCCTGGGCAGCTCGCTTCTCCTGCATTCGCAGGTGATGGGCATTAACCTCACCCCCTGCCTGGACCTGAGAATAGAGTAAGGCTGAGAGAAGGTGTTCCAGCCCTGTAGCGGCCCCGGGACTGGGTCAGTTGTATAATTCAGTTGATAGTCACTGAGCACCTATTGTGTGCAGGATAATGGGGAAGCTAGGCAAGGAGGATGCAAGGATGAAGAGACATTTAGGGATGGACAGGCTTGTAACTGTAACTGTGTGGTGGAAATGAGAACAGGGTCCTGAGCCTTGGGCTTGGAAGGCAGCTCTTCCTGGGGGGAAAAATCCCGTTCAAACTGAGTTGTACCTGACAACTGGGAGTTTGTTGGGAGGGTAGAGGTGGCTGTGGGAATAGCCTAGAGGAGCATTGTGCTTTCAAGGAAGGAGAAAACATTCAGCGTTCCTGGAGCATAATCTGGGGAAATGGTAAGAGGAAGCTGGGTGGGGAGGGACCAGATTAAGAATGGCCTGATGCCTGTCGAGTTTTCTTCTAGAGGCAATGGGAACCACCAAAGAATATTGAGTAGAGAGTGACATAGATCTGCAGATAGAAAAGATCACTGGTGGCTGGGTAGGCTGGTGATGGAGCATATTAGAACCTTGGCCAGGAGGGAAATGAGACATTTCATCTGGACAAGAAACCCTGCACTAGCTCACTAGGAGGGTGGGTTAGAGGTGACGTGAGCGGTAAAGAACCCGGGGGTGGGGAGAGGAGACATGGGGGAGGGCAGGAAGAGACTCGGGAGGGAGGGTGGACAGGACACGGAAGCTGGTTGGGATTAGCGGTTCCGCGTGGCTGGACTGCCCGACCCTGTCCCTCCTACGTGGTGCCGACAGTGGGGGAGGGGTCGGGGGAGAGCAGAGTGTCAGGGAGGGCGGGAGGGTTGCTGTGCCGAGCCCAGTGTGGATCAGACCCTGGTCACTGACCACAGCAGGCTGCCCTTCCAGCTAGATGTAAAGCTGAAGGATGCAGGCCATTCGGGTTGGCGTGTATTTGTAGCTCAAACTGTTGCCCTCCTGTGCTAGGGGAGCCGAGAGCTTTGGTGAGATGGGGTAGCGGGGGATGCTGGGGAAATGGCATCGTAGGATGTGGCTCACCTGTCTCTGCTGAACACTTCCATTCACACCCCACTCCCTCCCTCCCGCCAGGATTCAGTGCCAAGAGTAGATTGCCAGCAAGAAAGGAGATGGGGGAGAGGGGCTGGGAAGGGAGCAGGTGTTGCCTCTGGCCTGCCTTACAGTGCCAGACCCCCTCCCTCGTGTCACCCCAAGAAGGACCAACTTAGTTGCTCTGAACCTTCGGAGCCTTTCCTTTGAGGGATGGGTCAGGGGTGTCTGGGAGGCATGCTGGCTCTTCCATACATCTGTCGTGGAAGTGAGGGTGACACTCCTCCCCTGGGCATAAAAGGTTCTGGGAGCTCTGATGCCTTTGGAAACAGTGGTTTTTCAGATGCTGTAAGGGACAGGTTCTGGGGCGACGTAAGAGGTCCCGGCAAAGCCACAGGTCTCAGGGATGTTATTTGGATATTAGTCTTCTGTCATTAGCGAGTTCTGCATGGGCTGCCTGTGTAAGCCCCCCCACCCCATCCTGCGCTCCAGCTGGAAGGGGTAGGGCCCTGTGGGGGGCATGTGTGCCCTCCCCCACTCCTCAGGCAGGCTTGCTCCTTCCCTCATCGGCCTGGAGATGCCCGCGTTGGGGAGGGTGCTGGGGAGCCAGCCCTGAGCCCCAGGCCGGCGCGCCCACGCTGGCCCCTGCCTGCCTTCCCGCGGCGTCGCCTCTGCAGCCCTCACAGCCTGCCCTGTCCACTCTCCCCTCCTCGTCTGCTCACCCTGTGCCCCGGTTGCCTGTCACCTGGACTGACGGTCAAGGCTCCACTCGGTTCTCGCCTTTCCTGCCAGGCCCCTGCTTGGTGCCCAGGGTTGGTCTCCCCTGCGGCCACGTTCTTGCAGAGCCCCGTGCCACACGGCTTGGCACCAGTGCATCGCCAGCTCACCGTCTGTGCAGCTTCGCGTGCATGTCCTCCGTCCCGGCAGGAGCAGCCTCACTGTGGTGTGGCACTTTGGTAGGTGCTCCCGGGGCACCTGACCTGGAACCGGAGCTCAGGAGGCCTGCCCGGTAGATGAGTTTGTTTTCTGTTTCCCAGATCCGAGGCTGTGGCCCAGAACAGTGCCATTGTTCTCTCTGCCAGGAAGTTCCAGCGGAGGGAGGCCTTGTGGCCTGGGGCCTGATGAAGGAGCAGGGTGCCCAGGCAGCCAGCCTGGGGAGCTGTTATCTTCCAGACTCTGGCCTCAGGGCTTCTTTCCCTGTGGCTTCTAGATCCCAGGTGTCTTCGCCTTCCTCCCCTGGACTTCTGCCTCCACCTCTGGCCAGGGGGCCGGTCCCTACCACCCTGTGTCCCGCCCACCCAAGCTGGGCTGATGGCCACTACCTCTGGCCTCAGAGGCTTTCACCGAGGGTCCACGGGGGAACTCAGCACTCCTGAGGCATGCTCTTCACCCTTCTGGGACTGATCCTCGCTAGAGGGCGGCAGAGACGGAGGCAGTATCCCAGGGGCTTTTCCCCAAGAGGGCCAGGCTCATCTCATACCTCTCTTCAGCTCCTCCAGACCCTGTGCCCCTCCCCCATTGCAGAATAACGGGGGACACAGCTTGCTGTTCTGAGTGGGTTACCGGTGCTATTTAACCGTGTCCTAAGCACAGGCTAAATGCAGAATAACCCAACTGTCTCAGAGGCCGTGTTTTGAGGAAGGGGTGACCTTTCTCCTAAGAGCTTTGGAGGCAGGTGCCGTGGGCACTGGTGGCGGTGGGGTGTTGCGTGGGCGAGGTCAGCAGGCAGAGGTGCCAGCCCCTCTTACTTAGCTCAGGGTTTTTTTGTTTCTTTTTTTTTTTTTGTCCTTTCAGGTTGGAGGCCGGTGCTGAATCTCGCCGCCCTGGACTGTGCTCAGGAGACCAACAGCGCAGTCTGCAGAGACTTCAACATCTCTGGCTTCCCGACTGTGAGGGTGTGTGACCAGGAGGGGTGAGCGGGCTCGGGGGCAGTGCTGTCAGGGCACATTGCCAGCTGCTCCATGCTTCCCTGGTGTCTGCCTGACTGCTGGGCTCTGTGATGTCCTCCCAGGCTTCTGGGCTTGACCTGCTTAAATCACAGCCCCTGGAGCAGGTACCTGTTTTAGAGGCAGAAAGGGATGTGAACTTGGAGGCAGAAAAGAAAGAGGCTCACTTGGTCTGGCACATTCTCCCCTTTATAAGGAAGAGGGGCTGTGTGTGGTTGTGTTGGGATGGGCAGATTTTAGCTGTGAGAAGTGATCATCACCTGAGCTGGTGAGAGCTCCCTGCTCCCAGGGGCCTCTTTCCAATCAATTCCTCTCCCGCCTGACCTCCCAGCCATAGAGGGCTGATCTAAACCCTGTAAAACCAGGGTTTAGGCTCTGACCCACCTGTAGGCAGGATCAGACTCAGGGTGTCTCATGGTCCCCCAGAAAAGGTCCCCTGAGACAACTGGCCAACCTCATCCTCATCAGGCAAGTGCCTTGAACGCAAGAGGCTCAGAAGTGACCTGGCAGGAGAGCCTTAGCCCAATGCCTCAGGCAGCAGGCATCTCCATCACGGGAGACGTCACACCCAACACCTGAGGGCCCTGTCACCCCGGCTCTGGCTGCAAATAGCACGAGCTCTCTGATGAGGCCTTGCCTGCCAGCCTGCCCACCGCGGGGCATCAACCACTTAATTAACATCGGGACAACTTCCAAGGCTCACACGTCAGAGGCCCTGGGAAGCCCAGAGCAGCAAGGCTGTGCCATTATACTCAGCACCCTCCCCAGAGCTCAGGCCCGGCTGTAATCCAGTTAGTTCTCTTCCAAATTAAAGAATCCAAATCAAAATCTCTCTCTCCACCTATAAATAATAAGCCGGCTCCCACCAGAATGGCATCTAGAAAAGCAATTTCCTCTGTGGCCATTAAGAATAATCAGGAGATACGTTCGGTAGATTACTCCTTTCTGCCCGTGGACGCCACCGAGTAAGCATCGTTGACGTTTCCCCCCACCTCCACTGCCGTCGTGTCTAAGTCAGAGTCACCCAAAGAGCCCGAACAGCTGCGGAAGCCCTTCATCGGAGGTTTGAGCTTTGAAACAACCGATGAGTGTCTGAGGAGCCATTGTGAGCACTGGGGAGCGCTCACAGACTGTGTGGTAACGAGGGATCCAAACACCAGGCGCTCCAGAGGCTTCGGGGTTGTCACATATGCCACTGTGGAGGAGGTGGATGCGGCCATGAATGCAAGGCCGCACGAGGTGGATGGAAGAGTTGGGGTACCAAAGAGGGCCGTCTCAAGAGAGGATTCTCAAAGACCTGGTGCCCACTTAACTGTGAAAAAGATTTTTGTTGGTGGCATTAAAGGAGACCCTGAAGAACATCATCTAAGAGATTATTTTGAACAGTATGGGAAAATTGAAGTGATGGAAATCGTGACCGATCGAGGCAGCGGCAAAAAGAGAGGCTTTGCTTTCGTAACCTTTGATGACCATGACTGTGTAGACAAGATTGTCATTCAGAAATACCACACTGTGAATGGCCACAACTGTGAGGTAAGGAAAGCCCTATCTCAGCAAGAGATGGCTAGTGCCTCATCCAGCCAAAGAGGTCGAAGTGGTTCTGGAAACTTTGGTGGTGGTCTTGGAGGGGGTTTTGGTGGGAATGACAGCTTTGGTCGTGGAGGAAACTTCAGTGGTCGAGCTGGCTTTGGTGGCAGCCGCGGTGGCGGTGGCTATGGTGGCAGTGGGGACGGCTATAATGGATTTGGTAATGATGGAAGCAATTTTGGAGGTGGTGGAAGCTACAATGATTTTGGCAGTTACAACAATCAATCTTCAAACTTTGGACCCATGAAAGGAGGAAACTTTGGAGGCAGAAGTTCTGACCCCTATGGTGGTGGAGGCCGATACTTTGCCAAACCCTGAAACCAAGGTGGCTCTGGTGGTTCCAGCAGCAGCAGTAGCTATGGCAGCGGCAGAAGGTTTTGATTACTGCTAGGAAACAAAGCTTAGCAGGAGAGGAGAGCCAGAGAAGTGACAGGGAAGCTACACGTTACAACAGATTTGTGAACTCAGCCAAGCACAGTGGTGGCAGGGCCTAGCTGCTACAAAGAAGACATGTTTAGACAATACTCGTGTATGGGCAAAAAAACTCGAGGACTGTATTTGTGACTAATTGTATAACAGGTTATTTTAGTTTCTGTTTGGTGGAAAGTGTAAAGCATTCCAACAAAGGGTTTTAATGTAGATTTTTTTTTTTTTTTGCACCCATGCTGTTGATTGCTAAATGTAATAGTCTGATCATGACGCTGAATAAATGTGTCTTTTAAAAAAAAAAAAAAAAGAATAATCAGGAAATGCCTTTGAAGACTGAAAAGCCAAGCATTGTCCCTGGAACAAGATATCTCTGAGTTCAGGGGCTTCATTTGCCAGGCAGAACCGTGAACCATATCTGAGCCTGATGACGCCAGGAGAATTCATCTGGAGAGCAAGGCCTCAGGCTCCTCCAGCAACGTCCAGCTCTTAACTCCATGTGACCTTTCTTTTCTCACGACCAGTGAAATCCTGCTGGGTTCAGGGTTTCCACAGCCCCGGAGAGCTCCCTCCCACGCTCCTGTTACCACTTAGGGTCAGGGCCCAAGCCCCCATTCAGCTGGCCTGGGGAAGTGTCCTGAGCCAACAGCTACTGCCGTATCATTTAGAGGTGGCAGCGGAGACATTGTTTGTCAACTGTTTCTTTTAAGTAAAAAGCTTCCATGACAGGGCCATTGTCCTATCCTTGGCCCCAAAATGTGTAACTTAAAATATTCAAAATTACTCTCCAAGGGGAGGACGGAGCCCTCTGTTCCTTCTGCTAAGGCAGGGCAAGCAGCCCCGCTTGGGAAGCTGGGGGAAGATCAGTGTGGCATCAGGAGTCCCTGCACAGGGGAAGGGGGTTGGCATTGGTCCCGTGGCCAGGTCGGGACATCCTGTGGGGGTTTGGTGGGGACTGGTGCCTGGGGCATTCTGTTTCTGTCTGGAAGAGGCTGGAGCTCAGGGGGTTGGAAGGAGATGGCCCAGGTATGTCGGGAGATCCAGAAGCTTCTCAGCACCTATCTGAGTCGTGCAGCACACACAGCCTGAGTACCCCAAGTGACTAATCATCTCCTCAACCGCCCATCCTGCTGTGGGAGGGGTGCTGGCAGGGCCCTGAGCTGGACTCCTTAACTGTCTTCACACCGGCGGCATCTGGCTGGGCTGGGCTGGGCTGAGCTGGGCTGGTAGTGACCTGTGCATTTCTTACGAGCTCCAGAGACCAGTGTTGTGACCTCCCTTGGGCAAGCCCTCCCAGGCTCTCCTGAGGAGCCTGCAGTTCAGTTTCAGCAGGGAGAGGGGCTCGGTGCCCTGTCCTTAGGGCTCTGGTCCAGGGTGCAAGTGGTTCTAGCTCCTGATGGGTCTCTGTTCTAAGGCCCTAAGCAGTGGCTTTCAAACATTGTTACTGTGACCTACAACATTTACAGTGAGATCCAGAAGTTGGTTTGTATCTGTTATCCCTAAAACAGTTGTTTCATAAAACACTATTCTTCGTAAGTGCAGTACACGCTATTTTCTGTCCTATGTATTTTTTAAAAAGTACTGGCTGTGATTCACTAACTTGATTTTACAACTTACCACCAGATTACTTCTAGTGTTTGGAAAACACGACTCAGATTCCAGATCTCCAGAGATTCTGGCCCGTTGAGAGCCCGGTGTGCATGTGGGCTGCGTGGCTGGACTCCCTGGGAAGCAGTACATCCTAGAAGAGGGCCTGGCTGCCAGCAGGCCAGAGAGACGGACCTGTACCTCTGTCTGCCATCCCTTGGGGACTGGAGCCTGTCCTCGCTCCCACCCATCAAGGCTGAGAACTCTAAGATGAGGACATGTGTTGAACAGGGGGAGGAGAGAGTGTCGCTGGTTTGACAGGGACAGGCCTGTACAAGAGTATGGCCACTCCCAGTAACATGTGTCACTCTCCCTTTCCTCTGCCTCCTTGTCACCGTGAGCAAACAGTGAGCTTCTACCAGCCCAGCCTGCTTAGCAAACAACAGGTCCTGCAAGGCGGGCCAGCTGTGTCAGGGCCCTATCAAACTGGAGCCGGTGCCCATCTGGAAGAGAACAGAGGGGAGGGAGGGAAAGGTAGCTTAAAGCTGGTTTTGGCTGGAGCTTGGGGACCTAGAGGCTGGAACTTCAGGGGTAGAGGCTTTGCCAGTGGGCTGCAGGAGTGCCCCTCGGTGGGTAATGGAATAGGACCCTTTGTAGCCAAAGGCCTGGCTGGGATTAAGATTACAGGAAGCAGCAGCATTGGGTGGGAGAGGACAGAAGTCTTCCCTTTGCAAGATTCTGAGGAGATCATTGACACGAGTTCAAATCCTGGCTCCCCTGCTTACTGTGACTCGGGAAGTCACTTAATGCCCTAGCCACTGGCCTCAGTTTCTTTGTCTGAAAAATGGAATGGTAATATCTACCTAATAGGATTGTTGCCAACTGTGAAATGAGGTCTTACGTGTGAGAGTGCCAACACACTGTGGTATTAGCCAAAGTTCCATAAATGTTAGTTGTCTTCCTTCCTGTTGCCCTACGGGCTCGTGGTAGCCCCTCTGTGATACCCCATTTGAGGCAAGTCCCTCCATCAACAGCTGTTGAGTGAATGTTTGCTCGGGGCACAGCACTGTGCTCATTATCATGGAGAAGCCAGACCTGTAAAGCCATGGCCAGAAACATAAGCGAGGCCGGCCAGACAGGAAGGCGCTGCGCACAAGGGCACTCAGAGCTCCCAGCTAGTTGACAGGCAGGGAGTGATGTGTACACGGTGAACGCTGGGGGAGTTTGCCTGGGGTCACTGAGTTCTTTCCTTCCCACATCAGAGAGCACTTCATGGGGGAGGAGGAGTTCCCGGAGGAGTTGGACTTCCGAGTGGATGGAGTTTGGCTGGGAGAGAGGAGGAATTTGGGCAGGATGTGAGAGCAGAGGATGTGGGTGGAACCGTGTGGGGAGTTGAGAAGGCTGGTCTGGCTGGAGCAGAGGCTTTTGGGGGGCGCTGAGGCAGGACCCCGGAAGGAGGGAGCCCAGGGATGGCAAGTCCTTGAATTCAAGGCTGGGAGTGGGGAGTACCGTCTGTGCTGTTACTTTTTGTGGCTCTTGTGAGATGTCAGGGACGGGGACAGGACTCAGAAAGACATCTCCTGCCTCTCTCTGGAAAAAGGAGATAGGCCCTGCTCTCAGCAGTCCCCTGCCCTCTGCCAGGTCTCTCCTCCACTGACGGTCCACAAGGTAGGAACGGTTAAGCTTGTGCATCCTCGCAGGCTCCCTGTAAGGTATTTGGAGGTCACTCTCCTTAAAACTTGTTTTGAAAGCTAGGATTCAGGGCCATTGATGGTTGCCACTGCAAAGCGTGCTTTCTGTTTAGCCTTATTTGGCCCCCAGGAAGACAGTTGCTCCTGGATAGGTTGGTAAAGACCTGCCCAGTGCCATCTGGTCACCTGCCTTTGGGGAGACAGGGAGGATTCCAGGGGCTCCACGGTTGGGGAGGGCAGAAGCTCCTGTGTCAAGTGTTGAGAGGAAACGGACTGGGTGCTGACTGCTTCTGGAGGAAAGGAAACTCCCTGCTGGAGTCTTAATTGCCTGTTTCCAAGGAGTGGTGGCCCTTTCCCTTGGGTAGGGCACACGCCTCCAACAGCTGACTTAATAAGGATGCAGATTAATAAGAGGACAAAAACATGCCCTGACTCGATTTTAATGTGATTTTTGCATGAGCTTCCAAGCTGATCAAAGGGTAGAGATTCTCTGTTCAACTGAACAGATGTCCTTTGAGTGTTTCCATGTCCTAGACACTGTGCCAGGCCCTGTGGGGCTTGCAGAGGTGAATAAGCTATAGTCCTGCCCTCCCAGGTGGGAGGTGGATGGGTGGGAAGTCCGGGTTCAAGTCCATCATAGCTGAAATGTGGGGAATGGGGGCGAGGCAGTGGGTGGAGGCAGATCCTGGAAGGCCTCGAACGCCCTGAGTTTGGACATTATTCCTTGGCAGTAGGGAGTCATGGAAGGGCTTTGAGGAGGAGGGACATGATCAGACCAAAATTGTCCCTTAGAAACCCAAACAAAGTGGCAGTGAGGGTGATGGCTCCATCATTTGAAAAGATGGAGCATATGACCATTTCTGAGGGCAAGAGGCGGGAACAGGTAGAGACAGTTGTAGTGGTCCAGGAAGTAGGTGGTAGGCCCTGGTCTAGAAAAGGCAACTGGTCTCAAGGACTGTAGAATAGATATCACAAAGGTCAAGTTCACAGACCACAGGCGTTGTGGGAGAGGGAGATGCTGGTCTGGGTGATGGGGAGGAGGACAATCACTAGGTGAGAGAAGTAACATGGGTGGAGAAACAGGTTGTGGGAGGGGTGACTCAGTCTTGGAGAGTGTATGTGTGTTGAGGGAGGGCTGCCCTGACACCTGGAAGAAACAAGTTAAGACAGGTGAGGACCTGAGACAGGGTTCAGGTCACAAACCATTTGGACAAGGTAGATGACATCAGCAAGGGAGACAAACAGTGGGTTGGTTTGTCCATTCACCCGTTTATTCACTCATTCATTCAAAAGCATAGCTTGAGCCCCTCGTTTGTGACAGCGCCTCCCAGGGCTTTTTAAACAGAAGAGTGCCATGATCCGACGCATGGCTGGAGGAGAAACTGGGGGCAGGAGATGGCACAGGGGAGGAGTCCAGAGCAAGGCTGGGACAAGGGTGAGGGGAAGGCTGTGAAGGGGGCCATGAAGGCCTGGGCAGTGTCAGGAAAACCAAGGGAGGGTGGTGACATGAAGGCAAAGAAGGAGAGTGGCAGGAAGATGTGGCACAATAAAAACCCTGGCCGAGGGGGGAGAAACGGGCAATGTTAGCATCAGATACTGCAGAGAGAGCAGGAAGGGCTGGAAGGTCATTGGACCAGCCAAAGAGAAGGTCAGCCGAGCTTTCCTGGAGTGGTCCCAGCTGAGTGGTGGGGTCATAAGCCACAGCCAGCTTCGCGGGAAGGAAGAGGACTGAGGGCAGACACTGTTTTGAGAAATTTGGTGGCACCGGGAAATGGGACATGCAGCAACTGGAGAAGCCTCTATTCCCATTCTCCATCCCTTTGTGTCCTTTTTTTTTTTTTTTTTTTTAAACTTTAGATTAGGAGGATCTGAACCTGTTTGCAGGCATAGGGAAGGAGCTGGTAGACAAGGGGAAAGATGAAAGAGAGATTAATTGATAGGAAAAAGTTCCTCTAGAGTCTGAGGTATGGGAACCAGCCCTCACGTGGTGACATTGTTCTGGAAGGTGACTGGGAAGCTTCTGGGGACAGAAGGGAAGGCTGCATAACTGAAGTAACTGGAGAGAGGAGGGGGCCTTCCCTGTAGCCCTGTACCTCATGGACGAGGGGAGCTCTTGGAATTCCTGCAGTCCCCTATCGCAGGCTCCTGTCTGACTCCCCACTGCCCATGGCTGGGGCCTTCAGAAGGCTCAGCTGGGGTCTGGGGAGGCCGCCCTTCGATGGAAGTAACGCCAGCCCCTTTTCATAAGGCACCTGCTCAGATCTTGGAGACCTGATGGTTGAAGAAGAGTCAACCATACTACTTTACAGTAGCTGACAATAACAACTGTAGCCATGGAGAGCCACATGGCTTAAGGCGTCAAGATGTCAGTCATGTTTTTATGCCTATGGAAGCAAGTTGAAGTCTATTCTGTCTGTACAAGGGCACCGTCACTGTGAATAACTGCAGCTGTAAAGGTCATCCTCTGGGTTATTATTTGTGAGCAAACCAAACCCCAAATAGGTGTGTCTTTTATTTTGTTCCTGAGAAACAGTGTCAGCCCATAAATGCCTTAACATGCTTTATCTACTTGATTTCATGCCACTGTCCTAGAAAACTGTGCTCATTTTTACAAGCATAAGGATAGCATATACTTTTATTAATTCAAAATGTATTCAGTGACCACGAAGAACACTATTATGAATGTATGTGGCATGTGTCAGTGGCTGGTTTTCACCCAGAATAAAAGTTTATATTAATGCTCTAAGTAGAGAGAGAATAAAACAGGGTCCAGGTGACGTCAGCAGGAGCGGGAGAAGGTTGCCGGTGGGGAGAGATGGGCGGCTTCTCTGCATCTTTGTTGTTCATGTGGGAGAGGGGGGCAGGTGGCCTCCAGATTTCAGTTTTCTGCCTACAAATGGCTAGAACCGACAGATCTAGCTGATCAATGTTTCCTAGTGTTTCAAAGGAACAAGGGAAGGGGCTGATGACGATATAATAGTGATAATGTTAACATTTATTGATTTCTTACTGTGTGCACCAGGTACAGTGCTAAGCACTTTGGATGTATTGTCATTGAATCCTCGCAGCAATTCTCCAAGGCAGATGGTGTCGTCCTCATCTTAAAGATGAGAAGGTTCAGAGAGGTTAATAGAGTGCCCAAGGTCACATAGCAGAGCCAGGCCTTGAACCCAGGTCTGGTAGACCTGAGGGCCTGCATTCAGCCACCAGCTTGGGATAAGGCCGAGCAGCCGTGCTACTCGGCAGAGGCCCAAGGTGGCTACAAGTAGCCCCGAGGCTAGGGACCTCAAGAAGAGGCCTCTTCCCAGACTGCAGGCTCTTCCCCAGGCAGTTAAGTGGCCATCTGTCAGGACAACTGAACTCTGTTACCTCCTGAGCCCAGGAGAGCACAAGCCAGAGTTCTGGCAGCTCTCCCACTGCTTAGACAGGAGCTCAAATTCTAAGGAGTTGTCCTCTGTTCTCTCTGTCCTCTCTCCCAAGGAGGCAACAGACTGGGCCTGGGTGTCATGAACATGGGGAGAGAGTTAAACTGGCCCATCTGTAATAAGGCTTGTTTCTTCAGGGGCTCAAGCCCACCCCTCAGTAGAACCAAACTGGAGACCCCTCCCTTCTGGAGTGTCTGCTGAGCCAGGCTGGGAGTCCTCGGTGGCCAGAGACATAAGCCTCGCTGCCCCTTTTCCAAGATAAGGAACCAGGACAGATGGCCTCAGAGAGCAGCTAATGTTGTCCAGGGTGTGCGTGGGGGGTATGAAGTGACTTCACTTTATTTTTTCGGATGGGTCTGCATCGCTTATTTATAGAGCAACTATTTTCTAGTCCCTATGTGCTGGGTCCCGGCGCTTCGTAGAAACAGACCCCCCTCAGCCAAGTGTCCAAACCGCAGCTTCCCGGGGTGCTCCAGAGCTGTGAGGGTAAGGGTCAGGTGCAGGACACCAGGGAGAGGAACCAGGGTCCCGCTCCAAGAGCAGAGGCCTCCTGCTCTCATTTTACAGATGAAGAAACTGAGGCTCACAAAAGTTAAGTCATTTCCCCAAAGTCACCCCGTTTAGTAAGCAGCTGGGGCTCAAACACAGACCAAACTGGCGCAGGTGTTGTGCTCTTAGCTCCACTGACTCTTTTCTGTGTGTTTGCTTCCAGTTCTTTAAGGCCTTTTCCAAGACCGGCTCAGGAGATACACTGTCAGGTGGGTGTCCCAGCTCGCGGGGTCTCATTGGCGCCGTCAGCATCTTTCTCCCCCTTCTTTCGCCTGGGCTTCTACTGGGGTGAAGAGAGCCCAGCAAGGTCTGCAGGGTGGTGAGGAGGTCCGCAGTGAAAGCCAAATGTGTGTTTTCCTGGAAGTTTCGTTCCCAGCCAGCCTGGAAGATGCCTTTGGGAAAACAAGGCTGAAGAAGCCCTTCCATTTGGGCCCATCTGGGAAGCGGGGAGGGTCACATGTTCCCAGAATAGCCTTTCGTGTCAAAGTGGGGTTGACATCCAGAGGGGCAGCCAGAGAGCGTGGGGAGGGCCCTCAGGGCCCAGGTCTGAGGGACTCTTTCCTGCCCTGAGGGATGGGTCCCCCTGCCATGCCTAGGACCACAGGGGTGGGATGCCCCCCTCCTCGTACAGAGGAGGACTGAGATGTGCTCTGTTTTGCTCAGCTCATGCCCTGGGCCCTTTGCTTCCATGAGGCAAGCTGACAAGGGCACTAGCGTTCATTCTCCTCTCTTCACACCCCTTGCCTGTGTCCATCTTCATTTACAGTGGCTGGTGCTGATTTGCGGACGCTGCGCGAGAAGCTCATTGACGCCCTGGAGTCCCATAATGACACGTGGCCCTCCGCCTGTCCCCCACTGGAGCCTGCCAGGTATTTGGGGCTGGGGCAGGCCCAGGGCAGTGTGGCAGGATGGCAGGCCTGGCAGTGAGAGGACAGTGGGGGCAGCAGGGCCGGGGACCGGGCTGGTTCTTCCTGTTGCCTGAGCGGTGGACACTCCAGCGGACCGGAGAGCTGCCTGGAGCAGCTGGTGGAGGGCTTCCCATTGCTGGAGGTCCTACCCGAGGAGCCCTGACTTCCTGGGGCTGACGGGGATGCAAGGGCCCATCCCAGCCGGTGGGAAGGAAAAGATGGGCGGGGTTCTCCGAGTCATACCTGCTGCTACTTCTCAGAACCTGGAATAGCGGAGGGAGGCAGCTGGATTTCACATGATCTAACCCAGGGAGGGTCCCTGAGAGGGTGTGGGCGTGGGGAGGAAAAAGGGAGACCAGGTGCCTTTTAGAGGAAAGGGGATGGAGGACTGAGCACAAAGCCCTGTAAGATGCAGGGT
Organism: Physeter macrocephalus; assembly: GCF_002837175.3. Classification (NCBI taxonomy): domain Eukaryota; kingdom Metazoa; phylum Chordata; class Mammalia; order Artiodactyla; family Physeteridae; genus Physeter; species Physeter macrocephalus. The sequence goes on from NC_041217.1 coordinate 50,503,823, forward strand.
GCTCATTTCCTGAGCCATAGCTGTGACTGGGGGATGGGGAGGTGACTCTGCTCCCTGGGCTGCAGAGCGTCAGGTGGCTGGTGTCCTATATCTACCTGCCAGGCAGGCTTCCAGGATCGCCTCTGTTCTAGGAAATCAGGATAATGAGGTGCACGGTGTCTCACTCTTAACTCTCCCACAGAGGGAGACAGGTAGATTGAAAACACGAGGTCCTGCCCTTCTGGACGAGAACTCTGGATAGGAGAAAGCCCACCTTAAGGGGCCAAGAAGGAGCAAATCCAAGTACCAGCTGGGGCTGCTAGAGGGAGCCCAGCCACAGAACACAGTGAAGGTTCCGGATGCTGAGAAGGCCTCAGGAGGCAAACACTGGGGCTTCAGCGCCCACCCTAAGTCTGCTGGTGTCTGGAAAGCTGAGGCCCTGCTGAGGGACTGTGTTTCCAAGTGTCAGTTGGTGTTGAATCCAACTCACAATGATTCTTTTGGCATCTTTCCCAATTCTCCATCCTCCCAGAGGGGCTCATGGAGCCCCTGGACTGAGTATATGGTCTTGGTTTGGGGTTCCACAGCCAGACCCCATCTCTCCAGGAAACGCCTCACTCCTTCCATTTCTCAATGGTCGTGTGTCTGCCTCTCTCTCTTTCCTACACCCACCCTCCCTTATGGTGCCTTTTCAGCCCAGAAGATCTCAGAAGCAACCAGCCAGGTAAACCTGCCAGCCTCTCTCAAAGTGATCCTTCTAGAGAGCTTGAGGGCGGAGGTGGGGACCTGTGGTGGAAGGTGGGCTGCCTCTTCCAGAAGTGTGAGTGGGGGGCTTCCCTGGTGGCGCAGTGGTTGAGAGTCCACCTGCCGATGCAGGGGATGTGGGTTCGTGCCCTGGTCTGGGAAGATCCCACATGCCGCAGAGCGGCTGGGCCCGTGAGCCATGGCCTCTGAGCCTGTGCGTCCGGAGCCTGTGCTCCGCAATGGGAGAGGCCACAACGGTGAGAGGCCCGCGTACTGCAAAAAAAAATAATAATAAAAAATAAAGAAGTGTGAGTGGGAATGGACGGCTTGGGGGTGAGTTACATGGTCAGCCGCCTGTGTGTTCGCTCTTCTGCCAGCCTTGGGCAGGTCTGGGGAAGTTGCCTGAGAGGCCACCTGCTACCACCCCAGGGGCTGTCAGTGACCATCCACCCACTGGTGTACACTCTGGCCCCCACCTCTCTGGCATGGCGTTTGTACTGTTGCTGGGCTGGGCTCCACTGGCCCCATGTTGCGTTCTGTTTGGAGGTAACCACTGCCACATCATTGGATCCGGAGGAGGGAAATAGGTCATCAGGTTGGGGACAAAAGTAGATGCTGTTGTCTCTTGTTACATGTCTGATGCTGTTCTGCTTTTAATTGAAATAAGGGAACAAATCATTTTTGTATCATGCAATTGTTTTCTTTTGAAACTCTGCATTTTTAAAACAGCTTGTATCTTAATTCTTTGATTTGGGGGGAATAATAAGATTTGCCTTCTTATTAATTTCCACCTTCGTCCTGGGGCCCTAGTTTCCTCATTTTAAAATAAGGAGGTTAAAATCTTAAAATAAGATTAGATAGCTTCTAAGATCTCCTGTACCCAGGACTTTCTGATTCTTTAGTTCCTTTTGTATGCCTGCTCCAGGAGTGGAGAAAGCACGTCTCCCAGTTGGTAGTGACTTAGCACAGATCAAGGCTTGTGTCTGATGGGTAGTAAACACCAGCTTCTTAGGGGACCAATAAAAACTGCCCTCTAGGGGCTTCCCTGGTGGCGCAGTGGTTGCGCGTCCGCCTGCCGATGCAAGGGACACGGGTTCGTGCCCCGGTCCGGGAAGATCCCACATGCCGC
>NC_041217.1:50505739-50548239 GCF_002837175.3 Physeter macrocephalus
GCCACAACAGTGAGAAGCCCGCGTAACGCAAAAAAAAAAAAAAAAAAAAAAAAAAAAAAAAAAAAACTGCCCTCTAAGCCTGGGCCTTACCCAGAGCATAGAAACACCTGGTCTCAAAGCGTGCCTCCCCCGGTCTCCTCCTCAGACTGCCCGTACGCACTCCTGACTCTGAAAAAACAACCCAAATAGGTGGGTGAAGTGAAGAACCAGGTTTCGGTAATAGGCAGAGAGCGTCTTTTGAGACTCAAGGTTTGGTTTACTCCCACTGGAGGGCTGGCATGGAGAGACTTCCTCGAAGTCTCGTGTGCAAACAGAGGAGGAGGTGTGTGTGGCCGCACTCACGGTACCGGGTCAGCCACGTCTGCTGTCGCCGGCACTTTTGCTTTCTTCCCACCACAGAGAGAGTGACTGCCAGCGTTGTCTCTTGCAGGCTGGAGGAGATTACTGGATTCTTTGCAAGAAACCCTGAAGAGTACCTGGCCCTGATCTTTGAAAGGGAAGGCTCCTACCTGGGTAGAGAGGTGAGCTGCCTGCAGGGTCCCACAGCTCCTGCATAGCCGCTGGCAGAGAGCCAAGAGCAGGGCTGTTCCTGTGCACTTCTTAGCCCAGCACTGGCCTGACCCCTGCTGGGGGAAACGGGAAGTGTAGGAGCTGGACCTTTCTGTTTAAAGCCTTTATGTCTGCTTGGATCTTCCTCGTGGAAACTGAGAATGATAACACCTGCTGTCTATTGAGCATTGCACTAGATTGCTGACACACGTAGTTGCTGATCTTTCTAATTAACGAAGATGGTCAAATAACAGGTCGAAGATCACACAGCCAGTGAACTGGTAGAGCAGGACTTCAAACCAGGTCTGTCTGCCTCCAAAGCTTGTGTTATTTCCACACTACCCTGCCCGCAAAGAATTGGAGTAAAAAATCTGGGGGGGAGGGAACATCAGAGAGCCTCTAGTCCCTCTTGAGGAAATGGGGTCCCTTCCCAGGTGAAGCAGATAACAGAATCAGGCGGGTTGGAATCTCCACTCCATCACTTATGTGCTGTGTCTGTGATCACGTTACTCAACTTTCTTGAGCTTCGTTCCCCTGCCTTTGAAGTGGTGACAGTTACCTTTTTTCAGAGTATGGTTGGGAACATCAAGTGAGGCGGTTTAGAGGAAGAACCTGGATGAGTAACTGGCACAGAGTACGTGCTTTATAAAGATCCATCCCTGGCCTGATGCAGAGAGTCTGCCGTTCCACCGCTGCCTCATGGACTTCGCGGGCCACTGGGCTTTTCCCAGATGCAGAGGTGGGACGGGTCAGCGCCTGGGAGAAGTTCCAAGGCAGTGCAAGGAGATAGAGAGAGAGGGGATGAAATTAAACACCACTATTGACTCTGAATGGTTTTCCTCCGGAAGCTCCCCAAGCGCAGTTGAGCGCTCCGAGCTGTCTCCAGACCTCTCAGCCCCAAGAGGGGAAGCATGGAGGTGGTATGGGCAGGGAGCTTTGCTGAAGGAGTGCCTGATCCTCTGGTCCCATTCCAGGCCTGGGGTCATGCCTGTACAGGTGATTGATAAATGTTCATTGGAATCAGCTCTTCCTCCTACGCTCCCCCATTCCCCTAGTAGCCAAGGGCAGTGGTCCCATGTCCGTGCAGAGGTGCCCAGGGATGGTTAGTTTGAGAGGCAGGAGGGCACAGTGGCCAAGAGCCCCAGCTCTGGAGGCAGATCGACCTGGGATTTACAGCCCAGCTCAGGCGCTTGCTACATGTGTGACCTGATCACATGATTTCACTGCTGAGCTTCGGTTTTTGCATCTACTGTACGATAGGAGTTTTTTGTTTTTTTTTTAAAGAAATACTTACGTGCATAACTATTTACTAGTCATTGTTAGAAGCACTTTTATAAAATTAGCCCATTCAGTCTTAACAGCCCTTGGAGTTGGGTATTGTTATTACCATTTTGCAAGTAAGGAAGTTGAGTCAGGGAGAGATTTAGTCTGAGGGGGCAGCATTTAAACCCAAGCAGCCATGGTATACTGTACCACCTGGCTTGGTCTCCTAGTAATTGTTCCTATTTCATAGTGAGTATTATTTTGAAGATTAAACGAAGCAGTCTATATACAGAACATAATACCTATTCAGTAAATATTACCTAACAGTATATTTCTCCTTCTTAATTCTTTCTAAAAATAAAATCGTCATGTCTAAGTATGTTTTTCCGATTTGGAATATAGACAGAAAGTCTTACAAATATCAGAACAAAACTGAAACCACTTTTTTTTTCTTCCAAATATCAGATACATACATTTTTTAAATTTATTTTTTTTATTGGGGTATAGTTGCTTTACAATGTTGTGTTAGTTTCTGCTGTACAGCGAAGTGAATCAGCTATATGTATACATATATCCCCTCTTTTTTGGATTTCCTTCCCATTTAGGTCACCACAGAGCATTGAGTAGAGTTCCCTGTGCTATACAGCAGGTTCTCATTAGTTATGTGCTATACATATTAGTGTATATATGTCAATCCCAATCTCCCAGTTCAGCCCACCCTCCCCTTTCCCCCCTTGGTGTCCATATGTTTATTCTCTACATCTGTGTCTCTATTTCTGCCTTGCAAACAGGTTCATCTGCACCATTTTTCTAGATTCCACATATATGCGTTAATATACGATATTTGTTTTTCTCTTTCTGACTTACTTCACTCTGTATGACAGTCTCTAGGTCCATCCACGTCTCTACAAATAACCCAATTTCGTTCCTTTTTCTGGCTGAGTAATATTCCACTGTGTATATGTACCACATCTTCTTTATCCATTCGTCTGCCGATGGGCATTTAGGTTGCTTCCATGACCTGGCTATTGTAAATAGTGCTGCAGTGAACATTGGGGTGCATGTGTCTTTTTGAATTTTTGGAAACCACATCTTTTTATGCCTTTTACAAATTGTTCTCATTGGAAAGAAAATTACATCAAACTGGGACTGTCCTCAAGGACTCAAGATGTGTGGTCCGCACCGTTCCGAGCAGGCAGCGTTTGCACTCCTTACAGCGGGGCAGATGTGGTGGGTGGCGGGAGACTCTCACTCGTCATGACAGTCTACTCTTGGAAAGGTTTCGAGTCTGGCTAGAGCACAGCTGCCAGCCAGGTGCCTGCCCAGGCCTCCCCTCTGTCCGGTGGCTTGGCCTACCCCCACAAGTGTCTCACTGTCTCTGCAGGTGACTCTGGACCTGTCCCAGCGCCGGGGCGTAGTGGTGCGCAGGGTCCTGAACACAGCGCATGACGTGGTGAACGAGTTTGGTGTCATCGACTTCCCATCTTGCTACCTGCTGTTTCGGAATGGCTCTTTCTTCCGGGTCCCCATGTGAGTGTTCTTCTGCCCCCTCTCTCCCTGTGCTCCTCCTTTCTTCCTGCCTCGAGAGGCTGCCAGCCTTTCACAGGGGCTGACAGCTTCTTTCTCCTGTGAGTCTTCTGCGGAGTCCATGGGCACCCTATGCAGGAGAAGCAGATATCTGCCTGTGGTGGGTGGGGTGGTGGGCATGCTACAGCCAGGAGTCCGGGCCCAGAACGTTGCCCCCAGCTCAGTAGTTCAGCCTCAGGTCCCCGGAGCACTCAGCACCCAGCGCTGGCACTTCTGCCCCATCCCCACCGCGGCCCTGGCCCTATTCCCCATCCTCCTCTCTTCACAGGCAGACCCGTTGGCAGTCTGCAGGCCTGGCAAGCACTCAGATACGCCTGACCCTCCCTCCCTTTGGGTTTCTAATTGCAGAAGAGTTCATTAGGAGCCAGACAATAGCCAGTTCCGAAATGCCAAGAGAGAACAATCAGGCCAGCCGTAGCCCCTCTGTCAGGCTCCCGCGCTGTATGGCGCCAGATGGTGCCTCAGTGCCCTCCCTGGGCAGATGATTGATGTCCACCCGGCCCTGCAGGCAGGAGTGCGAGGGCCAGGGAGACCAAGGCTGGCCTGAGATGTCCAGTGAGCCACTCCTCAGGGCCACTGGTGCCATCCTGCACCGGGGCTGGGCAGCGCGGCCACTCGCCCTCACCCGGCCCCTGTCACCTGGCAGCGCTGGGCCAGGCCTCGTCCGAGAGCGCTGTCGGGGGGCGGGAGGGGGCAGCACGATGGCCGCGGGGGACAGGGAGGGGCAGGAAGTACCAGTCCTGGTGGGGAGCGGAGGCATTGTTTCCTCTCTTGGAGTTGGCGGAGGGGAAAATTGTTTGTGACGACGCTGCTTCTGAGCCACCTGCTCCTCGGTAAACACTGGGCCGGGACAGTGGAGTGGAAAGCAGTGCTTCCCGGTGCCAGGTCCCCTGGGGTGTCCCATCACGCTGCCGGTCTCCACATCCCTCCCTCCAGGGGCCTTGACCAGGAGGCGCCGCCTGCCCTTGAGGACTCCTCTTTATGCGAGGAGAGAGAGAAATCAAAAGGATTGTCAGAATTGTCGTGGTTTGGGGTCGTTGCTGCTATGTTTTAAAAATCATGTATCAAACTCCCTTGACCTCCTGGGGGGTAATGTCACCTCCGGTACCTTGGAGCAAGCTTGTGAGCTTCCTTGAGGCCACGTGCCGCTTTGTAGCTTTCGTCTCCGGGGAGAGTCGTCAAACCCACCGTCCGGCCCGTGGCCAGAGGGAACACTGTCCCCAGAGGGCCCTCCTGCTCCCAAAGGTGCCCTGTCTCCCCACCTCCCCGAGGCAGGTGGAGGAATTCACGGGCCCAGCCGCTTTTCCAGGCGGGATTTTGACTTCAGACTGGTGTCAGAGAGGCTTTGCACAGCATGAGCAGTGAATAGAAAGGTTAGCGTGAGGCAAGACTGCCCCAATTTTTACCTCACTGAGGCTAAGACCGAACCAGGTTCAAATATTTCTGAATAAGCATTCCTGTCAGGTGAGCCACCCGCCTCCTCTCCTGCCGCGAGTTAGCTCTCGGATTTTGTTCCTCCATGCTCACTGCCTCTCCCCCACGGTTCCCTTCCCTCACAGGCTTATGGAATCCAGGTTCTTCTACACGAAGTACCTGCAGAGGTTCTCCAGGGACACCAGCGAGGCTGTCCCCACCACGGCTGCGCCGCCGAACACTTCTAGCACCACAGCCCCTACCGTGTGGAAAGTTGCAGATCCGTAAGGCCACGCCTGGTCCTCCTCCTCCCTTCCCTTCCCCACCCTCTCTTCTAATCACAGACACCCCCCTTCCTTCCACACTCTGTTCCTTGTCACAAGCTTGGCACGTGTCATCCTGAGCCCAGACCCCCCGACGGCTGGCCTTGGCCTGTGGGGGCCCCCGGCTGCTGGCCACGCACAGGAGAGTCTTAAATGTGCGGAGGCGGCAGCGTCTGCTGACTGTATTCTTCATGATGGAACGCATACTTTCCGATGCCCACATTCCTTAAGCTTAACTCTATTCAAGACCAAGTAGAATCAGCTTGGAAGGATAATCTGTAGCCTCCAAAACAACTTCCCACCCAAGCAGTTATTTCTTCAGCACAGATTTTTGAGTACCTGCTATGTGCTAGGCACCATAAATACCGATTGTGCAGGGCAGATGCCAGCCCTGCCCAGAGTTTACAGTCCCTTCGCAGCATCCCTTCCAGGAAGGCACCCGACCTCACTTGAATGCCTCTGGTGTCAGGGAGCTCACTACCTTTCAAGATAGCCAGTGTCGTCGTGCACAGTTGTAAGCACGAGGTAACTGTTCTCTCTGAGGCTCCTTGGCTCTGCCCTGGTGGTAGAATTTCTGCTTGTTGGGCAGGGAGATGGGGCCATAGACCTCTTGCTCTGGCCCCCAGCATGGTACCACGTGGAAATGGCTGACCAGGAAGCTCAGAGCTGAGTCCAGAGGGCGGCTTCCACAAGGGGGCTGCACGAGAGAACTGGGGGCAGGGTCACTGGATTTCGGGAAGGATTTTGCATCCCAACATGAGAGACTCTAAGGGTGGAAAGTGCTAGTGGAGAGGTTTTTAGTAAATCAGGTGGGAAGGAAAGAGAAAGTAAGAGGTGGGCATGCTCATTATAATCATTCAAATTATGATTATTCAGATCATTCAAATTGCTATTATGGCTGACACTTCTAGTCTTATGTGCCAGGCTCTGCTGGGCACTTCCGTCCATTATCTCCTTTAGTCAGGGGGCCACTCCTTGAGGCAGAACACAGGAACGGAGAGGTAAACTGAGGCCCCAGGACACGGAAGTGGAGCAGAGGGAGGGGACTTTGGCACGAGGGTAAAGCGCAGGTGGCCACAGTGCTCACCCCGTCAGCTGACCTTGTTGGCTTCCCACCACCTCAGGAGGCAGGTGCGGCAGGAGTCCATTTTACAGGTGAGATCACTGAGGCCGGAGAGGCGGGTTGAGTTGCCCAAGCTCCCAGAGCTAGGCCACCATAGAAGGAGGCAAGAATCTAGGGGTCAGGAGGCAGGGGTAGAGAAGCAGCCCTCCCCTCAGGACCCTGAGCCCAGATCCCACAAGAGCGTGATGGGCGCGGGGTGCAGCAGCCAGCTTGGAGCCTGCAACCCTTCCCCCAGGGCTGGGGTCAGCCCGAGAGGTGCGAGATGGAGCCCTGATGCCCAGGGTCTGGCAGCTGCAAGGACGTCAGCCAACATACATGTAAACCCCACTTCCCCTTCTCCCCAACCCCATTCTCAGCCTTGGTGGGCAGCCAAACCCTTGGTCTTTCAAAGAGCACCCAGCTTCTCGAGCCATGTTGTGTGGGTGCGCCCCTGTTGGTCTACTTGTCTGTCCCTAGGGTTCTTTGTTCAGAACAGAGAATGAAGCTCAACCTTCTACTAGTGGCCTGATAAAAACACCTTTAGTGAGTGATGGGAGAGGCTGGCCCTGGACCTGCAGAGGGGGAACCCTACTCTGTGCCAGGAGCTGCTGAGAGTTTTACATTTGTGCTTTTGTTTAATCCTCTCAGCAACCTACCTGTGAGCAAGTTATTACTATCCCCATCTTACAGATAAGGAATTGAGGCTCAGAGAAGTTAAGTAATTTGCCCAAGATCACACAGGTAGTCACTGGCAGAGCCAAGTGCTAACTTATTTATTTTATTTTATTTTATTTTATTTTTACTGAAGTATAGTTGATTTACAGTGCTGTGCCAGTCTCTGCTGTACAGCAGAGTGACTCAGTTATACACAGACAGACATTCTTTTGCATTATGGTCTATCACAGGATATTGAATATAGTTCCCTCTGCTGTGCAGTAGGACCTTGTTGTTTATCCATCCTATGTATAATAGTTTGCATCTTTTAACCCCAAACTCCCAATCCTTCCCTCCCCAACCCAAGTGCTAACTCACAGGACTCTGTGACCATCAGTAGTGCCTCCTCTTCTCTCCCTTTGGCCCTGAGTGCTCTTCCCCAGCCCCTGCCCCATGGTTAACACCCTTTTCTCTCTCTGGCTCCCTCTGGGTCCTCAGCTCCAAGATCTACATGGCTGACCTGGAATCTGCACTGCACTACATCCTCCGGGTAGAAGTGTCCAAGTTCTCTGTCCTGGAGGGGCAGCGCCTGGTGGCCCTGAAAAAGTTCATGGCGGTTCTGGCCCAGGTGAGCAGGGCCCTGCCCTCCCTTGTCCGGCAGCCCCACACCACACGGGATCAGTGCGTATCCCTGAAGCAGGCGCCGGGCCAGCCCCTCCCTCAGGAGCTCGTGGTCGGGCTGGACACCTGGACCCGCGGCTGTCCCAGTCTACCAGGGGCTGCTACCCTGCGGTCTGCGCCCTCCTCCCGTCAGCCCTGTACCACCAGGGACAACCCCTTTCCCCCACCCCGCCCTGTGCAGGGGTGGGGGTGGGACCCAGGGCCTGATGCCCTGGGGATATTCCCAGCTGGCTCTGCCTGCCTGAGTCCTCCATCTCAGTTCGAGCCGGGAGTGTGGCCTCTCACTCCCTGCCGTGGTCACTGGGAAAGCAGGACCCGTGGACCCCAGTGAAGGAAAGAAGGCTTTTCTGAATCTCCTCTTTTCCCTCCCAGACTCTGGCCAAAGTCTGACGCAGCTCCCTGGCCTTAGCCGTGCCTTCCTTATTCCTTTGTAGTTTCCTGCCAGCATGGCTACTCCTCGAAGTGTAGCTCCTCCTTACTGGGGACCTGATGTGTGTCAGGCATTTAATCCTCTTAATCCCACCGCAGGGTGGCAAGTGCTACCCCCATTTAAGAAGTACAGGTCGCTCAAGTGATATGCCTTAGGCCTCCTGTTAGGTGGTGTCGTGGCCAGGATTTGAACTGGGGTCCCAGCTTTAGAGCCTGTGCCCCTTCTCTGCCACGCTCCTTGCTCGTCTCTCAAGGTGAGATGTGGGCTGCCTCTTCCCTCTGCACCTGCCGCCTCCTCCCTCCCTGCATCCTTCTCTGCGGCTGCAGGTCCACTGCCGGTGCTGCCCTACTGAAATCCCGAGGCTCTGGCTGGCTCTGGCTGCCGAGGACTTGCTGAGTCAGACGCGGGCTCTGGTCCCCCTCAGAGGCTGACTGCTGACTCAGCCACCCTCGGCCCCCAGGAGCCAGGTCTGAGCCCCTCCTCCTGGCGCAGGTCTGCGGGCAGCTGGGACTACCTCTGGGGGCGGTGTGTGCCTCTCCCTGTGAACTGCCGCCAGCCCAGCCCCTCTTCCCTCCTCACCAGTCCTGGCCTTCTGGTCCACTTGGCTTAGTGACGGGCATCTGTGGTTACACCGAGGACCCTGTGAGGTGGCAAGTGCTTGTCACAGTGCTGTTCCAATCTAAGGCAAGACAGCTTTCAGCCCCTCTCAGATGTTCCACGCAGACTGGGCCCCTGTTCTTCGGCCCAATCTGATAATAGAGCCTTTCCTCAGAGGCCTTGTGAGCCGCCTGGTCCTCAAGTTGCTGAGGCCCAGGGTGGCTGACCCAGAGGATCAGAGGGGAAAAGTCCTCGAGTAGTTCTGTGTGTTGTCTTGCTGCCTGACACATGAGGTGGGGCCCCAGGAAGCAGAGAGGGGGTCCCCTTACCCCCCCAGTCCAATCCACTCTGAAGAACTCATCCCAGGGGAATTGTTTATTGTGTGCTGCTTGCATCTCTCAGCTGGACTCGAAGCTGTTTGGGTTTGGCTTCCAGTGGGACTGTTGCAGCCAGTGTGAGGGAAAAGAATGAGACCCAGGAAATGCCTGAGCGGGGCAGAGGCTTAAGCAGCACCCTCTCCGTGGGGCCTGCCGAGTTTCTGCCCTCAGCAATGCTGGAACTGAGTTTGGAGTGAAGGAGTCCTCCCTGCCAGAAGCCAGGGCCCTCAGAGAGGAAAGTGGAGGGCTGGGGGGCACGGGCTCAGGGGCATCTGCTGTGCAGCACAGCCTCTGGAGACTGCGGAGTATTCTGGCCCTACCCTTGCCTGGGTAGCTTTATCCTGAGTAGCAATAATAGTAGCAGCTACCGTTTCTTGAGCTCTGACAAGGTGTCAGACTCTGCAAGATACTCCTTTGTGTTTTAGCTTATCTGCATTTCTCAGAACAGACTCCACCAGGTGGGTACTAGCATTATCCCATCACAGAGAGGGGAATGGAGGTCCAGAGGGGTGAGGCACCTTGTCCAAGGTCCTCCAGCCAGTGAGTGGCTGAGCTGAGATTTGCGCCTACGTCTCATCTAACCCACACCCCTATGCACTACGTACGTGCGTGGAGCACTGAAAGGCTGAGTGAGTAGAGCTCACTCTGCCTGCTCAGCCTTAGGGACCTGTCAACTGTGAGTATGGCCAGTCGGGAGGCACTGCCCTGCGGCCCAGCCCGGGATCTCCCTGCTGCCTCACGGAAGCGGCTGGCAGGACTGGCCACTGGGTGGCGTGTGGTCACCAGGGTTTCCCTGCTCCCGGCGCAGGGGGACTCCCTGTAGTCCAGAGCCCCTTAATTCATCCTTCCTCCTGACACCGTGGCCTTAGAGGGCGTCATCCTTCCAAATCAGGACGATGGGTGAAGGTCAGTGAGAAACGCTGACTTGAAGCTGTAAATTTGTGTTGAGAGCCCAGAGGCCCGTGTGAGCTGACCAAGAGGGAGCGTGTCAAAGCACAGGATTCTTTCCGGCCACTTCTTCTGCTGGGGGACAGTGTCCAGCCTGGAAATAAGAATACGCCATGACTTTCTCAGAGGACTGGGTCCCTTGGCAGGTTTTTCTGTTTAGGGATCATTCCTGTCTCCAGCACCCTTCTTCTCACAAATGTTTTTCTTTGCTGTTTCTCCTCTTGAGTTTCTCTGGGTTGCCCTGTCGACTGCCTCTTCGTGGTTTATGTGACCTGTCCTGCTACTGCAGCCCTCTCTCTCCCTCCTTCCCCCACCCTCGGTGTGTTCGTGCGTGCGCACACACAGGCATCCATCCTCCTCCCTGGAGTCCTTGTGGTTTTAAAGTGCTGATACTAATCCGATTTGAGTTGACTTATTGTCAGAGTGGCTTTTCATGCTCCTCAGAGACTGTTGCGAGTTCCCATCAAGATGTGGATCTCGGCTCAAGCCCGTGCACTGCCTTGTCCCCATTGGCAGCCCGTGGAATACAAATGAAAGGCCTTTGCCAGCTTCGCCCAGCTGGTCAGTTAGCGAGTCAGCTGCTCTATCAGAAGATGAGCTGAACAGAGGCCCGTGTGGCCCAGGGGTCCCAGCAGCCCTGGGCAGCGTCACAGGAAGGTGCTCAGCCTTCTCCCAGTGAGCGTGGGGTCGGGTCAGAACCGGAGCCTGCAGCCTGGAGAGGGGGCGGCCTTGAGGGCCTGGTCCCACGGAGCGCCTCTGCACACCCCTCCCCATCGCCTTTGCAGGTGCCCCAAAGCAAAGGTAGTGAGGAACCCACACGTGGGTGTTAGGCAGGATGTTTTCCCGGTGGTCTTGGAACATTCTAAAAAACTGCCTCGGCCCACTTCAGCCTGGCCCCCGGCCTTCCCCAGGACTGCGGAACTCTGGGGGACTTATTTCTCACTCTCCCCTTATCGCTCCCATAGTACTTCCCTGGCCAGCCCTCGGTCCAGAGCTTCCTGCGTTCCTTGAATGACTGGCTCAAGAAGCAGCAGAGAAAGAAAATTCCCTACGGTTTCTTTAAAACTGCCCTGGACAACAGGAAGGAGGTGAGTGTGATGCTTGATATCTATGGGAGCGGAAGGGCTTCACCCTGTCACCTCTGACCTCTGTCACCGACCTGCACTCAGGAAGGAGGCGGTGGTCGGGTCCTTCCATTAGGAGCGAGTAAACGGCTGTTTATTGAGCTCTCTCTGTACAGACCTCAGTTAATCCCCGCAGCATGAGAGGAAGGCAGATATTATCCCCATTTAGCAGATGAAGAAACAGAGGTCAAGTAAGTTGTCTAAGATCATACAGCCGGTAAGTGGCTGGGCTGGGATTTAGAACCAGTTGTGAGACCCCGGTGGTGAGAGAGCTTTTAATTCCAGCCCTCTGTTCTTTCCCGGCATGTTGTGCTCCGCAGCACCGCTTCTGTCCAGGGGCAGCTTTCTGGGCTCCTGCTCTCACCACTGTTTGCAAAGGTGGGCATGTCAGCCAGGAGAGGTGCAGAACCTCACGGACGTGTGGGGTGTCAAAGCTTGACGGTACCTTAGAGATGACCCCCCCCCCTCGTTCTACAGAGGGGAGGCTAAGGCTAGAGTAACGACGTGACCTGGTCTGTGTCACGGGTTCTCAGACCTCCTGCTCCTTTGACGGGTGTCGCCAGTGGAAGGGAAATGCCACCTTCAAGGTGATAAACTGAGAAAGGGACCGTTTGTTCTGGGGCTCTGTGCTGACCTGGAGTCTTCTGCAAGTTGCCCTCCCCACTTCCCACGCCAACTCCTTTTTCTTCTCCACATATGCATTCATGCTCGTCTGTGTCCCTTAGGGCGCTGTGGTTGCCGACAAGGCGAACTGGGTAGGCTGCCAAGGGAGTCGGCCACATTTCCGCGGCTTTCCCTGCTCCCTGTGGGTCCTCTTCCACTTCCTGACCGTGGAGGCAGCTCGGCAAAATGTAGACCACTCACGAGAAACAGGTGAGTCTGGGCCTGTGCACCCCTTGTGCCTCAGCCGGCCCCGTCCTGCCCTCCGCTGGCTCCCTGCTGCAGGCCTGAATTTAGGGGAGTCCGCCTTTGCAGCTGACCACACACAAGCAGTGGGGAACCAGAGCGGGGAGGGCCTGGAGTAGCCGCTCAGTCCTGCCCGCTGCCCCCGAGGTGGTGCCCCACAAACGGGCGTGAGGCTGCTCCCTGGCCTTCTTGTAGCCATAAGCCTGATTTATTTTTAGTCTTCACAAGAGAGTTCTGGTTCCATTTTTTATACTCCCATAAAGAAAAGAGCTATGTCTATTTCACAATTTATGCGGCTGATACCGTAGACTCTGAACAATTTTACTGCACTTCCCACTGAAAAATCATTTTCTAGGGGAACCTGGGGAAGTACTTTTCCCCCTTTGCCCTGTTTCATCCCCAAACCGTGCAGCTGCTCTCCACGACCCACACTGCCCCACAGCCGCACACAGCGACTGAACGGGTGGGCATCTAGCTCACGGAGGGACCAGGCTGACGCCAGGCCCTGGCCCAGCCTGGAGGACACAAAGGAGGAAGAGGCAGTCCCTGCTCCCAGTGGACTGTGAAACAGGTGGGCACAGGGCTGCCGTGCAGCCTGCCAGGGCCCAGGGGGAGAGCAGGATGTGTGGGTGGAAGAGAGGGAACGCTCCACGCCATCGGGAAGGGCGGGAGGAGGTAAGTGAGGGGGAATGATGGACAGGAGTCCCCGACAGAGGAGACAGGGGAAGCTGCCGGGTGTGCGGACAGCCAGCCAGTCTGTCAGCCCGGATTTATGGAGCGTCTCCAAAGAGCCGGGCCCTGCTCTTGGGGTGGGGTACAGCAGTGCATGCAGCGAGACGTCCCTGCCTCAAGGGGACAATAGTCCAGTGGCAGGAGACAGACAGTAAACACACAGATCATTTCAGGTGTGATGGTGAGTCGGTGAAGAAGACAGAGCCAAGCGGTGGGGCGGCGGGGGGATGCTGTGTTTAGACAGGGTGTCTGGCTGGGGGAGGCTTCTCGGAGGAGGGGCCCCTGTTGCTGAGACCTGATTGGTGAGAGGGAAGCAGCGGTGGGACATCCGGGATGAGAGCCTCCCGGGCTGTCTGCTCAGGCTGCCTTAACAAGGTGCTACACACTGGGTGGCTTAAACAGAAACGTGTCTTCTTACAGTTCTGGAGGGGCTGGAAGTCCATGATGAAGACGTTGGCAGGGTTGGTTCTGCTGAGGCCTCTCCTTGGTTTTGTAGATGGCCATCTTCTCCCTGGGTCTTCCCACGGTCCTCAGTGGGGGTGTTCCTGGCTGCGTCCAATTTCCTCTTCTTACAAGGACACCAGTCATATTGGATTAGGATGGACCCCAGTGACGTCATTCTCACTTAATCACCTCTTTAAAGGCTCTGTGTCCAAATACAGTCACATTCTGAAGGTCTCAGGGCTAGGACTTCAACATAAGAGTTTTAGAGGACACAGTTCAGCCCATAACGCAGGTCAAGGACTGGTAAGTTCAGGGAACAAGTCTGGTGTGTGTGCAGCACCAGAACGAGGCCAGTGTGGCAGAGCCTGGGAGTGGGGGAAGCAGGAGAGGAGGTGGGCACTTGGAGGACCTGGTGAGGGAGGGAGGTAGATTTCAGTCTCTGCATTATGAGAATCGACTAGGGACCCTAAGCAGGGAAGTGATGCACACGATCGGCGCTTTAGAGCGATTACTGGGTGGAGGGTGGGCTACAGCAGGGCAAGGGGGAGGCAGAGCAGCCAATTAGGAAGTTGTGGAACTTGTCCAGGAGAGGTCGTGGTGGCCTAGACTAGAGTTGTAGGTGTGCACGTGGAAGAAGAAGTGAGCAGGTTTGGGAATATTTTAAAGGTAGAGCTGATAGGACTCAGTGACGGATTGGATGAAGACTATGCAGGATCAAGGACTATGGTCGGACCTTGGACTTGCTGGGCCTGAACGTCAGGTAGTTGATGGTCCTATGAGCCGAGAAATGGGAAGGCTCAGGGCGGGGAGGGAGTAGATGGGGGAGGGTACACTTCGTGGTCTGTGCCTGTTGGATCGCTGAATGGAGGTGTAGACTGTTGAGTCTGCAGTTCTGGGGGGAGGTCCAGGATAGAGACACAAATCTTGCGGTCATTAGCATATAGACGGTAGTTAAGGCCTCGGGACTGGAGGAGCCCAATAGTGGGTGGGCAGAGAAGAGTGCTGAGGCCTGAGCTCTGGGGCATTCAGCATCCAGACGTCTGCTAGGGGAGCAGGGGCCAACAAAGGAGACTAAGAAGGAGTGGCCACTGCAATTTCAAGAGGTCCCCCAACATAAAGAGTTTCAAGAGCGAGGACATAGTCAGCCGAGTGGGGAGGTGGTGTGCGGCAAGGACCTCGCTGGCAAGAGCTGTTTCAGTGGGTTAGTGGAGAGAAAGGCCTGGTTGGGTTGGGCTGAAGAGAGAGGAGCCGGGAAGAAAGTGGAGGTAATGGGGGAGTGACTGGGGTGTGACTGGGGTGTGACTGGGGTCAGAGAAGGGGTTTCTTCGTTGTAGTTCTTTTTTCTGGTCGGAAGGAGCCCATACAAGGGAGAAATTGATGATGCCATAACACAAGAAAATATTCGCAGGAGTGAAATCTTGGAAGAGGCGAGAGGGGTGAGGTCCAGAGCATGAGCCAGGTGGAGGAGGTGAGGATAGCTGCAGGGCAGGTGGTGAGTGGGTGACGGGGGTGGAAGCAGGAGCTGGTGAGAGGCAAGGCACAGCTTGGCGTGGGCACTGACGGTGCCAGAACCGAGGGCACGGACCGTGTTGGTAAGTGGGACAGGGAGCAGCGTGCTGAAGTCCCAGTGGATGGAGGGGTCAGACTCGGAGATGGAGCTTTTAAAGGGCTGGGGGGTTCGCAGCAGGAAGGAGAGAGAGTTTGGAAGCCACCAACAGCAGGGAGGGTACTTCCGCCACCTCCAGCCCCGAGTGTGGAAGACAGAGGGGTTTAAGGGGGGCGGGTTGGGGGGAGCAGTGGTATCTTCAGGGAGGAGCCTGTGTCAGAGCAAGAAGAGGGGGGGTATTCAGAGCCTGTGCTGTTGCCAGGCCAGAGAGCCCAGTGGGAGGAAGTGAGGGGGCCGGGGAGAAATGGAGACAAATTGGGGAGCGTTCAGGGCCAGATCGGGATGGGCTCTGGATGCAGCACGGCACGATGGGGAGCGAGTTGGAACAGGAAGCCTAAAGCAGGAGGGGCAGAGTAGGGGCCCACGGGATGGGTGATGGGCACTCTGGCCCCTGCCTTCCTCTCCAGCCACGTCTCTAAGAGCCTGAGTGTCCTGACAATGCGTTTGGACTTTATCCTGAGTGTCCGTAAGTGATGAGGGCCTGGATAAGAGGCAGACAAGGGAGACTGAGGTTTACGAGTTTGGGAGGAGATGGGGTCAACTCTAACATGACCCCTGGGAGGTGAAGTAGAACAGGGAGACCTGGGCCCCTCACCAAGTGGGCTGGGGTGTGTGTTCCCCGTGCAGAGGCGGCCACGGTGGGCCTGTGATGGGAACGGTGGTGAAGCCAGCAGGGGCAGGCGGCCGGAAGGGCCCCTGTGACTGGAGTCTCCTCTCCCCTGTAGCCAAGGCCCAGGAGGTCCTCCAGGCCATCCGGGGCTACGTTCGCTTCTTCTTTGGCTGCCGAACCTGCGCCAGCCACTTTGAGCAGATGGCCACTGCCTCCATGCACGAGGTGGAGGATCTGGACAGGGCCGTCCTCTGGTTCTGGTCTAGACACAACAAGGTCAACGCTCGCCTCGCAGGTAAGGAAGGGCTGCCTCCAAGGCTGGAGTCACCTGCAGAGGGAGAATGAGGCGGGGGAGCTTTGGAGTCTGGGACCAGAGGCAGGAGTCGGGACCTTCTTTGTCCTCTAGGTTACACCCCGTGTTTCACGGTGCTTCTCAGCACCCAGAGCCCTTTCACTTGCTCTACCAGCCCTGCTGATGTATGTCAGTATCAGACCTATTTTCTAGATGAGGAAACTCCGGCTGTGGCACCGTGGGACCCTGGTCTTCCGATGCCATTGCTCACTCTCTCGCCCACACCAGGGCCCCTCCCTCTGGCCTGTTGGGGTCCCTT
This sequence comes from Physeter macrocephalus, assembly GCF_002837175.3. Classification (NCBI taxonomy): domain Eukaryota; kingdom Metazoa; phylum Chordata; class Mammalia; order Artiodactyla; family Physeteridae; genus Physeter; species Physeter macrocephalus. Next base: position 50,521,757 of record NC_041217.1, read on the forward strand.
TCCTGCCTCGCATGTCCTGCTTTCTGGCTCTTGGCCCCTTACTTAAAGCAACAGAGAGGAGAGAGCTGGGCCTCTCCCGCCCTGGGAGGGGTATAATGATAAAATGTACTTGAAGAGAAAATCCTGGTCCTTCCTAGAAAAACCAGGGACCGATTCTCACAGGGGAGGCCTTGTCTTCTGAATATATATACCTCATTTACAGTGTTTTCTATTCCTCCTGCACAGGAGTCAGACGGGTCCAACAGGCAAAAGCATTAAACTCCAGGGGTGACCAGAAGCTGGTGGGTGGGGAGGGAGCCACCTGTGGACGGAGCCTGGGCTTGTCTGTGGGGAGAGAGGAAGTGTGTTTGGCTGGGACGGACCTCCCAGGGGCGGGAGGTGGGGGATGAGGCCTGGGGTGGGGCCAAGGTCAAAGGAGCCCCGTGGAGCAGGTGGCTGTGCCGGTGGCTGCGCTTGCTGTGCATCTCCTGGGGCCTCCTGGTGGACTTCAAAAGAAGACACGTGCTGTCTCTCCTCCCACCCCTTCTCTCCCTGCCCCTGCCCCGCCCCTGCCACCAAATGCTCATTTGACCCTCCAGCCTCATGACCTGCAGGCTCCTGGCTTCTCTGGGGGCCCAGCTGCTGCTGGAGGGCCAGGAGCCCATGCCTCTCTCTGAAGGGAAGGCCGAAAGGAAGGCAGTATCCTACTCTCTCTAGGGGGGGTCCTTTCAGATCAACTAGTAACAATAATGAGCAGGTGCAAATGGAGTGCTCCCTTTGCAAGGCCTGATCACTATTACTTCTCACTGGGCCCTTGGAATCTACATGTTGCTCCCTCCCCAAAATAATCATTCTGATTTTTATATCACTTACTGCTGCTGCTGCTTCATTCTGGCCAGCAACTTTTTTTTCCTATTAAACCCTTTAGGGGAGGTGCCTCTTCCAAGAGAGATGGGCTGATTGACATTCCCCAGGTGACACTGGAAGAGGGGCCGGTGGCAGGCCCTCTGGGGCTCAGCCTGGGGCTCTGCCCACAATGCCAAGCCTGCCTGGGGTCCCAGTAGCCTGGTGGGAAGGGCAACTTCTTGACTCTCTCCTGAGTGTCCTTTTCCCCATCCAGGCCCCCAGGCCTCCCCACACCCCACCCCTTGGGGCCCACCTGAGGAAGAAATTCCACTAACTCCTACCTACCCCAGAGGGCCGCAGGAGTAAAGGAGAATGCCTCGTAACTACCATGTGCCTTGAACTCTTGCTTTAAAAACATTTTCCCTTTGATTACAAAAAGAATGTATCTTCACTTGCATAAAACCTGGGAAATTTTGGAAAAATGCAAAGAAGATACATACTAGTGGACCAACCACAGTCTGCAAGACAGCTCGTTCTGAATCTTCTTGTCCTTTCTCATGTCTGGTCCAGGGGTACAAACCAGCAGTGAAGTTGACAAAGAGAGACAGTGGGTTAACACGGGGAAGTGACTGGAAGGGAAGCTGTGGAGTTCTGGGAGCGGGGGAGGGTAGGAGCGTCCTCTCCCAGAGAGGCACCAGTGTTGGGCTCTGCGGTGGGCCAGGCCCTGTGCTAGGTCTTTCATCTGCCCTCTCTCGTGCCCATCCTTTCCCAGGGCAGCAGTGCCCCCTTTTTGCAGATGAGGGAGCTGGCATTCTGAATGGAAGAATGCGGTCTGGGCTTCCGGGTGGCCAGTGTGTCACAGGCAGCCTGTGTGTGCTTCTCTCCCCAGGTGCCCCCAGCGAGGACCCCCAGTTCCCCAAGGTGCAGTGGCCACCCCGTAAGCTCTGTTCCTCCTGCCACAGTGAACTCCAGGGTGTGCCTGAGTGGGACCTGGACAACACCCTCAACTTCTTGAAGACCCACTTCTCCGAGAGCAACATCGTCCTAGATCTTCCTTCAGCCGGCCTGGGCCCCCGGAGGGGTGCATAGAGGATGGCAGTCCCCCCAATGCAGGTGGAGCTGGAGCTGGTGACCGGAAATTTTACTCTGGGCCCTGAGAAGGCTGAGATCATGGTGGGCCCAGGGACAGTGTCCCCTGGAACCACCATCCCAGATGTTCCAGCAGAGGGACCTGGGGCAAGTCACCCCCAGGAGACGCAGGCTGGCCTCAGCCTGGCCAGAGATGAGCCAGACCAGGAAGCTCCTGAGCACATAGCAGAGCTTCAGAGGGATAAGTTGGAGCAGCCAAAAGGGCGGCAATGCTTGAGCAGGCGAGACACAGGAGCCATGTTGTTGGCTGAATTCCTGGCTGGGAAGAACCTCCCCAGAGGCCCTTCAGAGCTGAGGCGAGTGGGCCGCAGCTCCAAGCAGCTGGCCAGCGTCCCTGACGGGGAGCCAGAGGCCGGGGCCAGGCAGGGCCAGAGCCAGTGGCTCCAGATGCTGGAAGGGAACTTCTCCCACCTGGACATCAGCCTCTGTGTGGGGCTCTCCTCCCTGTCCTTCATGGGCCTGCTGGCTGTGTACACCTACTTCCGGGCCGGGATGAGGGCCCTGAAGGTCTATGCCAGCCACCTCGCAGCCTGAACCATCCAACTTGGGAGGGGGCAGGATAGGGAGCTGCCATCCATGGGCTCTTCCAGCCCCCTGCACCCCGCCCCGCCCACCTTGCTCCTTGTCCAGGAAAATCTAGGAAAACCAGTTGTTGCAGCAAACCTCCCTGGGGCTTCTGGAAAGGGATGTTCCATAGACAGGAAGACATGCACAGGGTCCAGGTTCATCTGCCAGCACAGGGGCAGGACAGCCTTGGGCAGTGGGGTTGGGAGACTCCGTCCTGGGCCTCTCAGCACCGAATTCCTCTTTTTCAGCTTGTTTGAAGTCCTGCCTCATTCTTCCTGAAGCTTCAGTGATTCCCGCTTGGTGTTGGCCCTAAACTGGGGCAAGTGAGGCTGCAGTTTCCAAGGTTTCCCATCTCCAGAGGAGGGGCCCCTGGGGCTGGAGTGGACTCCTTACTACATCCCGGGACTCCGTCCATCCTGCTACAAAGAGCCCTTTGCACCAGAGAAGGAAGGACTGCCTCTGGCCCTCTGTGCCCGCCCGTCCTCCAGCCCCTCAGACCCTCCTGGGTGGGGTTTGGCTTTGGGGGGGGCTCCGGAAGCTTCTGGAAGTCATGCTGGTCTCCCAGGTGAGGTCTGTGGGAGGAGGGCCTCTGGCTGGCTCCTTCCCAAACCTTGGGTACAGGAAGGGTACAGGCTGGAATCGGTGTGGTGATGGTACTGGGCTGGGGGCGGGGGGTTAGGGAGGGCTGTTGAGATCTCCAGTGCCTTAGTGAAGTGTTTGCTTTGAACGTGCTTTGGCTTCTCCGCATTGAGCTCCACCCCTCTTGGAGCTGGGTCTTTTGTCTCTTGTTGACTTTCATCTCCAAAATAGATGCTAATCTTTACTGTGGAGGGAGGGGAGTGTCGTCCCTCTCAAGGGTCCACCTCCCATCCTGTAGAGGTTAAAAGGGTCAGAGGGGAGGGTGACGCTGTACACATGCTTGATCTCCACTCTGCCCCACGGTCGAGGGGGCTCTGGAATAAATTATTTTTGTTAAGGCAAGCGCCGGTGTGTTCCCTAACTTGCTACTAGTGTCCGGGTCTGGGTAGAATGTGCAAAACCCAGCCTGACCTGGGATGCAGCCAGCTCCCGGGGGGTCAGAGCGCCCTTGTCATAGCCCCTCTCTCCTGGATGGGGCCCTCCCCCACTGTCCACAGAGCTCTCTGGGCCCCCCGAGCCCCTCAGTCCCGCCTCCTCCTGCTCCCCCGCCCTCCCAGGGAGCACCTTGGCCTGCGCCTGCCTGACCCCCTCCTCAGGCAGGCGACCTACATCTCCAGCTCTCCTTGGAGGAAGGAGAGAGGGCTTGTTTTCAAGAGCCAGCCTGGGCTGCCTGCTCAGCAGGGAGGAGTCAGCCAGATTGGCGAGCCTGCCCCTAATCCGGCCTGCTGGGTTTTACAAGGATCAGAGCAGCTGATAATGAACCTCATTAAGGGGGAGCAGGAGCCTCAATCCGATTTGGGGTTTTCTCTTGGACATCTTTGCTCTGCTCAGATGGCCTCGGCCCTGGGTGGAGCAGGTGGGGTGCCAAGCACCCTCCCTCTGCTAGGGCAGCTGGGTGGGGAGGGTGGAGGGGGGCAAGGCAAGTCGACCCCCCGCTTCCCTGCTTGTGTTAGCCCTGTGTCACCTCCTCAGCTGCCTGGCTCCTCGGGTGGATTGCAGCCCGGAGCGTCTCTGCAGGCCTCTTGTCTGTCCAAGAGTTTCCTCTCTGTGTCCTTGCTCTAGTCACCCACCTGCCCCCTCCATCCTCCAAGGCGGGCTCGGCTCATCTCCGCCCCCGCCCCACGGGGCCCTGGCTGGCAGGCTGACAGGCCCACCAGAGGGTGAAAGAGGCTCCCGGGGCCAGTGCCCACTGGGCCAACACCGCTTGAGTACGCCCACTCCCTCACCCCCTGGTACCTGACACGATGCCAAGAGCAGAGGATTTCTACCAGCCAGCCCTTATGGCTCCAGTGACCGTATTTTCTAAAACCAGGCTCGGGTGTTCAGAATTAGGACGAGGCTGGAAAAGCCGATGGAGCAGCCCCAGCTCCACGGTGACTGCCCACAGTGCCCGAGGCAGGAGGCAGGGCCTTACGTGGGGCCACCAGGGCCCTGGTGGTGGCTGTGGGTCCCCTTCGTCACCGCGGCCTCTGGCAGGCAGCCGAGCATCTTTTCACCCCATCCCAGCCCCTCTGATTGATAAACAGGGGTGGGCCTCCTCCTTAGCAGGACTGCTGCCTTTCACCTTGATTTCCCCAGGGCTCTTAGAAGCATCGATAAACCCGCTTCGCCCACCAGCTGGTCCCCTCCCCCACCCGGGCTGCCAGCCTGGGAGCTGGGGCTTCTGTGGTTTGAATGCAGCCAGCCTGTCGTTCTAAGTTGTTCTCTGCACCTTAGGAGAGCTCCCATGCAGGAGAGGTTCCTCAGAGGGGCCCTGCAAAGCAAAGGGCCCTTGTTCTGGGGCCCGACAGAGAAATTCACCTCTGCCTGGGATGTTACATACTGAGTTCAGGGATGATTTCCGGGAGGAGGAGGGAACTGGGCTGGGTTTCGAAGGATGAGTGGGTGTTAGCAAGGAGAGCGAGGAGGAAAAGGCGTCACAGGCAGAGGAGAGAGCACACGCCAAGTCCAACACAAGAAATTCTAAGCAAAAAGCTTCAAAAAAATTTTAAGGATTTTTTTTTTCCAGTGCTGCACTGGGCTAGAAGCTGGGGATAAACAGAGGAAAGAGACGTGCTGTTATGGAGCTTACGCTCTAGAGGAAAAGACAGACAAGTGAGGAAAAAATGACACACTGTGGGAAGTGCTCTGAAAGATAAAGAACGGCAAGGGGGATGGGGAAGTGTCTCTGAAGCCTGAAGGAAGGAAAGCCAAGAAGGGGTCCCATGGGCAGTGGTGGAGGGACCACCAGCCTGAAGGGCTGCTTCATTCAGAACCCCCCCCCGGGCTGTGGAGGGCCCAGAGCGGGGGCCCACCTCTCACCTGGCCCCTCCACGGCAGCCTTGGCCCAGGATGGGGTCGGGGGAGCCTCCGCGACTCTGCTCATCGCAGAGGAGGGGTCTCCTCCCCAAGCCTTGGTCTCTGCCCCGGAGAAGAGCACCCCTGCGAGTGGGGCGTGATGGCCTTCAGGAGGGTCACCGGAGTGCACAGGGCTGATGTCTCAGCCTTCCTGCTTACCCCCTCTGCCCCTTCCCTCTAGGTGTCACCTGTGCCTGGGGGGCTGGGGGGGTGGTACCAGGCATGGGTGCTAGACAGGGAGGAGAAAGTCTGGAAGTCACAGGGCAGAGGTGGAGGCACCCCTGCCGAAAGGAGGGGTAAAGCTAAGGGGGACAGCCCATGGGGGCATAGGCCTTGGGCATGTAGAGGAAGACTCAAGGAGCATCTATTTAGATTCTAGGGTGAGATCTACCTGGCAGGGCTGGCAAGTTTCCAGGTGCTTCTTTGGCAAGACTTGCTCATCTCTACACTGAGAGAGCAAAAGGCCTCTCCCTACCTAGGGCGGCTGGGCTCCCCCAGAGGAAAGTGGGCCTCAGTGCTGCCTGTTAACCTCCTTCCTCCACCACCGCGATGGCACGTCCTGCCCTCACCACTGTCTTCCTGGAAGCCTCTGCCACGGCAGAATTGCAGCTTGTGGTTGGAAGGGACCAAAACCTCGTCTAGGTTGAATCTGCTCTACCGTGTCCCCATCAAGTTCTCAACCCTCAGCGCTTCCGAAGGTCACAGAGTTTAGCGAATAATGTTAAGAATATTGATCATTTGATAAAAACTCAGCTAAGATCCCATTTTTACACCGTACACCAGAGTAAATCCCAGTGATGCAAAAACTAAGGCATAGGAAAATATAGCTGAATACTTTACTGTGTTTTAAGCACAAAAACAGTGGAAAACGTAACTAAGGTGAGAGTTTGAACTACTTGATAACACCAATTTTTAAAAATAAAAATAAAATCAAGCTATCTATTAAAAGAACTGGGAAATATATGCGATAAATATCACAAAAGAGGCACTTCCAACTGGTGGTCCAGTGGTAAAGAATCCGCCTTCCAATGCAGAGGATGCAGGTTCAATCCCTGGTCAGGGAACTATGATCCCACATGCCGTGGGCAACTAAGCCCACGCGCCACAACTACTGAGCCCACATGCCGTGGAGCCCATGCGCCCTGGAGCCCACACACCACAACTAGAGAGAGAAAACCTGCACGCCACAACTAGAGAGAAGCCCGAACGCTGCAATGAAGAGACCGTGCACCACAGCAAAGAGATCCTGCATGCTGCAACTAAGACCCGGCACAGCCAAAAAATAAATTAAAAAAAAATATTAAAAAGGAATATGTCCATTATGAAATATGCCATCTTCAGACAGAGAGCAATTTGCAAGTATTGACCTAAGATGTCCAAGGATACATTTCTGTTAACATAAATATTACTATTTATTACTATCTTTATTAATAAATGTACATATTTAACACTGTGATTATTGAATGTAATTTAATGTAAATGTAAATTATTAAATAATATAATATATCCATATATATTAATAATTAATTTATAGCATTGTTTTATATATATATATATATATATATATATATATATATATATATAAATGTTTGGCTAGAAAAAGTCTGGAAGAATATACACCAAACTATGACCAGTGCAGTTATATCTAGAAAGTGAGGTTGGGTGGACTTAAAACAGGGCCGGGACTAGAGTGAGCAAGGGAGGTATGTAGGGTGCAAAACTTAAGGAGACACTTATCTTCAGGGTCTCACTATTTCAGGTCAGCCCCTGAGAGTGAGTGCCTCTTTAAATTTGGTGCCAAGGTGCCTCCATAGCCTCACCCTCATCCTGGCTCCGACTTAAATACTTAAGTATGTTTTTGAATTTTTGCAATAAACATTTTTGAAACAAAAAAAAAATAACAAAGAAAATAAATAGAATTAAAGGATCTTACAGGTCTATTGTAAATAAGAAAAGCACTAAAGCCCTATTAAAAATGATGAGCCAAAGTATTAAAACCAGAAGAGAGATGCCACTTTTGTCTATCTTGTTGGCAAAAATGGAAGGAAAAAAAAAAAAAAGATAGTGGTAGCTAGAGTGAGAGGAAATGAGATGCATCAGTTATCTATTGCTGTGTAACAAACCACTCCAAAGCTTAGCAGTTTGAAACAACAACAATCGTTCATTTTGATCACAAGTCTGCACCTTGAATGGAGTTTAGCCTAAAATGGCTCATCTCTGCTCCATGCAGTGTATCTGAGTGTGGTCCATCTGGCAAGTTGATGCTGGCTGTCACCTGGAAGCTCAGCTATGCAGTGGGCAGGAGGCCTCAGTTCCTCTCCATGTGGGCCTCTCCATGTGCTGCTTGGGCTTCCTCACAGCATGGTAGCTGATCTCCAAGAGCAAACATCCAAAGAGAACAAGGTGGAAGTGCATGGCATTTTTATGTGCTAGCCTCAAAAGTCAAATAGCATTACTTTTGCCATTCTTCATTGGTTGAGGCAGATTTAAAGGCTCACCCAGGATGCAGATACAACGGGCTTCCCAGGTTCAAGAAGAGGAGTCCCAGGCTCCACCTTCACCTAAAGGAGTCCCAGGCTCCACCTCCACCTAAAGTTCTGGAAAACTATATAAGATGGAAGAGATTGTTGAGTTCACCTTCGTACAATCTGCCACAGAGCACTCTCAAACACTGCTAGTGGTAGTATAAACGGATACAAATTTGGGGATATATGTAATGTTTAATGTAATGTAACTGGTAATAAGTTTTAAAAGCTTTAAAAATATATATAACCTTTGATCCAACAATTCTATTTTTGGAATCTATCCTAGGGAAGTAATTGAGGATATTTACTAAGATTTGCTACATGATGAATATTTATAATACCAAAACAAGATTGACCTAAAGTCCAAAGTAGGAGATTGATTAAATTCTGGTACATCATTACAGTGGAATACAATACAGCAAACAGAAATTATTTGAATGTGTATTTTTTAACCTGAAAATATTTCCACATCATATTGGTAAGTGAAAATATGAAGTTGCAGAAATAGTATGATCTTGTTTTTGAAAAAAGAAAACACGCATATACTTATGGATACTGGATATAGGAGAGAAAACCTGGGATATATACACCAAAAATGTTAACAGTGGTTAATAGTCAGTGGTGGGGTTATGGGTGTTTGGTTTTCTTTTTATTTATCTGTATTTTCTTATTTTTATTAAATAAATATATACTACTTGTACAATTGAAAACACTTTTAACAGGCCAAGAATATGAACTGTCAATTCATAAAAGAAGAAATACAAAGATCGATAAATATATGAAACAATATCTTTCAATAATCAAGGAAGTGAAAGATTAATAAAATATCTTTTTCTATACATCATGCAACAATAAAATCTGATGCTGGTAAGGTGATAATGTAAGTTGGCAGAATATTTCTGAAAAAAATCAATCTTAAAGATGTTTATACTCTTTGATTCAGTAATTTAACTGCTCAAAATCTATCCTAAGGAAGTAATCAGAGATACTGACCAAAACCTGGAAACACCTACATGTCCACCATCAGAAGACCTGCCCCCACGGGGTGCAATGCCCACAGGGCAACTGGGTCCCCCCTTCCCAGGGCCATAGTTCCCACCTCTTCCTTTTGCATTCCCGATTTGGAGGCCAAGGGACAGTTACCTTTATCATCACATTTGCACTGTTGATTTAGAAGAGGGAAATATTTCCAAGCACTCATATCTCCATGAGTCATGTTTCAACTAAAATGAAGAAAGCGTTATCTGTGTGAAGAATATTCCTATATATTTGATACTCTGGCAGAGCATATCTCTGTGTAAGAATGGAGCTAGCTCACTTCATTCCTTACCTCAGCTGCCTGCCCCTTGGGCATGAGTTATGACCTGATTTTAGACTCAGCTGAGACCTCACTCCTTCGGGAAAGCCCTCTGAGCCCCTCAAGCCTGAGTCAGGTGCGCCAACCCCGTGAGAGCACTTACCACCCGGCAACGAGGTCCCCTGGCTGTGGCCTCCTCCCGCAGCTCCTCTGAGCTCCACGAGGACAGGGACAGTTTTCCGCTCTTCCACTGCAGCGCCAGGACTTAACACGGGGCCTGGCACATCAGAGGTGGCCAGTGGATGTCTTTTGAATAAATGGGCATACATCCTAGGATCTGCATCTCTCAAAGCATGTTGTTCCTTTTTGTACCCCTTTCAGCGCCTCTCAGTGAGTGCTCTGAGCATCAAAGATGCTTAACGATGTTAGGACGAGGGAATAATAAATTATTAAAAATTTAAGAAATTATTGGGACTTCCCTGGCGGTCCAGTGGTTAAAACTCCATGCTCCCACTGCAAGGGGTGCAGGTTCGATCCCTGGTCGGGGAACTAAGATCCCACATGCCGCATGGTGTGGCCACAAAAATAAAGAATTTAAGAAATTATTAAGTGGTATAATTATTATTACCACTGTGGATAAACGATATTTTAGAGTCAAGAGACCTGGGTTCAAATCCTGATGTGCTCCTTACCAGCCACATAACCTTGGCAAGTGTTCTCTGAGCCTGAGTTTCTTCCTCTGTAAAGAAGTTAGCACGGGGTTAAAGGTGTGCGTGACAGGGCCCAGCACATCACAGGGTTTCAGACAGAGTCCTGTTATCGATAGCTTCAGCCTTCTCACAGTGGGCCAGGGATCGGGAAGGGGGGTGGACTCCAGAGACCCAAGCAACAAGGGACAGCCAGACAGCCAACACCCCTGGCTGCACGAGGCGCCAGGCCCTGGGTGTTGGAACTGGCCTGGAGGCTTGGCCGCTCCCTACGGCTGTGGAGCGGCAGAGACAGGGCCCTGCTCCACACAGCGGCTCAGGACAGTTCCTCAAAGGCAAGAGACACTATGTTTTCAAAGTCTTCTCTCTGAGGCCAGTTTCATTCATGGCCGCAGCCACAGGTCAGACCACGGGCACCAGCCTGAAACGTGTGTGGTAAAATGGACAAATTACCCTGATGAGTTCCAATTTTCACTCTCCAGGAGCAATTCCCCACAGGCCTGTTCCAGAGCTGCAAGTGTGAAATGCGGCCTTCATGGTGGATTACCCGCCTAAAGGAAGCTGTCATCTCCAGGCCTCGGGGAGAGAGTGGGGCTAATTCTGCCCCTTCCTGGGAGCATTCCTTTCTGTGTCCAGCTCCTGGCCTGAGCAACCCTTCCTGTCACCACTGCCCTGTTTCTGTGACTGAAAAGACTGAATCCACGTTGTGTGTGTGTTTGGGGGACAAGGGAGGACTTGGTACGGCGGGCCATGCGCGATGCAGGTTGGAGAACAGCCTCCTACAGAGGGGCTGCTCCTTGCACCTTATCTCCCTTCTAGGGGAGAGTTTTGGGTAGGCTTCTCCTGAGGGGCAGGAACAATCATAGCAGATAGGTATATGGTGCCCTGTCCTCAGGGAGCATGAGTTCCATTATAATTGAGCCACAGAATGGCTGAGGTGCTGAGGAAGCCCTGAGCCGTCACCTGCTTTTCAGGAGGGGAGGTGGCAGGGAGGCACACAAGAGGAACAGGTGTTCACTGGGGAGTTAGCGTGAGGGGCGGGGTTGAGGGAAAGCACCAAGAGTGAGTGGGAGGGACGTGGCTTAAGCAGGGCTCTGAAGGAGCAGCCTGGAAGTCGGGACTTGATCGGCAGGGGCTGGTGGGGTGTTTCAGCAGGAGAGGGCACAGTCTCAGGTATTTTTTAGCAAGATGTCCCTGCCGTGAAAGGTGCAGGCCTGAGGTCCAAGTTCTCCTCAGCCAGTAACATGTAACACCTTGGTGCGGTTGCCCAGCTGTGCTCTGAATGCTTGCCCACCTCTCCAGTTGCCTCTCTGGCCATACCCACACGTACCCTCCCCACCCCAGGCTGGACAGTAGGACTTGTGGGCCCCCTAAGTCTCTCAGGATCTCTAACTCCATGGGCCTCCTATGTGCTCTTCTCCCCGCCAGAAATCCTTCTCCACCAAGCTGTCTGGGATCCTAGGTCACCTCCTCTGAGAAGCCTTCCCTGGCCCTCCTTATACACCCTACCGCCAACCCCACAGTCAGGCTCTTCCTCCCCTCCCCTCTGCAGCCACACTAAGCACCCTCCTTTTCCTCTCTTGTTGCTCCCTGCATTATTGAAGGTGTGTGCTGACCACATAGCCTCCCCCGTCAGACTGTGAACTCTGGGAAGGCAGGGACTGCATCCTGTCCATGCCTGTATCTCCGTGTTTGTCACCCCCGCTGCTCAACGAGTGGTTGATGAATGAATGTGTGACCTCCACACGCACTGGTAAGTAAAACACTTCCTGACTTTGCTAAGACTCATCTCCTCTCTGTCCCAGGCCAGTTCGGCCCTCTCTGCCCTGGCTGCACTCAGTACCCTAGGGAGAACAGAGATGCCAAAAAGTTTTGTTTTTTTTTTTTTAATTTATGTTCTCAGAAGCACTGTAAGATTTGTCCATTGATAGACCCTTCTTAGCAAGCTTTCGGCACATGGTCTCTCCGGCAGAGCAGTTGAACATCTTATATACACAGGGCCCCCCAACCCCCCAAGTGCCATGCCTTCTTAAAGCTTAGTCCCAGAACAGGCCCAGTCACACATCTGCTGCATTCTATTGGTTAAAGTAAGTCACAGGCCCGGCCCAGATTCAAGGGGAGGGTACTCCACAAAGGCAGAGATACTAGAGATGTTCATTAGGCATCATTTGTGTGACACATGACCATGTGACCTCTTCTGACTAGTATAAACCCCAAAGGTCTACTCCATGGATGAGAATGTGGTGTGGTGTCTGTGCTCTTTAAGGATGTGGTCATGAAAGTGGCAACCAAATTTTTGAGAGCAACTCGTTTTTGTGCTTTCAGGAAATAGTCAACAATCTAAAATTCAGTTAAAAATCATAGCCCGCTTTGAAAAAGCAAAGATCTAATCGTGAATTTTGGAGATCATCTCTTATCATTGTCATTTAAATAAATGGTGGAAAAGCAAGTAACTCCAGATGGTAAAGTTATTTTGAGAGAATTTACAATAATTCAGGCACTAACTCTAAAGCATACGTAACCTACACATAGCAAAATCACACTTTCAATTAAATTTATTCGAAGGCAAAACTTTGTGGGAAGGAATAGTCCTGGGCAGAACTGCCTGGTAATGGTCCTGGCTGCCTCTGAAGAGGGAGCCCCTGAAACCTGCTGTGTCCACACAGAGGCCAGATGCGTGCCACGCGGGGGTGCACAGACCTAATTCTGCAGGGCAGGCAGTGGGCTAGAAGTCCTCTCACGTGCTTCCAGCCTGAGGATCCGGTCCTGCGATGCCAGAGGTGGCTTTAAAAAGGGGCCAGGACTTGGAAAGAGGGAAAGAAGCAGTGTGCACCCTGGGCCTGGAGCAGCACCCTGGGGGCTGGTGGGCAGGAACCCCCCAGCCTTGTCCCAGCAAGCAGCGCTGAAGCAGGAGGCTGGTGTGGCTTTTCCTGTGCCTTGGTGTCTGGGTGGTTATCCCAGGCTTTCCCCTTCTTCTTTAACTCTCATCACAGGGATCACATGGCACATGTAATAAAGTCCAATGAGTGCCACGGGAGAGCAGGAAGTACATGAAAAGCCAGGGACCATTAGGGGTGAGAGGTAAGTAGGGCCCTGACAGCTGAGTAAGCCTGAGTCCCCAGCCAGCGACCACATTGATAACAGGCCCGGCAGCCTAAACAGGCCCGACAGGGCCGCGCGGCCCAGCAGCAGCTGAGAGCCTGCCTCTGCCCCTGGGAGGATGCACTCCTCCCATTCTCGGGCTGCAGCAGTGGATTACTTACAAACTCACTTGCTCCTTTATTCGTTCATGGAACATATATTTACAAAGACCCCATAAATATGCTGGTCCCTACACTTGGAGCTGGAAACATAATGGCAAACACGATCGTTTCTTTACTGTCAGCAGAGAGTGTCAAGGACGGGGCCCAAGGCTGTCATAACAACATTTATTACCGTCTACACAGCACCTGTTCAGGGCCAGGCCCTGAGCGCAATTATTTCAGGTGTGATCCTGAGGCAGGTGTTGCCCTCTCCGTTTTCCTGTGGTAGAGTAACTTGCCCAAGGTCTCCAGCGCTGAGGTCGCTAATAAATGAGATCGCCTTTGGAGAGCACAGCTCGTGAGAATCAGCAGTGCTTGAATGCCTTCTCAGAGCCGCCCAAGACGATCCCCATGACTGAGTGGCTGGGACAAGATGTGGGCACCCAAGCTAAGGGCAGGAATGTGTGTATTATCACGGATGTTGTTGTCATGACAGTGCTGGAACCCCAGGAGGGACCTGCCCCATGTTAGCACAGGGATGAGGGGAGGGCGTTCTCGGGAAGCAGGGGCCTCATCCACACTAGCTGGCGTGTCTGAGGCCAGAAAGCCTGGACCCTGAGGGACCTGGGCAACCTCCACGGGGAGGGCGCCAGGCTATCTGCAACACCAGCCGGCTCCTAGAGTTCACCTGTACCTTCAGGGGCTAAGCCCACACCCTGACAGTTGAGCAGGAGGCAGGGCTGGGTGGGACTCACTGGAACCCATCCCTGGGCGGGAGTAGCTTCTCTGAGAGAGACCCTGGGCTGGAGAAATGGGCAGAGCAGTCCTGGGCTTCTCCCCGCTGCAATGAACAGCGTGACTATCCTGCATGCAGCCTCGAGACTGGGGACAACCTGCACTCCGCATAGCACGCACTTCCTCTTTCCCTCCCTTTCTGAACACCACCTCTGCTGCCCTCCCCACAGAACACAAATTTCTTGCTATTTGGGCTAGTGCAACCACCCCAGAAATATGAAGACATGGTTTAACCCTTGGTTTAATTAAAAGTCAAGCTCACTTGGGGCTGAAATTCTATGTCCTCAAGGCACTCTGGGGAGCCTTAGACGAGCCCTCAAGAGGAGGGTCACATACAATAGAATAATTCCGGCCGCAGGTCAGAGACGATGCTGCATTATGTGTTCTCAGAACTCATTTTATGTTGCCTGCACTGATGTTTCTCCTTGTTCTGGAAACTACGTACGGGCTCTCCTCATGATACATTTCAGGTGCTTTCATTAAGCAGATGAAATAATTTTATAGCCAGAAATGGAAGGAAATCAAGCAAACTCTTTCAATACCAAGGAGAGGAGGCACCATCTCTTCATGGGGCTGATGGCCGGCAGGGTCCAGAGGCTGGTCCAGCTGGTTGACACTGGCCCGTGAATCAGGGACCTAACCCTGGTGAATCAGGTGCCACTGGTGCTAGGAAGTAGGGGGGCGGGTAAGTGGGCCTCAGTCACGGGGCCTCAATCTAGACCTTTTTGCCAAAGCTTGGATACGGTGTGACAGGTATTAACACACAACCAATAGCTAATAATAATATCCTGAACATTTGGTGAACTCAGTATGTGCATTTAGGCAGCACAACGGCCCCGTAAAGTACTTGATATTATTATGATGCCCATTTTACAGATGAATTTATTTTACCAGTTACTATTCCATTACATTAATTTATCATTACAGTGGACATTCTCCAAATGTCATCACTTGTATTTCTCTGTACCTACTCCCTGGTGCCAAATTCTGCCCATTCAAATCCTGCCTCTTTGTCCATCTCCTCACTTTTACTTGCGCCCTTTTGCTCACGGGATCCCCTTCTCTTCCCCCTTCTCCTCCTATCCAGATCCTTCCCATCTTCCAGCCATCTGACCACCCGGTGCCCAGTGGTCTCCTTCATCTGACCTCTGACCTCCCCCATCCCTGCCCCAGGCCCAAGCAGTGGGACCCCAGCTCAGTCCTCCCTGGCCTTGCCTGTCCTTGTTTTCGGCCTGTGCTCTAGGGAGAACAGCCAGGTGCTCACACCCTCTTGGCCACTTTCAAAGAGCCTGGGGGGCCATGAGTGGTGAGAGAAGGGTCCTCCCAGGGTGGGCTGGGGGGCAGGAAAGGGAAGCAGGGGCGGCTGGGCCCCCAGAGGCCACAGGCCCGTCTCCCCCAGCTGAGGGAGAGAGCTCGCCAGGCTCTGGGGTGGAGGTGCTGGGCTGAGCTAATCACCTAAATGGACGCAGGCTGTTGAGAGACAGGCTCTATTCCCTAATAGAATTTGCCCTCAAGTGCAATTTAATTTTCTCTGAGGCGGTCTCTAGCCCCTCTGCTACCCTCCCCCAGACAGACCCTCATTTCCCCAGCTTCCAAGGGGGAGCAGAGCACCTTTCCTGGGAGGAAAGAGGAGAAGGGCCTCCCCTGGGCTCTGTCCCGATCTGTCCGTTTGGCCTCCTCCTCTGCAACAGCCCCGCCCTTGCCCCCCACGCCCCTCCCCCAGCTCCCACCCTAGATGGGGGTGCTGCTCCCCTCCCAGACACTCTCTGACTTTCCTCTAGAGCCGCCTGCACTCAGCACGCGTTGAGAACAGCGGCTCCAGACTCCAGTCTTCACCATGAAGGCAGTCTTCCCGTGACCTCTGGTAAGTTCACATGCTCCGAGAATGCTCTTTGTCCTGCTTAGTATCAGAGGCGCGGAAAGGAAACAGTCAAGAGGCGGGGGCAGGAGATACTGAAGTGGGAGGATAAGGGCCCACGTGCACACGCTCCCAGGCCCTGGTGGAGGCGGCAGCAATCCATAGGAGCCCTGTGGTTTGGGGCAGAGCCCAGCTCCCGAGCTCCCTGGGGACCCCCCTGCTCCGCCACAACCTCTTCTGGGCTGGTTTTCGTTTCCCCGTATGTCCTCGTACCCCCAGATCTCAGAGTGCAGTGCCCTGGAACCTGACTCTGGTCACTGGGGGGGATCAGAAGATGTGGGAATCTGGGCTCTGAGCGGTCCTGCTAATTTCAGAGCGGACGTGGGGAGCGTCTTTAGGAGCTGCTTGCCATCTCTCTCTCTAAGATCCCGTCGGGCTGTGACAGGGGCTCAGGGAGGTCTATGCACATTCACACCTGGCCCGTGCCCGTGATCTTGGACTTCTCTCCCATCTCTCCCCCTCCCCCCACCTCCCCTCCTAGCAGGGATGGGGTGAAGACCACAAAGAGAAGCCTGGGAGAGGAAAGCAGAGGAAAGGGGTGGGGCCCCCTGTGTTAGCGGAGGTGGCTTTCAGGGAAGGCAGGAAGCCTGCGGCGCACAGACTGGTCCCTGGATTCAGACGACCCTGTGACCATCTTCTTTATCTGGCGAGCCCTGGGGAGGGAACACTAGAATTCCTTTTTCTTTGCCATCAAAGCCTTGAAAAGAGCAGAGGGTGGGCTGAGGATGACGGAGAATGGATGGGTGGCAGGTCAGGGTCAACTGCAAGGGGGAGATGGCCATTCTTCAGGCAGAACCACCTGCTCGGCCCCGCTGGCTCCCTGCTGCAGCTGAGGTCCCTTCACCAGCGTGCGGGGCCATCTCTCATGGGGCATCCTCCCCGCTCATTCACCAGCAAACGCTTATTAGTCCCGTACTCGGAGCCAGAAACTGTGCTAGGTTCTAAGGGGGGGAAAAGGGGGGGCAAAGGGACTGCTGTATGCGTGTGTGTGGGGGCGTGTGCATGAGCACAGTACAGTCAGGTCAAAACGCCCAGGAACAGCACTGTCCAACAGAAATAGGATGCCAGCCACTTGAGTAATTTTTAGTTTTCCTGTAGCCACGCAACTAGGAAAAAGAAATGAAATCAATAAACGATTTTATTTAACCTAATATATCCAACAGATTAGCATTTCAACATGTAATAAAACTTTCTAAAATCTTGGTGAGACACTTTACAATCTTTTCTTTGTCTTAAGTCTTAGAATCCAACATGCAGTTGACATTTATAGCACATTTCATTTCCTATCAGCCACATTTCTCAGTAGCCACATGTGACTAGTGGCTTCTGTATTGGACAGCGGTGCCCTGGAGCATGCCCACACACAGTGGCGTCCACGGGCCAGCAGGAAGGGCATGGCCTGGCAACTTGTTAGAAATGTAGAATCTCAGGTCCCAGACCTGCTGAATCAGAATCTGTATTTAAACAAAACTCCCAGGTGATTTATGCACACTGTAAATCCGAGGATCCTGTGTGTGCAGGGACAGGGAAGTCGAATGAACTTTTACGGAGCATTTGCTTTAGGGGCTTTTCATATTAGATCTCATATGATCCCCAACAACCCCTTCTCGGGAGAATTATCTGAGTATTATCATCCCCAGCTAACACAGGGAAACAGAGGCTGGGACAGCTCAACTTCTCACAGCCACAAAGCTCAGATGTAGAGTAGATCCAGGCTTTATGTCTTCTATAGAATGCTTCCTCGGTGAGGTCTTGGGGAAATCCTTTGCCTCCCAAAGCTCTCAGTGTTTCTTCTTTGACCATCCACAATGGCCACAGTCACAGTATGTCTTTGTCCCTTCACTGCAGGCAGAAAGTTTTGGTGATGAAGGGCAGGCCCCTTCCCAGTGAACCAGGGCTGTGAAGAGAGGAGATGGCCAAGCAGTGAGAGAAGTAAAAGAAGTTCCTCGTCCTTATACACTCACAATAGCGGGCATCTGTGGGGGACTTTCCATGTGCCAGGCCCTGTGCTAACAGCTGTAGCCCTCCCGTGACAATACTACCAGGCAGGAACTAGCACTCTCCACATACCAGTCAGTAAGTGGGGGCTCAGAGTGGGTCACCCTCCAGCAGTCAGCGAAACTGGAGTCCATCTGTCTCGGGGTCGGGAGTCTGACCCCCGCCTCACCACTTCTCACATGAACCCCACCCCTACCCCAGCCTTTCTCCTGTCACATCTGCCCACATCTGTCACATCTGCCCAATCTGGCACATTCATGCTTTTTTGGTTGTAAATCAGTTCCTGAGAGGAAACTGCTGAGTTAAGTTCCTCCAGTAAAAATTCTTTCGCCAAGATGATGACAAGGTTGTTTTATAGATTAGCCTTGACACCTGCAGCTGTTTTCAAATGGATCCAGGCTGGACTTTCCACCCCTCTTCCTCCTGCTCCCCATTTATAGCCTCCTCCTTAGAAGCTGAGACAACAGATCATCAGGTTAGAGGCTCTGGGAGTGGGCCCTGGTATGGTAGTGTAGACAGCCCCACATTTTTGCACTGTTTCCTCATCGGTAATGTGGTCGGATTACGATGGGCCCTACCTACCTTGTGAGGCTTGGGTGAGAAAAGGTGTGGGAAGGCCCTTAACCAGCTATAAAGCACCACAAAAATGTTGGTCACTGAATCATTCTTGGATCCAGGATGGCCCTGAGTCCTGGTGACTGAAGAGGAAAATGGGGTAGGGAGAAAGGGTGTCAGCTGTGCAACATCTGGAGTCCAAGTTCTTTCTTTAAATGAACTTGGATATTAGGTCAACTTTAAAAACAAAGGCAAAGAGAGCATAATTGCAGGTTGTGTGGGCAGAGCGGCTTCTGAAGAGAAGATATAGTGTCGAGTATCTCAGTGTGCCATGGAGAGGCCGTTTGGGGAAGGATGCAGAAAGAGCAGAGCCCAGTTACTGATTATGACTGTGGGTCACCTTATTAACAACCACCACAATGACATCTGATTGCCTTCTGTGTGTTGAGCACAGGACTCTGGGGGTTTATATGCATTATCTCTAATCCAACAAGCACCCTGCAATGTAGGGGAGGCGTTTTCCAATTTTACAGATGAGGAAAGAAGTTGGCAAGATTAAGTAACTTGCCCTAGGTGTCAAGTGGGCCCTGATGGTCTGACCCATTGCATCAGAAGGCTATTTTCAGGGAACCCTTCTCCCAGCCACCCCCCAGTTGTACCATCCTGTCTCCTTTGCTTGGTACAAAAGCTGCCTGTTTCCATAGTGGAGTGGGAGCTTTTCACAAGATGGTTAAAATTTCACCAAGGAGTAATTTTGGCACCTTGACCTCAGCTTGTGACCATATTGTAAGAGTAGGTCTCCTCCACCTCCAAAAGGGGGGAAAAACAAAACAATCATGGGTCTCTCTCCCAACTAACATTTTTAGGAAAGAAGAGCTCCCAAGTTCTAGTCTTTGCTTGAAAGTTCCAAGAGAGTTTCTTGCCTCTTGGTTTCTCCCATAAATATAAAACAAGAGAAAGAAAAACAGGCAAAATACTACAGAGGGGGTACAATAATGATGCCAGCCAACGTTTCTAGGGAAAAGCTCCCTAGGTGCTTCAGGTGACCATCTGTGAGGAGAGATGGTCCTCACCATCTCTCCTCCTTTGGAAGCAAGGAAACTTCCAAAGGTTACCCCAATTAGGATGTACACAAGTTGGGATTTGAATGCAGGCACTCTGAGCCTAGAACCCAAATGTCTGCTAACCCAGTCTCTGAGTCCCTCCCAGCACAAGGAAGGCAGATGCACCTGGGGAACTTTGCTGACACTATGTCACCGGCAGGCTGGGACTCCTGGAGCAAAGTAGGCTACGGGCTATCTGCACCTGACACCCCGGTCATTGTCTTCCAGGGCCCAGCCAGAAGCTGGCATTCAATAGATGGTCAGTGAATGCATAAATTAAGAAATAATCTAAAATACTCTAGATTTTTGATAGGAAATCAAAAGAATAAACCCTGAGATTAGAATGAGACCAAATTCCCCAATTCATTCCCCTGCTCCCCATACGCATAGGCCATGGGGTACGATAGCTGCACAGGTGGATCTCAGAGGATTTGGCCTTGCCAGGTAACGTACTCTGTGTGTGGACCCACCACCTGGCTATGCCCAAGAACCTTCAAATAAAAGTTACTTTATGGGGCTTCCCTGGTGGCGCAGTGGTTGAGAGTCCGCCTGCTGATGCAGGGGACACGGGTTTGTGTCCCGGTCCGGGAAGATCCCATATGCCGCGGAGCGGCTGGGCCCGTGAGCCATGGCCGCTGAGCCTGCGCGTCCGGAGCCTGTGCTCCGCAACGGGAGAGGCCACAACAGTGAGAGGCCCGCGTACCGCAAAAAAAAAAAAAAAAGTTACTTTATGGTGCTGGCAGAAATATAACCAGACTCCCTATGACAATACCCTGGCTCCACTTCTTACTACCTGTGCAACCTTGGGCACATCACTTGACCTCTCTGTGCTGACTCAGTTTCTTCATCTGATGGGGATAATAATAGTTCCTGCCTCAGGGGATTTGTGAGGACTGAATGAGTTAACATATACGGAGCACTTAGAGCAGTGCGGGCGACATAGGGTTAGCTTTTGTCACTTTCCTTCTTTCTCTAAGGATCTCAGTGCCCTTCACTTATTCTGTTTCTCAGCCACTTACTGACTCATAATCTCATTTTAAGAGTTAGATGTCCAAGTACAGGACCATCTCTTTTCCATGTCCCTTAAATTCCTGTGTCAAGGACACGGGGCAGGTTTAAGATGAGCAGCAACTAATCAGCATCCCAGCGGGGAGAGATCCCTGGAAGATTCTGGGAAAGAAGGAGACACATGACAAAGTGGTGGGCTCACAAAAGGGGCCTGTGACAAATGACTGGGAGGACTGGGTGGACAGATGGAGAAGAGCAAAGGCCCCTGTCCTTTCATTGGAGAACTCCTTGTGGCTCCCCGAACAAGACAGTGACTCCCCAGGGGCTGGGCTTAGGGTTTGTCTCCCTGGTTTTCTCTGCTGGGATGACTAATATGGACCGGGGCAGAGGGTCTATATCAATCTAGCCCAGCAGAAAAATGAATGAAAATTGAATTCCCCAAGGAGAATCGGGGAGCTGTTATCCAGACAGAGATAAATCAAAGGATGCCACAAAGACAGGGGGAGCAGGATTCCAACAGCAGGAGAATAATTAAGGAAACAGTTTCAAAATGCAAATGATAAAAGAGGGTTTGAGAGGAATAAGGACAAGGAGGAAATAATTGGAGATGGGGTGACAAGGAGCAGGGGCAGCGAATTCATCCCTCAGTGGAGAAAGGGACTGGGCTTCAGGATTCCTGGGGTCTGAGGGTGAACTTGCCCACTCTGTGGAGTTCCTAAAATGCAAGGGTTAGAAGACACACAAGTCTGCTGTGCAGAGCGGAAAGAGCACCAGATTGGGAGTCAAAGGCTGGATTTAATTTCCAGTTGACTCTGCAACTTATTAGCAGTGTGACCTTAGGCAAACCACTTAACTTCTCCGTTTCCTGATAATCATACCCAAGCCCAGGCATGATTATGAAGATCAAATGAGATAAAATATGTGGAGGAACTTTGTAAAATGTAAAGACAAATGCAAGCTTTAATCGTTTTCTTAAGTTGAGTTTCTGGAGATTCTTCCCTTAGAACTGGATCCACTGACATGTTGGGTTTGGTTCCCAGAAATGTAATATGTAAATGTCCAGAAAGTACCGGATACTCTTACTGGCTATTGACCGACTGCCCTGACAGAACTTAGACCTGGGGAAAGCCACATCACCACCAGGCCATCCTCTGGCACCCACCCTCCCACTGGGTTGTAGCTGGAAGGCACAGGTCTGAGGAGGCTCTGAGGACCATTGCTCCTGGGAGGTCACCTGCCAGCCATGGGCAGCTTTCAGTGGGAAAAGCCCTGAGTCAGCTCAGAGGTTTAAGTCCGAACAGATGCACCCCAATGGTCTTCCTGGGCTATTCCACAGTAGAGATTATCTGCCTTCTGTGGGAATCAGCCATTCTTGCAGTCTGTGGAGGGTAGAGACTAGCTTAGCCCCTGTTAACCTCAGTTTTTTCATCCACCAATACCACTTATTGAACTGTTGTGAATAATAGGTGGACTTATACATGTAGAAGCACTTACCCTGGTGCCTGGCACAGTTTTAAACCTTCAATAAATGTTGGTTATTATTATTACCACCATATGCTGTTATATTATCATTACTGCTATCTGCAGCAGCAGCAGGCACTAAAAAATACATTTAAGGAAAGATTTTTATTGGGGATTCATTATTAGATGGGAAAGCTAAGGCCTCAGGAAGAAAGTGAAATACCTTGGCAGATGTAGATGTTAGTGGAAGACCTTGGGAATGGGACTCAGCTCATACCAGGAGGCAAATACCTCTAGAAAAGTTTAGGAATGTAACAAGGGCATTTATTCGTGGAGCTACATTGCGCGTATATGTGGGAACACAGAGGGGTGCGGGGGGAGCACTTGCTCACAAGGTCAAGAACTGAGGGCCAAACGGATCTCCCAGGGCTCCTCTGCCATTGGATAGACTTGAAAGTGGCATCCCCTGAACCAGCCCTGGGCACAGGAGAGTCTCCACCACAGTAATGCTGCCCCTCACCCAGTGAATGACTAGTGACATGCAGTGGGAAGAGGGCAGGACCCAGGCAGGTTCATATCAGGGGAGCAGGAGCTGCAGAGAGCATTTTAAAAATGTAATATTAAATTATAAAAATAATTACCACATATGCTCTATATTTCACTGCATATACATATTTTATCTTTTACTAATATTACTGAAAACATATAACAACTTTACAGTAAATCTGAAAAAGAGAGAAAGAAAAAATTTCATAAAACACATCTCCCTAATATACTTTTTCCATAATGTACTTCTGAGTAGCATTCTGATATTATATTTCCTTCCAGTTTGTCCCCAGTGTTTTTGAAAACAATTTTTATTAGCTTTTTTCCGCTTTATAAAATAATGTGCTCTTTGAGGAAACTGAAAAAAGCAAAAAGAAGAAAATAAAAATTATAATGTACAGGTAACCACTTTTATATTTATATATATTTCTACTTATGCTTCTTTAAAAAAAATTATCCTAAAGTTCATACTGCTTCATATTCTCTTTTTTCCCTCACTTCCTTATAAATCTCAAACAACTCTTCTACGTTATTACTCTTGTGTTGTATTTTCTAATGACTGTAACATTCCATTTTATATACTCTAAGAATCCCCTGCTGTTGGATATGTAGGTTATTCTCTTTTTTAAACGTCCTTGTAACTATATCATTATAAATATTCTTGATTATTTACTGTGGACAAATTTTTGTATGGATTGGGTCAAATCCATCACACTGTTGGGCTATAAAAGATATTGCCGAAATGCCCTCAGAGGACATTGTCCCTCTTTGCATACCCACCAGGAAACTGTTTTCTAATTTCCACACATCCTAGCCAACAATGGGATTATCACTGCTTTTATCTTTAACATTTTTACATACTTATCACACAATAGTGCATTCTGCTTTTTAAAAAATTTAGTATTTCACAAGCATTTCCATGTTGCTAGATTTCATAATTAGTTTCAATAATTATATAACATATTACTTTTCTTTTGTTGGAAATTTAGGTTATTTTTCTCCAAAATGTAATGTTGTAATAAGCATCTTCATGTATGAAACTTGTTTCGAATTTTATTATTTCTGTGGAATAGACACTCAAAAGTGGAATTACATGAGCTAAAGGGTATGAAAAATTTATGGGTTTGATACATATTGCCTAATTGCTTTCCAAACGAATTTAAGAGCTTATAAGCACACCAGCAATATTTGTGAGAGTAGCAGTATCAAATAACCTTCACCAGCACTGAATTCTACCATCCGCCTCCCTTTATTCATTGAACAGACAAAAAAGGTGTAAGTGCTACGATGCTGTTTTTCCTGTCTTTGATTCTTAATGAGGCTGGCATTTCCTCGTGTTTGTTTACTAGCTAAATTTTTGTAGAAAACATGTTGGTAAACACTGAAAATGTCACCGGGTTCTTGGCTTTTTTCCTGTGCACTGGAGTTACCTCGCAGGTAAACAGGGCAAGAGATGATGCCAACCCAGTACTAGGTCACATAGAAGTCATTGTGACTTCATTGAAAACAAATTCTAAGCGCTGACAGCCATGCCATCCGCTCCCACACTCATGCTTGTCCCTCACCAACCCTGGTGTCCCCTTTTGGGGGACAACGCCAGGAGAAAAAGCAGGGGACACGCTGGAAAGTTGGAGAGAGCACACAGCTCCCTTTCCCACCCGGGCTGGACCCCACTAGGCTGGGATTACACATCTGTCTACATCTCTAGAACGAATTCCGAGTGGCGGTGTCGCGAGCTCTGGGATCCAGAAAGCCGCCGGGTCCGGGGGATGGGAGTCCCGCGTCTGCTGGTCAGGCGGTGTAGAGAATCTGATGAAGCATGAGGAAACCTCGGCGGAGACCCGTCCCAGCGGCGGGCCTTCTGTTTTATTTCCTCCAGGAGTTGAGAAGTGTGTGTGTGTGTGTGTGTGTGTGTGTGTGTGTGTGTGTGTGTCTGTCTTGTAAATACCGTAACAACACACACGCCTTTGCTGGTTAGCCCCTGGGGTGGGGTGCTCGCTGCCGCCCCGCACGCACGAGGTGGGGAATTGTTCAAAACTCCCGCGGTCGCAGCGCTGAGGCAGAGCGGTCTCTGAGGACCGAGGGCAGGACAAGCTGAGCGGACGCCGGCAGAGCAGTCGGGACGGGGCGGGGAAGGACTGAAGAGCCGACTCGGGGCTGCAGGCCGCGGCGTGCGGGGGCGCGCACCGGGGGCCCGCGCCCCGCCACCTCCGTGCGCAGCCCCTGGCTGCTCTCCTCGGCCCGCCGCAGCCCGCTGCGTGACTCGCGCGTTCCGGGCTGAGTACGGGCTGTCCCTGGCCCGGCCTCAGCCAGACGCGGGGGAGAGCGAGCAAGGGCTGGGAAGCGCCGGCGGGAGAGGAATTGGCCGGAGGAGAGGAGGAGGAGGAGGAGGATGGAGTCATCTAGTTACGGAGCACGCTCGGTCCGGCCGAGAGAAGCCCGGGACCAAGAGAGCGCGTCGGGAAGACACCGCCGTGCGACCCAAGCCTCCGGAGCGCCTGCCCCGCCCTTCCCCGCCCCTTGGTTCGAACGGAGGGGCGGAGAGGACACGAGCCGCCGGCTGAGGCCGGAAACCCGGGAGGATCCACGGAAACCTGCGAGCCCCAGACGCGACCGTCCGGGACCACCTGCTGCCGCGGCCGAGCCAGCTGCAGTATTTATACACGGGGCGCTAGCCCGCACCGCGGGGAGCAGGGGAAACGGCCCGTGAGGCCCCGCCCCGCTCCATGCGGTCCGGCCCTCCTGCCTGGCCGGCCTCTCTCGGGGCGCTAGCACCACCACTCGGGCCTGGGTCCGCCGCTCGCTGCTGGGTGGGGGGCTTGGCTGAAGGGCGGGCCTCCCTGCGGAAAGCGACGTCACGGCCGTTCCTGCAGTGTGAATGAATCAAAATGCCTGGGTGACCGCGGCCTCCTGGGCGGCCGGCACGCGAAGGGTGGAGGGGGAGGGGGAGAGAAGCGGGCGGGGGGGAGGGAGGAGGGGAAAAAAGCCAGAGCTGCAGCAACAGCGTCTCCTCAACCCGGGATGTGCACCAACCCGGGAGAGCGAGATCAAAGGGATTTGAAACAGACTGAGGACTGGCGGGGGGAGGGGGCCAGGCAGCCTGTGGAATCCTCCTGTAGAGGCGGAGGGTCCGGCTTCGACCGTGACTTCGGCGGTCTGGTTGGGTTTTTTATTATTTTCAAATTTCTGAATCCAGCTTGAGCGAGAGAACGAGAGATCTCCGTAGACTGCGACTCGCTGGCTCTCGCTCGGAGATGATGCAGAGCGCAGCTGTCCCCGCGGAGGGGGCTGTCAAGGGGCTCCCGGAGATGCTTGGTGTGCCGATGCAACGTAAGACACCCCCTTTCTCGCTGACTTAATTTGATAACAAGACGGCCGGCAGCTTTGGCCGGTTTGGGGCGGGCCGGACGCTGCGCGTAGCCTGGACCGGAGGGAACGGGCGGGGCGAGGGGCCGGCGGCCCGGGCGCAGAGGCGGTCACAGGGCACGGGCAACAGCCGGAGTGCGTTTGAAGGGCCTGGCCCTTGGCTTTTGGGGGCCGGAAGTGAAAGCCTCCCGGATGGTGCTTGAGGCGAGCCGAGGGATACCGAACCCCGCATCCCCAGCCCATGGTTTTTCTAGGAGCCTTGGGGAGAGTGCTGTCTGGGGACAGACACCAGAGGAACGAGCTGCAGGCCAGGCCTAAGCGCTGGGGTGGTCCCCCAAACCCTCCTCCCCCGCCGGGGGAGGGGGGCTACGGTCAAAGCTCGCAGTACCGCTAGTGCAACTTCACCCCAGCTGGCGGGAAGTTGGAGAGCGCGTCCCCCGCCCCC
>NC_041217.1:50550739-50565294 GCF_002837175.3 Physeter macrocephalus
CTGGCTATTAAGCTGTTGGTGCTGGGCACTGGGGAACTGGTCCCCTCTGGCACATATACCCAATCATTCTCTTTCTTGGGGCATCGGACCCAGTAGCCTAAGAATTCCTTGGGGGGGTGGACATGCCCTTGGGCCTCAGGGAGGAAGAGGGGGTAGTCTCCGGCTGTGGGTGTTTAAACCTGGTAGTGGAGGAGACAACAGAAAGGCTCTCCCACAGGGGTCCCTCCAACCTGCCAACTGGAAGGGTCACCCGCCACCCCACCACCAGGTTCTGCTTCTTCACCCTGAGCCACCACAGATGGAGTACTTGGCAGCTCAGGTCTAGAGATTCCCCAGCCTCAGTGCCTCTGGTGCCCTGGCCTCTAGGGGTGTTTTAGGGGTTGGAATCCAGTATAGTCTTTTGCTTTGGAGGGATGGGTGAGACGCATTCCCTTCAGGAAGACGTTATCAAATTATGTAATCATTTCTCTCTCTTGGCGGCCTTCTTCCTTACACCCTGTACGCCCCCCCCCCACACAGCGCCTCCTGACACTGCTTGCTCCTGGGAGGCCTGGTCTTTGGCGCGATTGCCGTACTCCTGCTTTTCTGCGCAGAGGTTGCGGAGCAGGTCCCGGCCTTCCCGCTCCGACAGCCCCTGGGTCGCCCGATCGAGCCGCGCCCGGCTGGGGCTTCTCCGGACAAGCTCGGGGATCTTTATCCGTTTGAGGGGTGTAGGCCTGAGCAAGAAGCTCGGGAGAGTCCGGAGGGAGGAGGCTGGGAGCAATCCGAGACCAACTTTGGGTAGAGAAATAGAACACCCCGCCCCCCCCCCAAAAGCGCGGACTGGTGGGCGGGGCAGCCCACCTCCCGCCGCCTCAGGTCAGTGTTTTTTAAGGAACTCGAACCCCGGCTCCTTGCTCTGGGTGGTGGGAGTGCTCTGCAGGAGGCAATACCCTCGACACCCTCGGGGTCACATCCAGCACGCGCAGAGTTCCTTGTTTTGTGGGCGCCAGTGGATAGGTTCAAAAAAGGACTTCGTCCTAAACTGATGCGTCCCAGCTACTTGGCCCAAGATTTAGGGTGGCTGGTTTCTCTTGTTTCCGGCACAACCTGCCTTTGTCCGGGGTCGTCCCCGCTGCCTTCCTCAGGGCTGCCAAGGTCCGAGTCCCCACAGCGCCTAACCCTGGGCAGCGCTGGGTGCGCTGGCCTCTTAGCCTCCTCCGAACCTCTCTCCTCCCCGAATCCAGCAGTTCCCCCACGCACCTGGGTCCTCTCGGCCCCTCTTGCTGACCAAGACGTTAGGGAATAGTGAGGGACGTCCAGGGAGGTGGGCGTTTGATCCGCCCCTTGCCCTCGGTTTTGGTCCATCTCACACGTAGCCTCCCGGGGCACGCAGGAAAGGACAACGGACATCCCGGAATGCTGGCTAGGGAGCAGGCCAGCCCCGCGGGAGGAAGGAGTGATTCGCCGGGTCCAGGCTGGGAGTGGTAAATGAGAAGCCAGCCCGGGCGTCTCCCATCCCTTCCTTGTCTCCTAAAAGATCTGTCTTGCGCTCATGTGAACCCCAGAGCTGTGGGGAAAGGGCATTTGATTTTGTATTTGGCAGGATCTGGGCGAAGGACTTCTCAGGACGCCTCACTACCCTTTCTTCCCTTCCTGGCGCTCCTGCGTGGGGTGAGGCTTCCTGCACTGGTCGCGTTAGAATCCTCGTCCCCGGCCTTATCCTCTTGCAGGCCATTTCTTAAGGGTGGAGTGAACTCACTTCCCGGCGGGCAGTTCTCTCAAACTCTAGAGCAGGGATTTGCTCTTCTTCCCATTCCTGCCTTTTCTCGTGGTGACAGGAAAAAAAAAAAAAAGAAAACGGAAAAGAAATATAGAGATTGGAATTCCATCAGATTCCAATACAGATATCCAACAGCAGCCCCCGACGCCACAAACCTCCTTCCCCGCGTCACAAAAATATTGTCAGGGGCGGGCCAACTTTTAAAGGTCAGACTGGCTGTCCCCGCCGGCAGATTCGGGCCTCGCGGGTTGGAGATTCAGATTCTCCAACCGCGAGGATCCCGTCCCAGCGTCGGGCGCCAGGCACCAGCCAGAGGGAGTTTGGAGAAACCCGGGTGACTGCGGCCGTGCCTCGCTTGGGGTGGCGGCAGGCCGAGGGCGCCCGAGGGGCGCGCTGGCTCCGGCCTCCTCCGTTCCCATGCCTAGATCGGAGAGGGCAGAGAGGGCGGAGGGGAGCCCGCCTGGGAAGCCGCAGTCTCAGGGCGCTCAGGGAGAGGAATTAACGATTTAACCGGGACAAAGAGCAGGCAGGTGGGGCGGGTGAGGGGCGAAGGTCTGCACTGAGCGGTCCCATGTCCGTGTCCAGGTAAGACGAAAAGTCGGGACTTCAGTCTCTCCTCTCTCTTCAGAGAGGAGACAGGACCTAACTCGAGTGGTTTCCTCGCTCGGTCGCGGTCCATCCTCGCGGAAAACCACAGCCAGGCGGGGCCGGGCGGGAGCGGCGTCCTCGGGTCTGGGAGCGCGACCTGCGTGACCTCGCCGCCACCAGGGCAGAGCTCCTCCGCCCCGCGGGCAGGCGCCGGCCTGGGTGGCCCGGGGGACCGACGCTGAATTGCATCCAAAAGCGTTTGCTGCGCACCTATGGGCGGCGCAAGCTCCTGAGCGAGCCCGCCGCGCGCCCTGGGATTTTGAGGGCTCGCCAGGGGAGGCAGGTGCGGACAGGGCGGCCCTTCCCGCGGAGCCAGTTTCGCACGCACCGCGTCCAGCCGCCCCGAGTGGAGGTCGCAACTGCGCAGGGGGCAAAAGAGGGACGGCCACCGCGCGGCACATTCGGCATTTCTGCTCTTTGGCCCTTGCCCTCCGTCCACCTTGCCCGTTCCTCTTCCAAGTTTGTTATCCGTAGCGGTCTGGGATTGGCCAAGCCCGGAACCAGTTTCCTACCTGTTTGCAGCCGGGCAGACTTTTTTCGCGCGGAGAGGCGCGTCAGGTGGGAGCGCGGCGAGAGAGCGGAGACAGTAAGCTCTTTTCTTCCGCATACCCATTTCGCACCAAGAATTTGGGAAGACAAAATTAACCCCCTACGCTGGCGGCACAAGTCTTTCCGTGACTTTTTAACCCTTAGAAAGCGGTTCTCACATTTTGGGAGCGGCTCCTCCGGCACAGAGCCTGGAGGCAGCCGGCGGGTCCCTGCGCTGCGCGCGCCCTGCCCGCATTCTCGTCCGGGCTCCCAGCCCTGCTCCCCGCGCTCAGCGGAACTTGAAGAGCGCTTGAAAGGTGGCAGGCTCAAGAGAGACGAGGTCTGTACCTGCGCAGCCGTTGTTGTAAATTAAATTCGACCTGGGGAGGGAATTGGTAACACTGTGTGCCCGGCAAGAAATGGAGCGGGTCGCGGGTTGTAGCCACCATCCTACAGAGGAAGCCGCGGCTGGTCTGGCACTCAGCGCAGGCTTCACTCTTTGGGGCTCAGCGGTTGGCTTCATCACGGATGAGACCTTTTTTTTTTTTTTTTTTAAGAAGACAGGGCGAATGTCTTTTAAAGGATTCTGAAGGGTGAAACTAATCAGGAAGAAGAATTACTAGCAAAAGCCCGGGCGGGATGAAACCAGGAGCGGCGGAAGTTAAAGGAAGGAATACCAAAGCTAGTTGTACCTCCCTCTTGACACGCCGAAAACAAAGCCGGGTTAAGACAAGAATGTAGGCTGAACGCTCTGGGGATTAGAGCAACGTGAGCCCTCAAGACGTCTTGGGGACCGCCTACGCGACCGAATACCACGGTCGATTTTTTAAAAATCGAGTCCTAGAAGTGAGGTGGGGGTCGAGGCAGGCGGGAAACCGGCAAAGCCATGGCTTTCCATTGAGTAGACAAAACACAGCCCACAGGGGCGTCTTGGATTTTGAACAGTGACCTGATGACCTCGCTGACCAGGTGTAGACAGCCTCAAGTCCTAAATATTTCCATTGTCCTAACACTTCCCTTTTGCCTCGGATTTTAGTGTCCTTTCACTCTGTGCTACAGTCAATTAGTGATTACTTAGCACCGCATTAGCAGACAGAACCCAGAGAGACTCAGGCGCTGGGAGGGCTGCAGCGGAGGAAGGGGAGGGAGACAGTCGCACCTGCAGTCATCCAGATTGGGAAATTAGTTAACAGGGACTCACCTTTCTTTCTATCACATTGTTAAGGAATCTCCTTCGAGCCTCTTGATTTAGTCAGTAATGGTGGATATCTTGTGGGTTTCCCCGGGAAACTAATCTTCTCCAAATTAAGGAGTTGTGGAGGGGGAGGGTTGGTGGAGTTGGATGGAGGGACCTTGTGCCGTTTCTTTCAATTAGGGAAATTTATCAGGATTCGGGCTGAGAAGCTTTGGAATGCAGAGAGACTTGGAACCAGGTTAGCTGCTGAGTGGACGAAAGGAGTAATCTTACCCACTTTGGGAAACCTAAGGTTGGAGACAGACTGAAACAGCAGTTTGCTATGGCAGCATCAGATGCATTACTATATAGATTGCTGGGTTCCGAGATGGCTGGGGGTGGGGCTTACTTTTGTAATGGTTTTCCGCCTTTCCTCCCTTCCTGGAATGTAACAATGCCTGTAACCCAAATGTGAGCGAACAGGGTCTACTGTTTTTAGTAAAATTCCATCGTGGCTTGAATGTCTGTGTTCCTTCTCTCTTTCTTCTTCCTTTATCCCTTCCTTCCTCTGTCTCTCCCTTCTTTCCTTTGTGAGATCTTTGCAGGGAGGAGCATGGGTTTGTGCAGGAATTCTGAGCACCGGGGTGCCATTGGGGGTTGAGTGCCCCGCAAGCTACAGAGAGGTGAGATCCACCTCTCAGTGTGTTCCCAGGAGGCCTGGGAGGGAAGAGCAGTTTCTGGGTCCAGAACAGAAGCAGCCCTGGAGCTGGGCTATTGTTTGCTGTAGGAAGAAAACCTCACATGCCGCTGTGAGGTTTTACCTTTTTTAGTCCTCAATTTTACGGAACCCTGATCAAAATGCAACACAGATCAACCATTCTGAGGCACTGCAGTTGGGGGTAGGTGGACAGGTTGGGTTTAATTGGCAAAAAATGAAATTGATTCTCCCTTGGAAAATGTACTTTGGGTTAACTGTGTTAGTGGCGGACTGGAAAATCATCTTGGGAGGCAACTCCTAACTCCTGTTGTTATTTTGGTGGATTTCTTTTCTCAGATCGCCCCACTCCCCTTCCCTCTGTCAATCTGGGTCGAGTCACAGATGTTTACTGTGGTATCTCACGCCCAAATGCCTTTAAAGTATAATTTGTTTTCATTACAATGTTAGGGGGTTAAGGGATTGGTTCTGGGAATAGCTTAATAGAGAGAAAACTTGCAGCCAAATTAATTGAAAGTTTCTTCTTATGAGGGACCGGT
Source organism: Physeter macrocephalus (assembly GCF_002837175.3). Lineage (NCBI taxonomy): Eukaryota > Metazoa > Chordata > Mammalia > Artiodactyla > Physeteridae > Physeter > Physeter macrocephalus. The sequence goes on from NC_041217.1 coordinate 50,556,106, forward strand.
TGCCAAACATGGAATATTGCCACAGAATGAGACATCAGAAAAATACGTTGTGGAGATTTAGCAATGATTAAATGTGAAAAATGGAGTGGAAATATATGTCTACAGCATTTCCATAGACTGTCATGGATTTGTTTAATGTGATTTTTCTGTTTTATCTGCAATTACTGAGAATATTCAATATCCTACTGAAGATTACTAATTCTGTGTCAGTATATAATCTAGAAGATAATTCTATACCTGCAAATATATGTTTACATTTCTTATTTTATTTACTGTGGGACTCCTTCTATTAAAATGTTATTCAGATTCAGCCTTAAAATGGTACCATCAAAATTGTCTCCAGGATACTTTTGAATTGGATCTTTTATTGAAGAGGTTACTATTTTTTGAGCTAAGCAGAAGAACAAAGGAGATTTTCAAAGGGACGTCAAACCACCAAATGAAACAAATAGGACCCATGGTGGGAAGGCTTCTGGAGGAGAAATGGAGGGAAAAGACAACGTTAGGCGTGATCATTTCTGATATGAAAAGGATTTTCTGACTTCTTCCTAGTTGTGAGTCATTTGTCAAGACAAATTAGAAAAAAAACTAGAAATTAGATAAGATGTAGACTGAAGTATTTTCAAAGTATGTAAGTGAATAGAATTATATTAGAGAATATAATTTACCTTAAATGTGATACCAGTGTTTTGGGGTTTTTTTGTTTTTTTTGTTTTTCTTTTTACTTTTCCCAATATTTTTGTGGCTGGCCCAGATTACTACTATATTTAATGCTGTCATCACCATCACAAAGTTCAATAAACCTTTTATCCTTAAGTTTAAAAGAATTAATATTGGAATTTTGTGCTTCAGCTGTGTTGTTTATGAGATTATTCTTACTAGGTTATTGAGATCCCTTAAGAGGAAGTTAATAACATTTTGGAAAATTATGTTATAGGCTCTTCAAGATACATTGGTTTAGAATAAGGGAACATATAAATAAGGAAACCCTAAACTGTTTAATAAAAATGGATTGTCTTTAATAGGGAAATAGCAAATAAAGAGCCAGGAGGGGGAAAAAAACCAGACACATCTAGTTATGATTTGTCATATAAACTGCATCCTTGGTCTCAGTCCTCTGTTCCTTTGGTCACAGTTATCAGGTGATTTAAAAGGGGAGTTGTGACCAGAAAACAGGATTTTATTGTCAGTGGTGATGGCAGTGACTTTGATTTGGAAAGTTTTATTTTAAAAATATGTATCGAATAACAGAACTTTTAATTAATTTAATTTAACTGTACCTCTGTTATAATTCTTAGATTTGGATATTCCAGAACTTGGGTATGAGTTTAGGCAGGCCTGGTATCATACTTGGTATGTCCCGTGGCCTTATGTTGACACACTTTAGAATTAGTCATTCCCAGATGAAATCAGTAAGCCCCCACTGAGATTATTTTTCCAACCCGCCTTTTCAAAACCATCTTCCTTCTTACTCAGAGAAGCTTAGGTAACAGAGCAGCATTGTCTGCCATTAATTTTTCTCCCCCTTCTATGTGGGGAAGGCCTGGAGAATTCCAAGAAAAACATTTGCATAATATTTCAATTATATGTGTGTTTCCTTAAAGCCCCATTTGGCTTTTTTTGTAGTCAGTAAAAAAAAAAAAAAAACTTAACAAATAAATAAAATTATGTATTTTTGGAAACATACATTGGCCAAATGTTATTTAAGACAGAGTTCAAAAAAACTACTTACCAGCAAAAGGATTTGGGATGAAACCCACCGGACAGAGGTGGCTTTGGTGAGCACAGTTGGAAGCCTTGGTCTTCAGTCAGCCCCAGAATCTATCCCAGAGAAAAAGAGGGTTCCAGCCCTAGTTTGGCCCCCAACTGTGTACCCTTAGGGAAACCCTTGTAAATGTAGATTAGAGGAGGTTCACTTTTCTCAGGATCTCTAGGAGGAGTAAATGAGCTTGCAGATTTGCAAGTACTTGACAAAGTTCAAAGTGCTGGTAAACTTAAAGAGCAAGATCATGGTTCCGTTTTGCAGATGGAGTCACCCTCCGCGGGCTGGAGTGCTCCTGGGTGTCTTAAGAGGATGGCCAAGCCGATAGGGAGCATTGTGGGGTCTGCAAACAGGGAACCCTGGAAGCATCTCCCCTGGACCAGCTCACTATCCAGAAAGAAGCAAGGAAAACCTTTTCCTGCGCATTAGGCTGTCAAGCCAAATTGTTTGTGAAACAAAAAGAAGAACTCTATTTGTCCAAAAGGTAGTGAAAAAGCAATGTCTTGCAGGATTCCAAAGCGGCCCATCAAAGTCCAAATTTTACAAAATATTAATCTGTTCTGAACACTATTCCTACCAGTACAAAATACCTGTCTTTAAAATATTATTCACTTGCATTATGAGTCCAATGGAAATATCTGAAATTCTAAATGACTTTCCCAGAAAGGTGCACTTTCTTAAATACATTTTAGAAGTCATCGTCAAGTATGTTGGTTCTAGTTTTAGTCTCTTTAGTGGAAAAAAATGTTTTTCCTCACGTTGTTCATCTTCTGTGACCAAAGAGACAGAAAACACACTTTTTCAAAGAATTAAAATCGATCAAGCAAACACAAACCATTTCTGAAATGTTTCATGGTGGCCCCTCGTTCCTTGAGAGCAGTTTCTTGGAAATGAAGAAACGTTGAGTGGGGAATAAAAATGCACAATACTTATTCTATATCACCAGAGGGCTGAGGGCAATTTGATCTACCACAGACCACATCAGACCTTTGATCTCTTCCACTTCCCAGCTTTCTGAAACTTCACTAATGGAGGAATTTGGGGATTTAAAACAGTCCAAAAAACCCAAAACAAAACAAAACAAGAGTCCATTGTTTGATGGGCCACTCTGAAAAACAAGCCCCTTGTACCTCCACTATGGCACTCAGGTGATTTGAGGGCTGGGCATCACCTTGTGTGTTTTATAAGCTTCCTTGATGAAGAAGTAGGTTATGGCTACAGGCAAAGTGTTTTTAGTTATTTCATATCAAATAAGAAATAGTCACTTCACCATTGGGCATTTAGATGTCTCTAAGAAAAATACTAGAAGCCTCAAATGTTAATATGAACTCAATCCTTTCTTACCTGAATACATTACAGCAAAAGTGAGGTGAGGTCAGGCAGTTGGTGGTCCTAACGCCCCACTCTCACCATTCACATGCGGGGAGGGGACCAAGGTCTGGCAAATTTGCCCTCATGCTATGGAAGAAAGAATCTGACAGATTCTTAATTTCAAAAAGACTGAATCTTGTAATGTTGCATTATCTGCTGTTCATACTCTGGGATAATGTTGATTAGAAAGGGTTGTACATTTTCCAGATGCTTTAGAACTAAGGGTGTGGAGGAGAGTTTTGAGTGTTTTGGAGGGGGTGGTGGGGAAAATTATATTGGGAAATAAAGAAGCATGAAATAATTTTGATACACTTTAAATATATAAATCCATCTTGTTGGTGGCTGGTCATGAAAAGCGAGACGGGAGCTGGCCATTGAGCTTGGACAAAGGTATTATGAGGCTAAGGGTTTTATACTCATTAACTGATGTGATCACACAACACCACAACCCCAGAGACTGGTGTTATTATCTCCATTTTACAGATAAGAAAATTGAGGCTCAAAGAGGTTAAGCAATTTGTCCAAAATCACATACATGGTAGAATCAGAATCTCAGAATCTGGCCTGGGATTTATTGTAAACGATTTGGCAGACCTAAAAATTTGAAGATCTAAACTCTTAACAGAACTGAAAACTTTCAAATTGCCTCAGTAGTTTTCCAAAAAGGTCTTTGAGCAAAATTTTCTAGTTCCCCCTAGTTTTCTATTTCACTCACTGCCCACTCTCCCCACCGCTCCACAGGTGGACAGCTCCCTCATTTTGGAGATGGCTTCCTTTCCATAGACACAGCTTGACTTCAGAAGAATTGGCTTTTTCCCGGAATCACAATGCCTTAGCCCTTGTATCAGGATATGTGTGTGCATGTGTTTGTGTACATGTGTGAGTGTATGTTAGTATCTGTGGTATATGTGTGTGTACATATGAGTATGTGTGTGTGCTAAATATGCATGTCTCAGTATATGTGAATATGTGCATGTGCGTTTGTGTCTAAGTGAATGTGGTATGTGTGGGTGCCTTTGTCTATGTATATGTATGTCTCAGTGTATCTTTATTTGTGATTGTGTTTTCCTCTATGTGTCTGAGTGTATATGTGAGTGTGTCTGTGTTGTGTCTGTGTATGTTGTAAGTATGTGTGAATGTGTGTACATCTGACTTGTGTATGTGTCTGTGTGAGTGTGTGTGATGGTGTCTGCTTGGATAGCTGTGTACACGCAGCTGTTCTCCCTGTGGGCTTAGGTCTGTGCCTTGGGCTGTGTCTCTCCTGGGCGCTGGTGGATGGCCCTGCAGATGGGAGTGTATTGTACTGTGTGGTCCAGCATCTCCACAGATTCCTTGTCTGTTCCAGGGATGTTGCTGTCTTTTCATGCCTGGGTTTACCCTCTGCAGAGACCCAGCAGAGAGCATCACCACAGAACACTTTCCTGCAGATATGATAAAAATTTTCATTTTAAATGAAATGACTCCTTGGATCAGGAACTGAGTTTATAGATCAAATTCTGTCTTAGTGACTGCAAGGATCTGCTTAAACTCCAGTTTTTAAAGTAAAATTTCGTGATATCAAATACTGCATGAATAAGTTGAGTTTACTAGGGATTTGGAAATCCTCTCAAAAAAACTCCTTGGAAATTTTGGTTACGACTTTATTTCTCTTAGGAAACCTATATAACTTCTGTCCTGTTCAGACTCTCCAAATTATAAAAAAAAATCATAATTTATTGTAGGTTAAAAAAAGATTTGTTTTGTTGCTCTTTAAAATTTTCTAGCTCGCTCATATTTCACACATTTATTTCATCTAAATAATTGCATGGAGCACTGTCTCCTAAAGTGTGGGGTTTGAGTTCACAGGTCCCCACCCCCTCACAGGCAGGGATGAATCTGAACTTGACAGATGCCATCAACAAGCTGGCACTTTGCAGCTGGGTGGAGGGGATCAGCCGGACAGGGGTTCCCACTCCCAGCCCTCCTTGGGCATTAGGTGTCTGTCCCCTACAACACATGCATACTCTGTCCAAAGGATGGAAATCTGTCCCTCAGACATTTCCATTTGCCTAATGGTTGGGGAGCACCAGAGGCCGGTGGCTCATCTACTCCTGTCACTGCACACAGAGCAGCTTTGAGACTATCCCTCCACCTCCATTTCGCCTCCATAAAGTGACAGGGTAGAACCAGCCAGGTGAGGTGATGTCTCAGACCCTCCAGCTCTGGGGTTGGGTGAGCCCATCTCGCACACAGGCCCAGTTGAAATCCTGGTTTCCCCGTTGTGGGACCTTGGACACTTTACTTGATATCTCCCAGGCTCAGTTTCCTCATCTGTAAATTGGGGACAATAACACCTCCCTCACCAAGTTGTGCGGATTGAGGAAGCATACATTTAGGACCTGGCACAGTTTATAACAGGCTCTTGTTGCCTGGTTTTACTATTACTATAGGTATATTGTGGGTCTCTTGAACCATTTCTACATTATCTCTGTTTTAAAAAATGCTCTCTCTCAAAATCTACAGTGGAATACAGTGGGAAAGGTTTTGTTTTCTTTTAACTTAAAAAGCACCCTTAGTTTGTCCCTTACATTTTTGCCAGACTCAAGGACCCCCAGTTGGGTCCCAAGGCCTCTCTCTGAGAACCCCTAGTTTGGGCAGCCCAGCCTGTCCCTGCCGGACGCACCCCCTGCAAGCTGGAGGTCGAAAGAAATGGCTGTCTGCTGCTTTTAGTGTTGTTCCTAAATATGATGTTGCCTCAGCTTCCAAGCCTCTAAAACTCCCCTGCCCGCCCTTCCGGCATACATTAGCCTTAATATATTCTCTCTTGAATACTCATCATATTAAGGCTCCCGGTAGATACCTTGCTCGAAATAAATTTTACGGGCATGCAGCCTCGCCCTCATCCCCGTGCATTTGTGGCCAGGAGGAGAAATATAACCGCTTTCCTCGGAGGCCAAACAACAATTAGGTGGGAATTGGCGGCCCTCTGGCCCGGGGGGAGGGCGGGGTGCGGGGAAGGAGCGGGCTCGCGCCCCGAGGGTCGTCCCCAGACCCCAACCCCCAACCGCCGGGCTCTCCAGGGGTTAATTTGCCTCCGCTGGCCGGCTGCCTGGCTCCTGGGACAAAGACATCCCTAGCGGGCCGTGTCCCCGGGGCCTATGGTCCACGGCGACACACAGGTCGGGTCGGGCCGGGCACTCTCGGCTCCGGGGGCAAAGGTTCCTGCAGCTCGGCACCCGCCCGTCGGCACACCTCTTCCCTGAGCCGGAGGGCTTCTCGTTAGGGCCTCCTTCCCCTCCTTTTCGAAAAGATGCCTGAGTAATCTTCCTCCACACCTCCTTCCTCAAGCCCCTGGCTCCGCAGCTGCCACAGCTCCGAACGCGAATTCCTGCAGGGGAGATCCACACCCTTTCCCGCTTAATGGCCAGGTTTACCTGTGTTGTCTCCACCGCTTGCCCGGGCTGGACTTGTCATACCACAGGAGCTCCACGTTATCCTCCCCTCATTCCCTATAGTCTCACCTCTTCTTTCCCAACCTCCCAGCTGGTAAGGGCCCTGCTCTCGGAACCCTCCCTGGCCGCTCCAGGGATGCCAGTCCCTGATGGTCCCTGGAGAGAGGCAGGCGTGTGGTTGAACGGGCACCTGCCTGGAGGTGCCAGGCACGCCCCCCCCCCCGCCAAACCACGGCATAGTTGCTGTGTGATGTGGGCCCTCTCTGAACCTCCGCAGGGGGGTCTTGACATCTTTGCGGGGATTCTCGGTGGGAGTTCAATGAGGTCAAGCCCAGGATCGTGGGCCCCTAACTTTCCTTACTCTCAGTCCAGCGGCACCACCTCGAGCACCTGGTTACTGCAGTTATCTTATCGCCTAATAATAGCAAACCTTTACTGAGCACCTACTGTATACCAAGTCCTGTCCTACGTATATTGATTCATTTACCTTGACAACAATTCTACCAGGTACTATTGTTATCATCACCCCACTTTCACAGGTGAGAAAACTGAGGCAGAGAGAGGCAAAGTAATTTGTTCAATCTTAGAAAGCAGAGCCAGGATACAAAATTAGGCAGTCTGGCTTCAGAATCCATGGTCTTCATCTGTGTCCTACCTAGCCCTTCTTATTTGATGGAAATCGTGTAGCTGTCATGTGTTTAGCACTTTTCTGGGACTCCTTGGTAAGTACTTATTGATTGAACAGTTTCTTTGTCAAGGAGGAAATGTTTTGAGATAAAAAGAAAATCCCATCTGAACTGGGACAGGTACCAAGTGTCCAGGGCTACACGTATCTGATAGTTTTCATGGGGCATTTTGGTCTGAGAATCAGGTCAAAGGGCAAGGAATCTAGTGAGTATGACTTTCGGGCAAATGGTGGTGGCTGCCAAGACCATGAAGGGAACAAGCTGTGCTGGGGTTTAATTGGGTCCAAGATAGACAATTGTGTGTACAGGGCTATTGATGACAGTTAGTGAATGTCCCAACAGTGTGTCTGTAAGTTTTAGATGCATATGACTTAATACTTGAGAAAGCTTTCTCTCTACATAGGTTTAGATGTGCTTAAATTTTCCCCCTAATGCTTTGAGACTAATTCCCTATTTCAACACTTTAAAATTATATCACAACCAACAAACTTGTTATGAATCAAGAAACACTAGACTCACGAAATCTCACGAGAGATTTGGTTTTACTACTTTTGTTGACATTTTGGGGTGTGCAGGAAAAACTAGTGAAGAACTGTTTCAAGTGAGCTTCTTAGAGAGGATTTGATCAGTAATTTATTTGGTGAAAAATATCTGTGGAGTTACTCTTGTGTGCCAGACATTGTGCTAGGCACGGATGATACAAAACTGAGAAAGAAATGCTGTTCCTGCTCCTTGAGGATCTCACCTTCTGATGGGAAAGACAGTGTGTAAAAAAAACAGTTAGCAAAAATGCTATTTATAATAGAGTTGAGAAACCCCAGGGTTACCAGTCTCATGACATGCTATATCATGAGGCTACCACAGGAGGCCAACTGCTTGCACTTTTATGTTTTTGTTCTTAACATTTGTTACCTTCCCTTTATTGAGGAAAAGGACCAGGGAAAATGGCTAGAGATGCTAGCACTATTTGTTCATCCAGCTGTGAAAGCCTGACCTTTTTTTTTTTTTTTTGCGGTACGTGGGCCTCTCACTGTTGTGGCTTCTCCCGTTGCGGAGCACAGGCTCCGGACACGCAGGCTCAGCGGCCACGGCTCACAGGCCTAGCCGCTCCACGGCATGTGGGATCTTCCCGGACCGGGGCACGAACCCATGTCCCCTGCATCGGCAGGCGGACTCTCAACCACTGCGCCACCAGGGAAGCCCAAGCCTCACCATTTTGAAGCTAATTCAGCGACTCAAAGTACTATCAACCCCCTGAGCAATCCCTTGGTAGAGATGGGATGGCAGAGAAACAGACCTTGGATAGGAAGTCACCCAGCACAGGAACAGGGTGCGGTAGTGGTTCAGGTTCAGTTGCAGACGACAGAATCCATTTTCACAATTTAAGTGGAGAGTGATCAATTACCAGGTATGTAGTAGATGACTTTTAACTCAGTGGAGCCAGTTCTGGGCCAAGCTGCTGGGAATAACTCCCAGCCCCCAGAATGTTGTTGCTTCTGCCATGATTGCTCAGGACTTTAAAGCCAGAGAACCCTGTAGCCTCTGCCATGATCCACACCAGCATAGTGGGAGCCTGCCTCTTGGCAGGCTCCATTCAACTCGGTTCTGAATTCAATTCTCTTCTAAGTTCATCTGATTGGCAGACTCTAAATCACTTTCGGAACCCAAGCTGCAAGGGAATCTGGAAAAGCAGTTTCTAGTTTTCCTGTCTGCAGTACATGAAGGCATAGTAGTTGGGTATGTTGATCGAGTTAATCGATGGTATCTTTTGCATTTCATTAAAATGCTGAGATTCTCTCTCAGGAGACTCTCTCAAAATACTGAGATTCTCCAATGGACAAAGGATTAATCTCCAAAATATATAAACAGCTCATGCAGCTCAATATGAAAAAAACAAACAACCCAATCCAAAAATGGGCAGAAGACCTAAATAGACATT
>NC_041217.1:50565912-50587614 GCF_002837175.3 Physeter macrocephalus
TGGGATTGACATGTATACACTGATGTGTATAAAATTGATGACTAATAAGAACCTGCTGTATTAAAAAAAATAAAATAAAATTCAAAAAAAAATACTGTGATTCTCTCTCCAGAAATACCTTCAGGCATGGACTTTGGTCACTACCCACCCCCAACATATCATTTACTTTTTATGCCAGATGGCCTCTCAGTCCATGCTTAGGCAGGGCTTACTTTAGAGGCTGAGGTTTTTAGCACAGATTCTACCCAGTAGTGAAAATGTCATAGAAATAAAGGTGAATGTTATTGGGTCTTCCTGGCCATTGGCTGTGGAATTGCAGCTGGCAAAAGTGGAGTTAGCTGATGCTGCTAGCCTTGTGGTGCTCTTAGAAACAGGCAACCCCTTTGGGTCAAAGCCACCCAAAGCCAGGCCAGAAAAGCATGGATTGGATTTCAGTCCCAACCTACTCCTTTGACCAGGCACCTTTGTGCAGTGTACAACCTGTACAACTGTATGTGGCAGCCCTGAGGGTTTGGCTTATGTCCTTTCCCAAAAGAAGCAGAATGAGAAGGCATCCAAACAGCACCTGGTTAGTGGTGCTGTACAGAAGTCTTACATTGCCTCTCTCTCCTCTCTCCACAGAGATCCCCCAGTGTGCTGGCTGCAACCAGCATATCCTGGACAAGTTCATCCTGAAGGTCCTGGACAGACACTGGCACAGCTCCTGCCTCAAGTGTGCAGACTGCCAGATGCAGCTAGCTGACAGGTGCTTCTCCAGGGCCGGGAGCGTCTACTGCAAGGAAGACTTCTTCAAGTAAGTCAGAGCTGGGGGGTGCACCTTGCTCTCCTTGCCCTGATCTAACTGCCTCCCCCATGCAGTGAGGGAGAAGCTCTCAGTAAGGCAGGGTGGGGAGGGCGGGGATCCACCCCGGGTGGGGTGGGTGAATCCTGGTGCTGAGAGGCTGTTCCTCATTGAGGGCCCCCTTTTGATCACTGGCCCCATCACCCCCTGAGGCCCAGAATCTCGGGCTCACTTGAGCTCTGCAAGGGCCATGGGTGGGGAGCCAGCAGGAGGCAAGAGCCAGACTTCTCCAGGGTGGCTGACAAAGGATCCCTGCAAATCCTAGAATGAGTTGCTCTTTCTGTCTTGGTGAGTTGGTGCCTCAGGGCACTTGGCTGTATCATTCCTGTGGCTTTCAGAGTGGTACTTTGAATTTTGTGCCCCAAATCTAGAGGCATCTCTATGGTTGCTCCAAGGGTCTCAGAGAAGTATTGCTCCTGGTAGGGGTTGAGCCAGGCTCAGACAGTGTCATCAACTTCAATGGAAATATGACAAAGAAGACAGTTTTGTGTGACAGTTTAGAGCCCAGACCCTGCCTGGGTTTGAACTCACTTATTAGCAGTGTGCTCTTGGGCAAATTATTTAACTTCTCTGTGTCTCAGTTTGCTTATCTGTAAAATGGGGCTGATAATAATAGGTGTTGTTAGTTTTGAATGAGTCAACATGTGTAAATTCCTTAGGATACTTGCCTGATACATGAGTATTAGCTCTTAAGACTGTCCTTGATTTTTCATTCTGGGGTTGGGTCCATCAGAAATAAATCATGTTGAAACTTTAGGTCAAAGTGAGGGGATCTCCTAGAATTTATTTTCCATGGCATTTAGTTTGAGACTTCTCTCCAAGAATTTATTACCTGAGGCACTTAGGCTGATGCTTCAAATGACGTGGGCCAGCTGGTAACAGCAAAGCCAAGAGCAGGAGGTGGGGCGTGTCTGTCAGCGACACAGAGCCCAGTGTTGGTGGCCCATGGGGTGCGTGGAGTGTGGTGGGACTGCCGGGAGGCTCGCCAGCCCCGGGACACACTGGGCACAAACGAACAAGCCCAGGAGAGATGGTGTGCGTCCTTCAGAGGATGTGTTTTCTGGAGACAGGGAGGAGAAATAGGGAGAAGTGCCAGTCCTGATACAGAACATGATTTCTCACAAATCCTCCCCAAGGTTTAACTGTGGGGAATAAGTGATTTGAATTTCTGAGGATTCTCAAGTTTGGTTAGTCCCATATGAGTTGAAAAGCACTTTAAAGATGATCTTGGTAACCACAGGGGCTGCCTCCATGGCTTGTGTTCAGAAGGTAGGACTCATTGTCACCATCACACTTTGGTCAAATAAGCACTGCTCTCTCCTTGGGAGTGTGTGTGTGTGTGTGGGGGGGCACATGTCTCTGTGTGTGTGTGCATGTCTGAGCTCCCTGAGGGTGGGGCAGTAGCTAGCACAGGCATACCCAATGAATCCTTGATGGTTACAGTTGAGGGGTGGGCCTCTGCTTCTTCCTCTAAGTCTTTTTTGTGGACTGTTCCCCTTTCTCCCAATCTTCCTTTTGCTCTCCCCACCTCTGACCCTCACCTTGTTGCCTTTATTTTGACATTTACATGGTTCCGTCCCCTCTAGCCACATCCTTTCTCAGCAACACGTTTGCCTCTGCCTTCCTCCATCCTGGATGCTGTGGCCAAGCACCATGGCAGCTCTTATGGGCCCCTGGATGGGACGAGTGTCATCGTGTGTCAGGGGAGGAAGGCAGGAGGAAGTAGGTGGGTGGGCCTGGCCGTCAGGGTTTGCTGAGCTGTCCCTGCTTCCAGGGCCAGTGCATCATCCTCCTATTTGGAAATCCTTGGTGAGCTCCAGGGTCGAGCAAGAGGCCACGTTGCCTTCTTGCCCATCTGGGTACAGGATAGGTGCTGAGATGTCCCTGGGTCAGAATTCTGGCTGGGGTTCAGGCAAAGCCTGTCAGGACCACAGACCTAGGGCCCTGTCACCAGAGAAGCTCCTTTGAGCCCTGGCCTTGCCCTAGGGCCCTATCTGACGTTTGGACCTCGACTGGCTGCCTCCGGGTGTGGGAAAGGGAGGTGGCAGCAGCTGAAGTGTAGGTTTGGGTTTGGAAGAAGTAGTGGTAAGGAAAGAGGGTCGCTCTAGACCCGGGAGGAGCCCAGGGTATGGGCTAAGGAGGGATTAGCACAGGCCTATGAGCCGTTAAGCCCAAGACCAGAAATAAAAGTGACAATTACTCACCCAGGCCATTGCCCTGGCCCCCTGTCTCCATGGCCTTGCTTATCAGTAATGTCTCTACTCATCTCCCCACCCCTTGCTGCCCACACACCTCCCCACCAGACCAGCGTCCCCCCCACAGCTCAGCTCCTGACACCCCAACCCCAGCTCCTTCAGCAGGGCCCCCTTTGCCTACAGAATATCCCAGAAGCACTGTGTCGCCAGAGCCTTCCACCCTGTGTCCAGCCTCCCATCCATCTCACTGCTTTCCTTGGGTACCCGATGCCCCCAGCAAGATGCCCCATTTCCCAGCTATTTCATCGTCCAGGGATGAGGTCCACCCCCTCAAGGTCTCCCCATCCTTCCGTGACGGCGAGTCCAGCTCCTCAGTGGCCTGGCCACCTTGCCCCGTGTCTCTCCCGATGACTCAGCACGAGCTGCTTGCTTTGCTCCTTCCTCACGCACCTGTTTGATCTTCCCCATTGGCTTGAGGAAAGGCTTATTAGTCACTCATTTTTCTGTCTTCCCCACGCACCTGGCCCCGAGCCTTGCCCACAGGCCATCGCTGGGTTTGATGCAACAGAGAGTAGGTTACATAGTGAATTCACAACGCACCGTGGGGACCAGTTTCTTCCGTACCTGGCTTGGCGTCCTGTGAGTCACAGAGGCCCAGGATGCCTCCGTTATTTAGCCCCAGTTCTTCTCCTTTCACAGGACTGCTCTGCTTCCTAAAGTAGCCCACTCTCAGGACCGGATCCTCTTGTAAAGCAGGGGCGCTGGCCGCATATTCAGTGCTGAAACCAGGTCATTAACTCTGTGACGGGGCTGCTGGGTGGAGAGAAATTTAAAACTGAAGTGATTCTCCCCACTGCCAACGGAGGGGCAATCAGACACGAAGATCGGGCACCTCTGAAGCCCTAGGGAGGCCACATGGATTTACAGGCAGTCAGGCCTCACCCAGCTTTTGGGGACCATGGCTGTTTGGTACAGGAAGGCACATCTGCAGTACAGTTTGGTATAGCAAGTCACAGTCCTCGGTGAGGACAGGGAGGGAGAATTGTCTACGGTCAGAGTGGCCTCACCTCCCACCCACAGGGGTCTTGGGACCTGCTGCCCACTTGGGGCTCAGGCTGTGATTTGGTCACAGAATGGGTGGGTCTGCTCCTCATTACAGCTCATTAAAGGTCACCAGGCACCTGCTTTCAGATGGCACATGGGCAGAGGGAACACTGGGAGCAGAGACAAGGGGCGGGGCAGGAGGGGAGGGCAGTCCCAGGCAGCCCAGGTCCCTCCCTCGTCTCACGCCAGGCTGCAGGTGTCACCACCAGCAGCCTCGAGAGACGGCCAGCAGGTGCCGGGCGCTTGGATTTGCCCGTCACTTGTGCCCGTGGCACTTGGAAGATGCCTGGTCAGAGGCATCTTCTCTATGCTCCTTGAAGTAAAAGAGAAAAGGAAAAAAGCAAAAGCAGTGTCCTTTTATGATATCTGCCCCAAAGCCCGGCTCGGAGGCAGAGGGCAGGGTTCATTGACCTCACCGATCAACACTGTGGTTCTAAGTTCCAGGATCAATATTTTAAATCTCTTTGCCTATAACAAGGGGCAGGGCCACTGCTTTGCACAATTCCAGGGGCATCTTTTATTCTGTGTGAAGCTTTGTGACTTAAGACTGTAATGTGAGGAGTGCCCCGCTGGAGGTGTGTAATACCCCGGGAGTCGGGGGGAGGACAGAGAGGAAAGCTGGAGGTTGGCTCCCACCCACTAGCTTCCAGCCTGTGAGACGTGGTCGTACTGGTGGCTGGCAGCAGAGGGCGATGTTGGTGTGTGCACAGGCAGAAAGAAGTATTGTCGGAAGGTTGTACTCTGTGGTTGTTAGGTTGTTTGAAGGGCGGGGGCTGTTAAACTCTGTCTTGCTCGGTAACATTGGCTGATTTTTGCTGTCGTTTGTTGTTTTGACTCTTGAAGGTCCTTGGCTCCCCTTCTCCAAAGGAAATAACATTCTGGGGCCTGAGAGGAGAGGCTTAGTTGACTAATACAGTGTGCTTCTAAGATTATTACAATTGGAATCACAAGCCAGGGAGCCAACAACTCCTTGGGTTGCATTTGCTGAGCAGGTCTTTTCTGGACTGTGCATCCAGCGTGTGGAGGATCCCTGGCTCCTTGCAAAAGGACTAGAGACTGGGGAGAGCAGGGGTCTGGGATTTGGGCTTCCGGGTCCCCCTTTTCATCACTGATTTGGTCCTGGGATGAGCCTGGCAGCTCCCTTACTCTGAGGCGTGGTGAAAACAGGTTTTCTGCTCCAGGAACTGGTTCAAGTGCTGGGGTCCTTAGGCAAGTTCCTTAACATCTCTGAGCTCCAGTGTCCTCTGCAGGAAAAAGGGGAACGCTAATGGTGGCTGCTTTAGAAGACCTGGTACACAGTAGCATTTCGCAAAGGGGAGTTATTTTATCAGTAGAGTGGTCTGGTGAACCCAAACGGAGCTTGATTGAATTCCTGTCCTGTGTTTTACCAGCTGTTTGTCAGCAAACAAGTGACTAGGCCTTCCTGAAAACCTCATGCCCTTATCTGTTAAGAGGTGACATTCTAACCCACAGAGTTGCTATGAAATGGGAAGAAGATAGTGTGTAAACTGTGTCTAGCACTGCTGGGTGCTTCATGCTAGGTGCTGCATCTCTGGGTTTCTGGCCCTGGATGTGTTCACCTGACCTGCGGCCATGGAGGACTAGCTGTCAGAGTTCTCCCTCAGGCTGGGCCTGAGCTGACCTCTCCTGCCCGCTGCTCCCTCCAGCTTTGAGACCTTCCCACTGAGATGACTTTGAAAGGCCTAGAACTCCTCAGATGGAGGCGGGGGTAGCCTGGCAGGTGGAGAAGGGTACCTGGCAGTGGGCCGGGGACAAAGATGCCATGCCAATTTACATGAAGACTTGAGAAACAAACCAGTGATGATTATAATATGAAAACAAACAGCTATAGAATCAAAGAAAGGGCAAGAGTCTGTGTACATTTTTAAGGCAAAGCACAGCCTTTAAGAACATTCCAGGCCTGTGGGGAGCTTCAAGCCACGCCCTGGCCGCCAGGTATGTGTGCTGGCATCTGCCTGCCAGAGGGGACCGTGGGGAAGTGTCGGAGGCATTCTGGGGTGACTGCCACTCCGGGGGGGTCCTGTCTAAAACTTTATGCTTCTCTGGGGGTGTCTCCCTGCCCCTGAGGCCCTCACCTGCCTGGCCCTGCGGGGACCCAGCGGGATGGAGGGCTGCTGCGCCGTTGTCACTGGGGAGCTGTGTCCCCTCCCCCAGCCAGTCAGTCTCCAGGCAGTCAGCCTGGCTGTCAGCCAAGGGCAGGTAAGCGGCGTCCTTGGGAACCCAGGAGCTGCTGATTTATCCCCGCAGTTCCGAACAGCCTGTTTCAGCTCCGGCTCGCTCTGAGTTTGGCCCAGCTGCAGGGTAGTTTTGCTGGCTCTGGCCAGGTCTTCGTTAGTGACCTTGGGCCAGTCACTCCGGTGACCAGGGCCTCCATCCCTCAGCTGGGCAGACACCCACAGGACATCGGGCAATATGGGCCTGATGGGCCGATAAGGGGCCAGAAACCTCTCTCCGAGGTGGACGTTGAAGAGGGAGCAGGCGCTGGGTTTGAATCCAGGCTCCGTGTGAATTTGGGGCATTAGACTTCCCTGAGCCTCACTCTCCCATCTCGAAAAAGGGATGGGAATAAAAATGTCTACTTTTCAAAAGTTACTGTGAGGACTGAGTAAAATGAAGTGTTCAGTAGCCATCATTATTGGTAGCTATTCCTATTAAGGCCATGATGGCATATCTATGTAGGGAGGAGAAAAAAAAGAGAAAAGGAAGGTCCTGGGGCAGAGGCTACAAAAGGCCATGGGCCAGACGGGGGTCCTGAGGAGGGAGGTGGGGCCTGTCCAGTGGCAATGGCAGGTCAGGTGATTAGAACAACTGTCCACCTCTCGGTGTGCAGAGCTGCCGTGAGTCTTCCCCACAGGAGACCATCCCTCCCTGTGTGGTCCAGAGCTCTGTGGCAGTGACCGCAGCCCTCAGCCTTCACTTCCCAAAGCGGGGTTCCCAGCTTTGGAACTGGGAGGGTCCCGCCTGTGCTTGTGTGGCCGCCTCTAGCTAGCTTGTACTCTGTTGCCCCAGGAAGAGGCCACTTCAGTTCTGGGGGTGGTTGTGGTCCAATCTGGGGCCAGGTTCTTGCTGAGCCACTTGTTATTTTTGATAACCACATACCTGTTAGGACACACACACACACACACACACATACACACACACTCTAGCAAAATGTGCTTGAAGAACTCACAAGGGGAGGGTCTCTTTGACGTGTGACTTTCCATAATTTCCGAATAGTTTATAGTCTAATTCCCTCGCTAAGCAAATTAAACCTCTTAAGGTAACGATCAGATGGTCCAGATAGTAGCTGTGCGTGCGGACATTTGTAAGATTCAAACACTGGTGGGACCAGGCCCATAGTCATTTGCAAAGGCCTGTAATCGAGGCAGAAGCAATTACTTAGCTGAGCAGTTCCCCCTGGGACCTCAGGCGGTATATCAGGCGGTGATGAGTCCACAGATTATCTGTCTGCCTGCCCCGGAGGCCTCCCGTTCAGCGTGCCTGCCCACCCTCCTGGAGCCCAGGCTCTCAGTGAAGGCCTCCTGACATCTCTGGAACCTGCATACTGGAGACCTTTCTGCCTTGGGAGAATCTGTTTGGAACCAAATAGTTGCAAATCAGCCTGGGAGTCAGATGGCATCCGGGCTGTGGGAACATGGTCCCCAGGCAAAGGGGGATGGGGTGACATGGGAATGGGAGATGGGGGCAGCTTAAAACACACCAGCCGGCAGCAGCAATTCCCGTTCTCTTAATCACTGGGGCCCAACCTCCTCCCTCCTTTACTTCCCACCCCCAGCCACTCAGGTACCGAGACACGGGGTCCCACCTCCCAAAGGCCCTCTCTTTCCATTCCCACGGCCTCTCTCCTCTCTCGGGCCCCTGTCCCCACACCTCTGCACCGCTGGAAGCTTTTCTAATCGGCTGTCCTTCCCCTCTCTGCCAGTCTATGCCTTCCTGCTGCAGCCCATCTTTGGCCACGTTGCCCCCATGGCTCCTGAATCTCCCGAGCCCAGTGCTCAGGAACCCGTGGCCTGGCTCCACCACGTTCCCTGCTGATTCTCCGGCCGAGGTCACATGAAGGTCCAGGGAGAGCTAGTCTCTGACTTGTCGATCTGGCTCCTGGGGTCTGTTGGTGCCCCTGGAAGCGCCACTTTCAGAGAAGCCACAGACCAGCCTTGGACCCTGTGGCGGGCACCATGGGTCCATGCAGCGGGCTGGCCGGGGGTGTGGTGGGAGGGGGTGGGAGGGGGCCTCTGTCCCCGAACGTCCATGCTGCTGCCTGTCTCCGTGTCTGCTGCACCACTGCTGAGAATGAGTCCTTAGGTCTTGAAGGGCTCAAGAATCAACAAGCAAGCTGCAGATGCTGCGAGAGGGCCAAGAGCGTCCAGGACACAAGGTTTCTCAAAGCATGGTCCATGCCACAGCTGTACTGGGGTCATCCGTGTGGAGCTTGTTAAAAGTGTGTGTTCTGGGCCCAGAATCAGGAGTCTGGGGTGGCTTTCCTGCTTCTAAGCAAACATCCCAAGTGGCACTTCTGCACAGGGTAATTTGGTGACAGCTGGGCTAACACCTTGGCAGAGAAGAATTAGTCTGGAGTAAGGAGAGCCGATTAGGTGCCTAGAGGAGAGGAGTGGGAAGGAGGGACGATGTTGTTGGTCCAGCTGGCAGCCTGTCCCATCTGTGAAAAGGGAATAATAATAGCTACCGATAAGGGCTTTTGGGCGCTTTCAATGAAATAGCTCACGTGAAATCCCCTGGTGCATACTGACTGCTTAATGCATGTTCACAAAAATTAAGAGAGATGGGCTGCACTCTCGTAGAAGAGGGTCAGATCCTACACGTCCCATTGCCTCTTGGGAAGCAAATCTCCCCCCAGCAGGGAAAGCGGGGAAGGATGGCTGGGGAAAGGGAGAGTTGGGCTGTAGACCTTTTTCTGCCACTCACTGAGCTGTGTGATCTTGGGCAAGCCCCTGACCCTCTCTGGGCTTCCCCAGTTTGCTTCTGTGTTAAATGAGGAGGTTGGACTAGGTCACTGGTTCTAAAGCTTTTCCCATTGTATTCATCTCAAAGTAATATTGAATGCTTGTTGAAAAGAAAAACATTATATTAAAAACAAAAAGCAGAGCCTGAGGGGCAGTTCTGGTGGGCCTGGGAGCTTTATGTGTGAGTATGTATATGGGGGAGCTGTGTCCGTATTCTCTAAGGCTCTAACATTCTCCAGTGTCAGGCCTTCTCCAAATATGGCCCCCGTCTATGTCTGGAGAAGGCTGACCGTTCTGGGGCAGAACTCTGTGTGCCGTGACATGGCTGTGGTGGTGATATATGTTGGAAATATTGGTACATACAGTAACAGTAAATATCAGCGACTTACCTGTCAAGTGTGGTGATAGATAAAAGAAATACATGGAGGGAAGTGTCAACTGGGAAAAAAATATACGGCCGGCAGTAAATCACCACCAAGCAATTAAAGCATAAAATTAAGTTGTGTGGTATTTTGTTTCCTCGGGACAGTGCACTGCACTGTGGCAGCTCCCACACATGGGAGGCTGGCATGGGCCCGGGCTGGCTTCCACTGACTGCTCCCAACGGCCCAGAGAAAGGAAGAACATTGGGTTCAAATCCCAGCTCCACTGTCTATGGCTGTGAGGCCCCTGGCACGTTTCTTACCCTCTCTGAACTTGTTTTCTCATCTACAAATGGGGGAATTGTGCATTAATGCATATCATAGGAGTGGGTCATTCGCTACGTATGACCAAATAGTCACTGAACACATATCCCGGGCCAGGCACTGCTCCAGGCGCTGGGTCCACTGGTGAACCAAACAGATCCAGCCCCGCTGTCACGGAGCTCGCCTTCTAGAGAGGGGAAAAGACAATAAGATAAATGAACGAAATGCACAGTACATCCATGGGAGATGAGTGCTTTAGACAAGGGAAAGGAAGTGCTGGGGTGGGGTGCAGGGGAGGTGGTTAAGGACTGCCCCCTGAGAAGGATACATCTGAGGGGGGACCTGTAGAAAATGCAGGAGTGAGCCATGTAGATATCTGGGGAAAGAGCTCCGAGCCCAGGAAGCAGGCCGGATGGTGCAGGATCGTAGAGGCCAGTTAGGGGACTTTGGCTTTTACTCTGAGTGAGAGGGGAGCCCCTGGAAGGTTTTGAGCAGGGGAGTGAGATGGTCCGACTCAGGGTCACTGTGTGGAGGATAGACGGTGGGGCAAGGGCTGCAGCCGGGGGTTGCTTTAGGGGAGCTGTGGGCAAGGGGAGAGGGTGGCCTCGGCTGGGGAGGCAGTGGTGGAGACGGCGAGGGGTGGTCCAGTTCTTGGCATAATTTTGAGTGGTGCCAATGAGATTTGCTGACAGATCAGATGCGGGTGTCCGAGGCTGTCGGCCTGAGCAACTGGAAGAATGAAATCACCCTTCTCTGAGATGGGGAAGGTCACTGGAGGAACAGATGCTGGGATCTGCATCTGGATCAGGAGTTTGGTCTTGGGCATCCAAGTCGAGATGCTGAGGACGTCATGGGATGTACCCGTCTGGAGTTAGGTGGGGAGGCCTGGGCTTGGAGGTGGAAGTAGAAACCCCAGGGGTGTAGGGTGGACAGAGAAGAGGTGTGGGAGGTGGAGGAGGGGCTGTCTGAGGAAGGAGCAGAACCAGGAGGGTCGGGTCCTGAGGCCAAGTGAGCGCAGCGTTCTAAGGAAGAGGGACGGCTGATGTGGTAGAAGGTCAGGGAAGATTAGACCTGACCACTGGACTCAGCAATGCCGGGGCTGCGCTGACCTGGTCAAGTGCAGTTGGGGTTGATTTGTTGGTGGCACCTTGACTGGAGCGTGTATTATTCAGGGTTTTCCACAGAAATGCAACCAACAGGGTGTGTGTGTGTGTGTGTGTGTGTGTGTGTAAAGAGATTTAATTTAAGGATTGGCTCACATGATTTTGGAGGCTGAGAAGCCCCAAGATCTGCAGTCAGCAGGCTGGAGACCCAGGAGAGTTGATGGTGTAAGTCCCAATCCAAAAGATGGCAGACTCGAGACCCAGGAAGGGCCAGCATTGCAGTTCGAGTCTAAAGGCAGGAAAAGACCAATGTCCCAGCTCCCGGCAGCCAGGCAAGGGGAGTTCACTCTCACTCTTGGGAGGGCCAGCCTTTCTGTTCTCTTCAGGTCTTCACCTGATTGGATGAGGCCCATCACATTGAGGAGGGCAATCGGCTTTACTCCGTCGACTGATTCAAATGTTAATCTGTCCAAAACCGCTTCCAGACACACCCAGGAAAATGTTTGAGCAAACATCTGGTTGCCCATGAAATTAACCATCGGAGTGGATTCAAGAGAAGACTGAGAGCAGGGGCACTAGAGACCCTGCCTAGAGACCCGTCTTTTGAGGGGTTTTGCTCCAAGGGGAGTAGAGAAAGGGGTGGTAGATGCAAGGAGGTGTAGGGTCAAGAGGTTTTATTATTTTAAGTGGCAGAACTATTGATAATAGCATGCTGTATGCTGCTGGGTAGATGTGGTAGAGAGGGGAAGTTAATGATGTGGGTGGCAAGGGGGCCAGTTGCTGGGTGAATGATCTCATTAGGCAGGAAGGAGTGGACCGCCCAGGTGGGCGGTCGGCCTTGACCAGGAGCACAGCCGAGTCAGCTGTAGGAAGCCGAGAGACCTGGGCAAGTGGCAGTGGGGTGGGGGTGGGGCATGTGTGGACAGGACATTGGGAGTGCCTGGCAGGCCTTTGCTTAGAGCTCCTTTTTTCTCCCGGAAATAGGAAGCCGGGCCGCCAGCTGAGACGGAGGATGAGGGGCTTGAGAGAGAGAAGGTATGGGAAGGTGGGAGGGCTAATGCACTAGGGAAGTGCCCTGTGCTTTCCCGGGCCCTCTTGAGGTCCAGAGCCTGAATTTAAGGGGAGCCCAGTCAGGGAGGTGGTATGTTTCCCCCTGCCCTGTCAGACACCCGGTGCTGCATGGAGGAAGCGGAGGACTGGGAGCGGGCCGCGGGTTCGGGGTGTGGGGGCGAGAGGGGTTCCTAAGGTGGACCACGGAGTCTCTGCTGGGTAAGCGGGGGATGTGAGGCCACAAGGGGAGGGAGGGGCAGTGAGAGGATCCGGGTTGCAGGGCTGTGGGCGTCGGGCTGCCGCGGGGACTGAGCTGGAAGGACAGGACGGTGCGAAGGTTGGAAGTTATTCCTGGAGGCGCCGCAGTTCCCGGTGACACGGTCCGGGGTGGACCATGGGCATGGGTGGCTGAGGAACGGGGGAGGCCATGCCTTTCAGGAGAAGAGGTCAAGGAAACGAGAGGGCAGGGCCAGGAGGGACGGCTCTGGGGACACTGATGCCACTGAGAATTACGGCAGCAGGGACGGCGAGGGCGACAGTGAGCCAGGAGGGAAACTCGCCCCGGGGTGGGGCGTGGGCCGGGGTGACAATGACTGCCCCGGGGAGGTAGCGGTGTGGCCTGAGGGCCGGTGGCGAGGATCAAGTGAGGTTATGTACCACACGGGCACACGGCAGGTGCCTGGTAAACGGGAGCTGCTCTTTAATCGTGTTGGTGACCAGAATATGGTACCTGGCCTGATGGTAGGTCTCAGAACTTAAAATCAGGAATGTGCTGGAACATCTGCGGTGTAGGATTTACATGCACCTGTTTCTAGAAGATGTGGTGCCTGCCAGGCCTGCCTGTCACCCTTCCGACAGTATCCAGACACCCTGAAGTGGAGAGCGGGCCAGGCAGGCCTGTCGAGAGCAGCCGGGGTGGACAGATGAATGCACAGAGGGAACTCAGGCTGAGCACGGGAGCAGAGGGGGAGGGGCCGAGGACACAGGCCTGGCCCTGTTCCCAGGGTCGGGGGCAGGCCCTGCATGTCAGCCATGACGTCTGGTGCATTTCCGGAAGCCCAGGCCCCTCACGCCTGACCTACAGGTGCAGGAAGGTGTTGATGGGACCAGTTGGTGCGTTGAGGTGACCCCTGGGGGGGAAGGCTCTCGGGGCAGCCCCGCATCGCAGGCCTGGGAGCCGCATGCTCGGCGGCTCAGAGCAGCTGGGGATGCTTGAGGGGCGCAGGGCCCCTGGAACCCACTTCCAGTCCAGAGTAGAGGCACACGGCTGGCTGCTCCGTGACGTTTGCTGCCTTTGACGCCCACCGTGCGCCAGCTGTGCTGTCAGAAGCACCGAGTTCAAATCCTGGTCTTTTTACTCTTTGCCTGTGTGAGCCGAGGCCGGCACCTCGCCCATCTGAGCCTCAGTTTCTCATTTGTCAGAAGGCATCATAATCCCCGCCTTTCAGGTTGGGCACTCAGGAGACAGCTGTGGAATGAGTGCAATGATGAGAGCAAAGTGGGGTGGAAAGTTTATGTTTTCGTAAACTTCGGGCCTCATTTCAGCAGGGGGTTCAGTTCCCTTCTTAGAAGAGCTTCTGCCAGGAGCTGCAGTCATTATGGTGAGTGCTAATCCTTCCCCACCTGCTTTGGACACGTGCTTGAAGGAGCAGTTCGTGCACTCATTCCTTCCTGCGTGCATTCATTCACTCCTTCGGTGGGTCTTTTTGGCTTGCCTGCTGCTCGTTGGGCAGAGATAAGAGAATTACCAGTGATGTTGCTCTGAGAAGGAAAGTAACGTTAGCCATTAGCCAGTCCTTCCCTTGTGTTTTCTTTGTCTTTTGGATCAGCTCTAGCTGCTTTCCCCGGGGAGACCGGCTGTCCCTGAAGGCCTAGCAGGCAGGGCTGACCAGAGAGAGATTGTCCTTCTGGTGAGCAAGGCCAGTTCAGTTTGCACCCGAGCAGGCAGGGCCCTGCACACAGTAGGGGCTCAGCGATAGGATGAAGGGAATGCTGACTAGAAAATTCCTCGGAAGTCTCTTCCTCGGCCGGTGTCCTGCTCCGCCCCCCACCCCCCCGCCCCCGCAGCATCCTTCAGATTTGGGCAGGTTGGTTAGACTATTGGTTCTGTGTAGCAGCCAGGTTCACAGTTTTACCTGGTTTTGGACCCGGGAGTTTTAGCCGCGGCCATCTCATTATTGCTTGTCACAGAACAAGCTGTGTAGCCTCCCCAGGCCGTGGCTGCCTCACCTGTGACTCTGGCTGGGCTGAGATCTGGACACTGAGGACAGTGTCGTCATCACATCTGCAGCCCCACAGGACGGCGCCTTATTCTGGGCCCGCTGGCTCTGACCAGAAGTTGGGGTGGGGAGCCCCTCAGGACTGGGCCACGCTGGGAGAACCCTGTGGGCCCAGGGGGTGCACGCAGTCCCCTCAATGAGGGTCCTGCTGGCCGTGCTCCAGGGGAGAGGTAATAAGGAGCAACTTCCACTTACCATCGGTATAAATCCCACAATCAGGAAAATTGCTTCAATTGCTAAAAAAACGCCGGTGGGAAAGTCCATTTATTTTTCATTTTTCTTGTGCACTTGCCACCCTCATGCATGAATCACTGTCGGTATGTAGATTAAATTTATACCCTCGTTATCTTTCATGTCTCTGGGGCTCTGGTGTCAACTAGGTTTCTGGTTACTGAAAGCCACGCCTGCTTTTTAGTGGGAAGAGGATGTGGCCCTGCCTGTGGGCGGGGCCGCTGCAGGGTCTCCACTCTGTTCTGGACTCTGCTCAGCCCTCCCCCACCCCCCCACCCCCCCACCCCCCCGCCGGGCTCCACCCCGTGACTCGGACACAAAATAGGACTTGCTTTTTGGAAAACTCTAGTTCTTCTCTGGAGCTGCTTCTGCTCCAGCCTTTGCAGCAAAGGATTTGGACGCTCAGATTCCGCGCCGGGCTCCACCCCGTGACTCGGACACAAAATAGGACTTGCTTTTTGGAAAACTCTAGTTCTTCTCTGGAGCTGCTTCTGCTCCAGCCTTTGCAGCAAAGGATTTGGACGCTCAGATTCCGGTGGTTTATTTGGGAGGGTTTGCTGTGAGCAGGATGAAGGCATTGTTTCATTTTGAACACCTGCTTTGTGAATTGGCCTGGACTGGATAGACAAACTCCAGGCAATTTGAAAACACACTCGAATAACACATATACAGGCTTCCTTTCTCTTTGTCCTTCAGACACACACACACACACACACACACACACACACACACACACGGAAGAGCTGGGTGCCTGCCTGCCTTCCTCTCTAATACAGGCGTCATGGTTAGACAGCAGTTGTGGAAGAAGCCTGGTTCTCACCTGTGCTCTGGGAGGTTCAGAACCATCTAGGACTGACAGTAGACTTTGTTCTCCCTTCTCAGATTTAGCCATCTCCTTGCATAATCTCTAAAAGCATGGTTCTTTATTCACTGATTTATTTTTCAACAAACTTGATCGCTACTTTTCTGGGTCCTGGACTTGAAATCTGATGAAACCCGTGAAACCCTCTGAAAATTTGTTGAAAGGCCAGGCCCCTCCTCCTGATGCACAGTTTTGAAAAACTCGGGGGTGGTTGACAGAGCCCATCCTGAGCTCCGGGCTGAGAACCCCTGCTCTAAAGAGGCCTGCTCCCATGCATGCCACCGTCCTCACAAAACCGAGGGGCATTCCAGGAGTTCAGAAGCCTGGGATCCTTCCGAGCCAAACAGCTCAGGCCCTCACACCCCGACACCCTCCTCAGATCTCGTCTCAGAAAAGCAGTCCCTGGGGCCACGCTCCTGGCTCTTTCAGGGTTACCCATCTAGACTTAGAGAACCCCACTTATCTCTGTGAACCCTTGCCCCCGGGACGGGGCTGAAGCCGCAGCTGGCCGTGCCTACTCCAGGCCCCTGCAGCCCCCCGGCAGGTATCATTACTGCACAAGAGACCCATCATTCTGCATTAATCTGGGATTCATCATGATAGCCATGACCATAATTAATTTATTTGGTATTAATGGGGATGAAATATGTACTGTCCTTTCAGGGGAAATCAGGCTGCCTATAAGCATTAGTTAAAAGGACCATTAAAATCAAACCTTCCCCAGATCCATTAGGCAAAGTCTTTCATCCTGAAGAAGATGAAGTTCTGCTGTGTGAAATGTCATGAATAATTAGGTTGATTGCTGTTTTAAACTCTGCCCCTTCCTCCCCAACCCTCCCACCTCCCTCCTGCAGCAGAACCCCCCATGCACCCACCGCTTCATCGTCACATCTGCACTGGCCCCCAATTCCCCTCTGGCCTCTACGACCACTGGCATGGCTCTGTGTGTATGGCCAGGACAGGGAACGGGGCTTAAATGACCCAGCTGGACTATAGTTGCAATGGGTCTACTTCTCATCTTTTCCCAACCTTGCGCCCGGGTGGTGGGCACCTTCCTCTTGCCTCGGTGCTGCTCCAGAAAGGGGTAGATGGGAAGAGGTCTGAGGCAGCATTTTTCAAACTGAGGTCTGCAGGGCCCCGCACCTCGAATGGTGGCAGGGGTATAAAACGCAGAGTCCCGGACTCATATCTCAGGGGCTGTGCGTGGGAAGGGGACAGAGGCTGCTACGGAGGGTTTAGTGTCTGCCGGTTGGAGGGGAGAGGCAGGAGAGAGAACCCATCGCGAGAGGCCCGCTCTGCGGCCGAAGTGTGATTTCTCCGGAGCCCCGTGTGGACCCTGGCATGTGGCGTGTCCCAGCCACACGGGCCTCTCCCGTGGGGAGCACGGGAAGAGGCGTCTCACCTGATGCTTTATGCGCATGGGTGCACACAGTTGCCCCGTGGGGCTGGTCCTCTAGGCCTCACCATCAAGCTGAAAAGACCAGGAGGCAGAGGGTGAAACTGCCTGCTCAGTGGGACCTGGAAAATCCTACAGCCCTGGGTGAATTGACGAGCTGTTAATCGGACAGTTGGGTGGCCCAGGGGTGGAGGCCCCATGGACACCCCGGAGTGGTGGGGTGGGGGAGGGACAGAGGAAAAGCGTGCGCAAGCCAGACCCCGCCTCCCTGCCCCGCGCTCTAATCCTTTCACGCTGCCCTGACAGGCGCTTCGGCACAAAATGCACGGCCTGCCAGCAGGGCATCCCCCCGACCCAGGTGGTCAGGAAGGCGCAGGACTTCGTCTACCACCTGCACTGCTTCGCCTGCATCATCTGTAACCGGCAGCTGGCCACGGGGGACGAGTTCTACCTCATGGAGGACGGGCGGCTGGTGTGCAAGGAGGACTATGAGACGGCCAAGCAGAACGGTAATCAGCACGGCCCCTCCCCCCGCCTCCGTGCCGGCTGTGCCCCCTGTCCTGCCTGAGTCCGGGCTGCCCACCCCTCGGAGCCCTGCTCGCCCCCTGCCTCCTCTAGAGCCTTCCCAGATGCCTGCAGGGTGGGAGAACCCCCAGCCCCCAGCCCTTGGCCCTTGCGCTCCACTGAAGCATCAACCGGTTTCCGGCCGCTGAGCGCCTGCCTGTCTCGCGCGCCAGCACGTTGGCTCGGGAGCAGCCGAGGACCTTGTGCCCATCATCTCGAGGCCCCTCCCTTGGGGCGGGGCTGGGAGGGTGCTCCGTCTGCAGTGGGGCTGCTCCTCAGTTTCACATATCTGGGTGCACATTTACCTCCGCACCTCAGAGGCTTCAGTCAGCAAGAGCTCTCGCGTTGGCCTAAGTCACCCTTGGAACGGGTCAGCTCGTATTTCAGTTAACTGTATCCTGTTTCCCCTCTCAGACTGTGGGCTTTTCGAGGGCAGGGACTTAGGGGTGACCACTCTTGTGTCTCCCAAGCCCCTCATATGGGAGCAGATGCTCAGCCAGTCTCCTCGTTCAGGGAGACCCAACCATCTCAACTATCTGCTATTTTATCTGTGCACCCCGCCACCCTTCCCTGGTCACCTCAGGGCCCTGTGCACGGTCTGCACAGAAGCTTGCAGCACAGGCTGAGGCTGATGTCAGGCCCCAGCCTTTAGTAACCACCCCGGAAAGCCTGCCTTCACAGGGGCGGCCTGGGCAGCAGCGGCTCCTGCCCTCCAAGGCCTTGTTCCTGGGCAGCCCTAGGTCTTTCCTGGGCCTTCCCAGGGCCTAGAGAGGGCTCGGACCCTTCCCCCCCCATTCCCCAGCGCTCCCCACAGCAAAGCCAAGCCCGACTCCCCACCTCCTGCAGCCTCACCTCAGGCTTCTGACTCACGGCTGTGCCCTCCACCCTGGCTCCGAATATGGCATTTGGCCAAAGTCAACCTGGGAATCTCAGGCGCACAAACTCGTGAAACATCCAAGGTCATTTGCCTTTGACTAGAATTTTTATCGACTCAGGGTGTTACTGAGGAACACTTTTGTTGACGGCTCTGGGCTGGATGAAAAAACAAAGCAACAACAATTTCATGTATCTCCTTCCAGGTCTTTCCTCGGTCCCCACATATATATTGTATAGATATGATCAATGCATGGAGAAATTAGTCTTTCGCTAACGAATGCAGTTAAAGGGTTTGGGGTGGTGAGGAGGCCCTGTTGGGCGAGGCCGCGGGAGCCGAGCTCAGCCTGGGAGGGACAGCGCGGCAGGGCCTCCTCTCTCTTCTGCCCCCACCCCCAGAGTTCTGGCGTTTGGCATGGACCGCCCTTCAGTCTCTTCTCCTCTTTCTGGGGCCTCTGCAAGCCTGCTCCCAGGCTCTTTGCCTTAATGTATTAATCTGCTCTGGCTCCTTAAAACTCACTCGGTGCTGTTACTTTGGAGTCAGTTATGGTGTCACAGAAGATTAGGGATAAACCCTCAGCGCAGATGGACTCAGAGAGCCCAAGCTGCCCGTGCAACTCTGATGCCCTTCACCAGAGACCCCAAGGATGCAGGCCATCCCCAGGGCCAGCGGCTGCTTCTCGCTGTCAGAGGCCTCCTTTAGACCCTGAGCACGTGCAGCCTGGCGTCCACTGCTGCTGTGGATGGGTCGAGAGAAAGGGGAGACCAGCTGGGGAGGCAAGAATGACCCAGTGGGGCTAACGCTCTTATCGAGGATGGTTTGCCCCGCAGCAGACCTCTGTAGGATGGTGGAAAGACACCGAATTCGGCCTCAGAGGTTGGTGGGCATCTCTGCCGGGTCGTGCACTAACTTGGGGGTTCCCCTGGCAAGTTGTGTACCTGGTTGAGCCTCGGCATCTCAGCTCCATAGGGGTGGGTCAGAGCACCTGTCACATAGGGCTGTGTCCTGAGGTTTCCAGAGGCTGACACTTGTGGAATGGGACGTTCCACGAGGGAGAGGCCAGTGTGGAAAAGAAATGCAAACAGTAGGTGAGATCTGTTGTAGGTTTGCCAGCAGCTGGGGGTTACACAGTGTTTCTGGTCTGTTTCTCCTGCCTCTGGCTGTCAGTGAGGCAGGGGCCACACCATCCCTTGAAATCTGGGTGCTCCTTAGCGCAGCAGGGGCCTTGGTCTGCTGTGGGACATTTGGTTCTCTCTTTTTATGTTTTAATTCCTCCTTGCTAATCTAAACCCTCTTTCAGGCTTAGGTTCCCTCCCTGGTGCTACCCCAGAGACTGAATATCAGCTATTTGTATCTTGGTGTGAATGATTTTGTTCATGTGTTAGTCTCCCTGGATATTTGCATTTTCAATATAATGAGGTGGCATTTTATGCCAGGGACAAGTGCTAGGAGACCCTGCATAATTCAAAACTAACATATTTTAAGACTAATTTTCCCATAGGAATTAATGTAAAAAGTCGGGGGGCCGGCATGTATCCTGGGAGCGCATAAATCCATAACCAGTGAAGTGTATCTTTGCCTTAATGCTACTTTTTATTTTCTCAGCACTATCTCAGTCTCTCCCAGATGCTCTCTCCTAAATTAACAGCCTAGGGTATCATGGTCTTGCTTGGCCTTCCTCATAGCATTTTATCACATTTAACTTCCGTACCAAAGTCATTGATTTTTGGGTACATTTTTCAGCACAAGCACTGCCACCACTACTTAATGAATACTTGGATGATATTGTTATAGGATATAAAAAAAGATTTTAAATTATAATAACAGTGAATGTTAAAATAACAGCATAATAGTCCCCATAATCGCAAGAAGAAAGTTCCGCGTACGTAGCCAGCCATGCGGAACCAAGGGGCCACCAACCCAGGATGACAGGGGTTTGTCCCAGTGGCGCTGCCATCTGGCCATGGTGAGAACAATCTCTAATGCACTAGGCCAACCTATTTTGAAATTAAGCAATTATCGATGAATTGAAAAAATTTTTGGTGGTTTCATTATTTCAAATTTTGTACGTAAAGACCGTATGGATATTTTTAAAGTGCACTATTCCGTATTTGCATCAAGTTCTGTCATGCTCTTCTTATCTCTATAAATACGGGCAGACGGGAGTGATTCCTAACAACAGAATTTAAAGTATTTTGGACGTTTTCCTCAGTGTGTGTGCCTCAGTGGCTCTGGAATCCTTCCTCCTGGTCCTGGGTCCAGGACCCCAGGGAGGGACTTGAGTGGTGGGCTTTGAGGATGACAATGCTCTGCTGGGGAAGAAAACAGCCCAAGGAGGAGAGAGGACTGGGGGCCTTGTCCCCCCTCCGCTGTGTGCACCATTTATCATAGTGTGAGCCTGGGCTTCATGTCATTAAGGATGACTTAATCCTACAATGTGCCACCCACCCAGGCTTCAGAGGGGCGAGGGGACTTGCCCACGTCACTCATTCAATGAGAATGGTGAACCCAGGTCTTCTGACTCCAAGAAAAACCTTTTAGAATTGTTGTGAGGCTCATAGGCACATAAAGCTCTTAGATCAACACCAGGCACACAGTAAACACTTAATAAACATTAGCTATTATTATTGTTGTTCCTAAGAGAGGGTTTTCTTGGGTGGAAAGGAAGAAAGGTAGGAAGATAGGCATGGAGCAGACCCCCTTCAAAGTACACATGTGGGAGGGGCACAAAGAACCCAGAGGGCCAGACGCAGCTGCCCATTCCCTCTTGCTCGACTCTGGGGCTGCTAGGCAGAGAACGGAAGTAAGTCTAAGTGCTGGGAGAGGAACAAACCACTTACACACAGTGCCTCTCTCTGTGCCTGACTCTGACTGAGAATAAACAGCCTTTGACCCACAGGAACTTGATGCTCAAAATCCATTGAAGACAGTTGATCAATCAGCATGTTGTCCTGAACACTCTTCAGACCAGTGTTTTTCAAAAAATTTTGACTATGATCTACAGTAAGAGACTCATTTTATGTTTCAACTCAGCACACATATTCATACAGCAAGCATTGATCAAGTTTCATGAAACAATACTTGCTCTCATCTGCCTCATCCATCCCATCGCATTCATCCATCCCATCCCATCCATCCCATCCCATCCCATCCCATCCCATCCCATCCCATTCCATCCCATCCCATCCCATCCCATCCCATCCCATCCCATCCCATCCCATCCCATCCCATCCCATCCCATCCCATCCCATCCCATCCCATCCCATCCCATCCCATCCCATCCCATCCCATCCCATCCCATCCCATCCCATCCCATCCCATCCCATCCCATCCCATCCCATCCCATCCCATCCCATCCCATCCCATCCCATCCCATCCCATCCCATCCCATCCCATCCCATCCCATCCCATCCCATCCCATCCCATCCCATCCCATCCCATCCCATCCCATCCCATCCCATCCCATCCCATTCCATCCCATCCCATCTCATCCCATCCCATCCCATCCCATCCCATCCCATCCCGCCTATCACAT
>NC_041217.1:50588524-50606820 GCF_002837175.3 Physeter macrocephalus
TCCCATCCCAACCCATCCCATCCCATCCCATCCCATCCCATCCCATCCCATCCCATCCCATCCATCCCATCCCATCCCATCCCATCCATCCTATCCCATCCATCCCACCTCATCCCATCTCATTCCATCCCATCCATTTTATTTCGTCTCTTAGTTTTTGATCAACTAAATTGACTTTACAACACACTAGTGGGCTCTGACCCATAATTTATGAACAACTGCATAGGTGAATAGTGAATGTACAGGTCACCCCTGCTATGAGCCCAGGGCTGTGGAAAGGCAGCGAAGCCGTGGGTGGGACCTGGGGGAACCGACGTTCCTGATGGGAGGAGGGGCACACGTCTGGGCCAGCCCAGAGCACAGACTTCATTCTGGCTCCTTCACCTTTGCAGCCTTGGCAGTAACTCACATGGTTGGCCAGTCAGAGTGTTTGTCATGATGGGGAAATGCATGGAATGGTACACCTTCAGTCTGAGGAAAGCCCCTGTGTGCCTGGGCTGGCAGGGGAGAGGCAGGGAGCTGAGGCAAGGAGGACATCGTCCTCACTTTTCAGTGACTCAGAGGGCCTGTGGTGCAGGCGTGGGCTCCCTGGGGTTTGGGACCACTCCCCTTTGGTATTCCTCATTTTCCCACACTCTTGCCCATAGCAGGCAAGACTACATGAGGAGAGGAGGAAGGCGGGTTGGGACCCAGCTGCTTCAGATGGGCTGGACCCAGTAAGAAGTGGTTTTCATTGCAGATGACTCAGAGGCCGGAGCTAAGCGACCCCGGACCACCATCACGGCGAAGCAGCTGGAGACGTTGAAGAATGCCTACAAGAACTCCCCTAAGCCCGCCCGGCACGTGAGGGAGCAGCTGTCCTCGGAGACAGGCCTGGACATGAGGGTCGTACAGGTGAGACACCAGCCACCCTGGCCCCCAGGCCTCCTTTGCTGACCGGGGATCCCAGGCCCGGTGCCACCCAGGCCGGGCCTGGGGCAGGGGTGGAGGGTGTCCTGTGGGTCCCTGCATCTGTGCCCTCCACGTGAGGGAGGCTTCGGGAGTGGAAACCATGGCACCTCATCAGCGGTGTCACTGATCCCCTGCGGGGGGATCAGTGGCTCAGGGCCACAACCCCCGGAAATTTGCTGAATCAGAGACAGATTTCTGAGGCCCAGGCAGGCGGAGTGGTGGGCACGTCCCATGCCTTGGCCTGAACTCTGCTGAGGCTTCAGTCTTAGTCTTTTGTCTCGGGGACCCTGGGGGCTTTGGGTTCGTGGTGGACGCCCCACCGAGAGTGTCCCTTGTGCTTGCGTGGCAGGTTTGGTTTCAGAACAGAAGGGCCAAGGAGAAGCGGCTGAAGAAGGACGCGGGGCGGCACCGCTGGGGGCAGTTCTATAAGAGCGTCAAGAGGAGCCGGGGAGGCAGCAAGCAGGAGAAGGAGAGCTCGGCAGAGGACGGTGGGGTTAGTGACGGTGAGCTGAGCTTCCGAGGTGAGCAGGGCTGCAGGGGCGAGGCCCAGGCCCTGGGAGAGGCCCCTGGGAAACAGTAATCCCCGATGCTCACGAGGGGTCTTTCTTGAGGCCTGGCCAACTCCCTCCCGAACACAGCCCTCCCTGCAACTTGGGGTAAAGGGCAGGGAGGAAAGGGTAGTGGCCCTTCCAGGGGGGACAGGGCAGAGGAAACCGGAGCTCTGCTGCGGACACATGGAAGCCGGGTTCCCAGGCCTATGGGCCCCAAGGCCTCCCCTCCTTGCCTGCGGCCCGGGGCTCCCTCACCAGCCCACGCAGCTGTGCAGGACAGCTGCGTCTCTGCCTGCGCCCTGAGCCCCCCTCCTGCATTTCTCCCCTCGGCCGGGGCACTGGCCTCCCTCCCGTGACCCCCTAGAGTGAGCCCCCTCCTCTCCTGGCGGCGGGAGGATGTTCTCAACGGGCCCTTTGCCCCGGGAAGTCAGTACTGTGAGTGCACGTGAGCTGGGGACCAGCCTCATTCTGAAATCCCTTCCCCCACCGCTCCTGTCACCCGGTCCAGTGGAAACGCTTTGCCGCATGCGCTGTATTCAAATTTGTGCGTCAGCGAAGTTGCAAATGGCTGCATGTTTTGGATCCTTCGGTTGTTTGCAAATAGCCGTAACGGTTCTCATGCAGTGAGTCCTCAAATGTGGAAGGTCTTCTGTTGTGGGGCGAAGGGAAGAGTCCTGAGCTGGGGGATCAGAAATCCAGCTTCCGGTTATGGCTCTGTCAAACGGATTCACTTCTCTTGAGCCTCAGTTTCCCCAACTATAAATGGGGAACAACCACATCCTTGCCCACCTCACAGTGTTCTTGGGGATCCATGAACACAACCGACTGTGAATGTGTTTGGGGAAAGCTCAGCACATTTTTACACTTGCAAGACACGACCATCCCCTTTAGGGAGCCTGTGGCTCCCACAGAGGGCCCTGGTCACACGGGATGACAGGTGTAGGCAAAAGGCCAGTTAATGGCCATTTTACAGTGGAGCTGAGCCTTCATTGCCGCCCCTTCTAAAGGGCATGACTCCCCTCCCCCTTTTCATTTTTATGGGTGGGGTGAGGGACAGCCTAGGGCAGGTTGTCAGAAGGGATGGGTGTTGAAGTCCATGCTGGGGTGGCCTTGGTAGGAATGGATGCACAGGCCCAGGTGGGAATAGAAAGGAAGTCTGTGGGGCAGCAGACGGCATGAGCTGCCTGCCAGGACCGTGATGTCCTGAGAGGACTGTAGCCCAGCCCAGAGGTCTGCCCGTGGGGCCCTGGGGAGGGTTCCAGGGCCTTATGCTCACCTTCCAGGCCTCTTGGTGGGGGAGGGGGAAAGCCACTTAATCTCCTCTAAGCTGCTGAAATCAACATCTGGAACATACAGGATTGTTAAGTCTTGTTTCATAGCTCCTTTCTGTTGGGTGCAGGTGGGTCCCCAGGTTGACATATCATTGGTCTCTCCAGGTAATTATATAATCTTCTTTTTCTTAAGACTAAATTGCTCACCTCTGTTGGAGAGCGGAATTCTTCCGGGTGGCAAAGGTTCCATTAGATCCCCTTAATGAAATTCTTCATAAAACAAGGTCATTTGCCTTAATCAGTCCAATACTTTGTCCCCAGTGAAGAGCTTATTGATAGAGAAACCAAGTAGTTTAATATTGAACCTCTTTCCCAGGTAGACCAGAAGGCTTTTGTACACGTCTTAGAGCGGTCCTCAGCTCCCCTGACCGTATGGACTTGCTTGTTTCCCAGCTAACTGAACCAAGCACTTTTCTCAGCTTGAAAACTTTCAGATGAAATCTTGTTAGCACAGAGTTTCTTCCATTTGTGATGTGGAGAACATATGACCCACCAAACCTCAGGCATTCATATGCCTCAGTGTAGCCATCTCCGTACCTGAGCACACATGGGACCAACAAACTCACCAAACATTTGTCCAGCCTTCTGGGACCGAGGCGTTTGGTCTCTGCAGGTGTGTGTTCTGTTTTCTCCCCTTTATGTGGGTCAGTCTCTGGATGCCAGGCTGACATGTTGGCGTCTGGCTCATGCTTGGGCTTCTTTCCTGGTCATGTGTATTCCTAGGTTGTGAAGAACGGGGGACCACCGGAGTCCTGGCGGCTGACAATAAATCTCCGTTCTTTTGTCCACAGAGGATCAAATTCTCTCAGAACTTGGCCACACCAATAGGATTTATGGCAACGTGGGGGACGTTACAGGCGGACAGTTAATGAATGGGAGCTTCTCCGTGGACGGGACAGGACAATCCTATCAGGACTTGAGGGATGGGAGCCCCTATGGAATCCCCCAGTCTCCATCCTCCATCTCGTCCCTGCCATCCCACGCTCCTTTGCTCAATGGGCTGGATTACACGGTGGACAGTAATTTGGGCATCATTGCGCATGCAGGGCAGGGAGTAAGCCAGACGCTGAGAGCCATGGCTGGGGGACCCACCTCTGACATCTCTACAGGAAGCAGTGTAGGCTATCCCGACTTTCCAACTAGCCCAGCCTCTTGGCTCGATGAAATGGATCATCCTCCTTTTTAAGCACCTCTCCTCCCCACCCTACCCGTCCTCTGGCTTGACAGAACATCTTCAAGGATCAAAAGAGACTTGCCTTTTAAGGATCAAAAGTGCACCAATGTGAATTTCCATTATTTTCAATGGAAGTCCTCTGCCGATCCCGGGGAGGTCGCGGGACCCCACTAGGGCTTGTTTTCCTGGGAAGTGGTGGGCGAGCAGCCTCGTCTCAGAACACAGCACAGGGGCACAGAACCCAGAGCGCTAGGGTGCTGGCTTGTTGGCTCCTCTCCCGCCCTGCTTACAGGCTTTGGCTGCACAGTGCTTGGTTGATGGCATGACTGTGTCAGGCCACCTTGCTCTTTGGGAACTCTGCTCCAACTGGAGTGTCTCATGAGATGCCCCCCCGAACCACTGCTCTCACCAGAACCGAGATTCCCGAGGTAGAGGCATCACGGCCCTTGAGTATTGATAAAAGTGATTTCTGGACCACCCTTATTGAACCCTAATTTTCAAAATAAAAAGTCACTTATTAAAGGTCAGTGGAAAACTTTGATGGCCAGAGTTCGATGTTGAAAACATGCTCCCTCCTCCTTTTTTTTTGCTGTGAAAAAACATGACTTCTTCCCTACCCAGAAATACATGCCGGAGACCATCTGGTCAGTTTTGGTTTTTACGAAATCCCATCTATATCGCTGAATCCCTGATGGCAAGAAGTGGTTTTCATTGCAGGTGACTCTGAGGCTGGAGCCGAGTGGCCCTGGACCATCACAGCGACTGCATGACAAGTCCCCCTGGTGCACAATGTGCCTTTTTAATTTGCCTGTGTTATTTATTCCACAAGACAGGCTGTGGGTTCCAAAATGATCAAAGCTAAAATATGGAGAGAACAGAATGACAATCAGTGAAAACATTTGTAGACGTTTGGATTCCAAACATACAGTCTGTTTAGCCAAGTCAGCAGATGCCAGTCTCCCAGAGTTCTCCTCCGGTAGGGCGAAATGACATTGTGTCTGTTTTGAGGGAGTTGGTTTAGATGAGCTTGTAACTCCACCCGGCCCCCGCTCACCTGCAGCCAACCCTCCTCAGCCCTTTAAAAATGTGAGCTTTCTCTGCTGTGCTAGTTGACTCAATTGGAGAGCAGTCTTGGCCTCTTCCGAGTACTAGCAATGCTTCTTGGCCTATCTTGGTTGGGAGGAATCATTTAGGGAGCAGCCCTAAAATTGTCCAGAGGGTTCCAAATGGTCCTTGGCTGCATCCCTCTGGTTGCTGGCTGGACTCATGCCAGGCCCTGTGTTGCTCCAGTCCTGCACTCAGAAAGGCAGAGCTCTCCAGCCAATGGCAGTGCAGAGACTCTCAGCTTGTGGGTCTGCAGTAGCCCATCACCACGCCTGAGGCAAGGGCAAGGCCAACCCCTGCTTTATGAGCTGCTGTCTCTGCAACAGACTGCACTTCTACAGGAAATACCGTTGCGAATGGTGCTACAAGTCCCACTTTATGCCACACATCTGTCCATCAGGAAGCTCTCCATGTGCATACTGGATTTAGCCAGGTGGAATTTATTCGTCCCCTTGGGAAATGGTGGTTTGCTTCTTCTGGCCTCCCATTCTCTTAAACAAGATCAGCAGAGTGGGAAAGGGTAAGATGGCATTGCCTTTCTTTCACAGCAAGTGATGGGGCCAAAGCACCTAAGGACCCTTCCTTCTGGGAACGGTTTTGAGGACCGCAAAGATTTAGGCATAAGGTAGGCAGACTAAAGGAAGAGATAAACACTTCCTTTTTGGATGCTTCATCTTTTGTAAACTCCTTTCCAGGACTAAACTACGGTCAGTGAAGCTTCATATGGTCAGTAAATTCCTGGATCAGCCTTCAGGCCATCTTTGTTCTCTGATCAATTTTGTAGTGTACCCTTATTTTTTGATGTGCTCGATTGTTGTGAGTTTTTGCTTGGGGAGTCTGCAAATGTAGGCCCTCTGCCTGAGGTTCCAGGTATAGGGATGATGGTGTGTTAAGCCTGGCCAATTCTGTGCTATGGGGAATTCCCCAGTAATGTGACTATTCGGGGTGGGGATGGAGACACAAATGCAAGGTAACAAGTCGTGTGAAGGAAAGTGCAACCATCTTTTTGGAGGACAGCTTCTTAAGCTCACTGTTCTTAGCAGGCTGCTTACAAAACAAACACAGGAGAAAGACTGCTGGGTTAAAACCAGTTAAAAACTGCCCCACACAGACCACTGTCTCAGCTTGATTACTTGGAGTAGTATCTCATGGGACGTCAGAGGCGCTTCGTATTTTTGGCGAGTGCAGTACCATGAGAGCAGGCTCTTTAAGGGGGAACATCCCCCTGTGTAGCACTGCTTTTGGAGACCAGATGAAATCGACCAGTTTTTGTTTTTTAGATGGGTTAATCATGCTTACTCCCTATTCACTGGCAGGAGAAATGGGAGGCCTTCCTCATTCATACAATAACAGGAGTCTCTTGAGGAACCCAGTGAATAGTGCAGCTGACGTCATGATGTCGGGAGGAGCTCCTTTGGTTTGGTGGGGTTGGCTAGCTGGGAGAGCTCTTGAGTGAGCCCTGGTCAGAAAGCCAGGAGAGCTGGATTTAAGTTCCCCAGGGCCACCTCGCCAGAAAGCAGCAAACACTGGTGCTGCATTTAGAAGCACAGTCACAATCGGTCTCAGATTTTAAGTGGATCTCCTTGCAAGTGGGATTAGTGTTATGGATGGGCTAGTGCCACCAATGAGCCGCAGGCCAAGACAGTTCCTTGGCTTTTCTGAGGCTCAGGGATGGAGAAGAACAGAACTACCCTGAGATTTGGGTCCAGGCACGCCTCTATCGCTCAGTAGTCTGTTATTGATGTATAAGGTGTTACATGGGAGCTGTTTTCCCCTTGGTGAAATGACATGGATGAATTTTAAAAACAAGATGAGACCTTCTGGAGGCGTTGACAATATTTGGACCTGTCTTTGGCTCTAGGAGAGCTGTTTACTAGCAACTGTTATCTGCAGTGCCTGGCTGATGGACCTGAGGGTAGGAGGCTTCTGAATCCAGGAGCAAATGAATAATATTTTTTTTAAAAAAACAAGCCCAAGTTTCCAATGGTAACTGATATAAGCAAAAACGGGATCTGTGGGGCTATGGAAGAATCTCTATTTGCTGAAAAGTAGTAAGACCGTGGAGGAAATACCAAATGCAAGGGCTAAGCTGGCCACTGGGTAAATCGCATTGTGGGGAAGCCTGGATCCCGGCCCTTTCGGGGACTTGCTGTGCACCCTGAGGCCAACTCCTTTCTGCCCTTGTGCTTCCTCTTTCTTGCCTCATCTGACAGTTATAAATATAAAATGAAAATCAACTACCACATTGATAACATTATTCCTGCAAACTAATACCATGAAACACCAGGGAAAGAGGATAAAATTAAGACAGAAGAAAAGCATTTAGCAGTGTCTTTCAATAAGGTTTTTTTTTGTTGTTTTTTGTTTTTTTTTTGGCCAATGTAAAACATGAAATCTGGTAAGATCCCTGGGGGGCCATTAGATCTTCACAATGAAGTTCACTTTGCAAGAAGTATAAGAAATCTGACAAACAAAAGACATTACCTTCTCTGAAGCTCGAGCTGGTTATTCTGAAACAACTGCCTCCTGGCTGGAGGGGTTTAAGGCTTCAGTTTAGCAAAAGCTGCGTGCTGTGTGACAGGGCACCGTCCGGCACCCGCTCCCGCACGCCCCCGCTCCCGCACGCCACTCACTATAACGACAACTTGGTTATAGCCATGGAAATAATGACCATACCTCCTCAGCCAGCAGGGTCTGGAAGGACCGAGGAGGCTCACTTTTAAACATTGCACTTTAGAAATTGGAAACGGTGAGATGAAGAAAAATTCAATTAAGCGGAAATGAGTTTTGTTTTATTGCCTGCTGCTGAAGGGCTCTGGGCATGCTGAAAGCTAAATGAAAAGCACATCACTGCCTCTCTCTTTCTTGGGTTGGTCAATTGGCCCTTTTTGCAGTCGTCGCTCCAACTGTTCTAACACACTGACTGGATCCAAAAAGAGAGAGCGCAGCAAAGTCACCCCATCCACACGCTGCTTGGTAGGACCACACTGAAAGCACAGTTTCACGCTGCTAGCTCTGGTGAGGAGTCAGCTGCAGGTCTGGGAGGTGCGCCAAGCATCCTTCACCCCGGGAGGAAGAGCACAGGTGGACAGAGCGGGACACCCCATGCTCATCCGCTGCCCACCTAGAGACAAGAAGCATTTGTACATTCCCCACTTGAGGACGGTGTTGAGCCAAACACGCAGGTTCAGGGCTGCAGGATCCCAGAAGCTGCTCTGAGCTTGTACTCAAGACCTCAAAGCCTCAGATCCCCTAAGCTCTGGATTGTTGCCCTCACCCTTCGCAGTGTAAATTTTGTACAGTTAAAAAGAAATGAAGTCTCATTTCCTGGCAAAAAAAAAGAAAAAGGAAAAAAAAAAAAAAAGGACCCACCCATCCTTATTTATTGCCATGTGACTTTGGAACACAGAAGCTGGTGCGTTTGTTTGTATGTGCCTCCTGTGTGTTGGCATGAGATGTGTATGGTAAAACTATGTCCAATAAATATGGAAATTCTTTCGAAGCCAGCGTGCCTTGCTTTTCATTTGGTTTTCTGGAAGTTTTTCTCTTGACATAAGAAAAAACTGTGCTGACATGGGTTCCTTTCATCACCAGAAGGAAACCCAAGATACAACTCTGAATGCAGAACCACTTACAACTATGAATACCTGCCCTACTCTGTCTAAGTGTTGGATAGAGGAAGTTCTCTGATTTTTCTAATACCAATTTTCTGGGGCCCCGTCCTCTGCTTCTAGGCTTAAGGAATGGGCAGAGAAAACCTGCTGATCACAGAAATTTTAGTTACTGTATGTCCTGTTGTATTTTAAAGTCCTTTATATGTGTACCTTTTCTCCCTAGACAAGTATGTGCAAATGTCTATACTTGGGTGAGAGGTGGACAGAGGGGTAGAAACACCTCATCAGGGCTCCTGGACAAGCTTTTCCAGGAAAATCTCCATTCAGGTTTTTTCCCTGCAGGAGGCTTTATTAGTGTGCAGGACCAGAAGTTTAGCTAGAGTGGAAAGAGCAACAGAGATTCTTTAATAAAAAAAAAAAATAATAAAGTCACAGCATTTCTTTAAGAGCTGGGATTCCATCCAGGAAAAATGAGTGCTTGTTGCATTAGTGATTAGTTTTGTCTGGTTGAAGAGAAGATCCAAACAGAGGTGCACTGAGCAAGACGGTAGCTATTAGCCATTTGAGGCTATTTAAATGTAAATTGATTAAATAAAATTAAAAGTTTAGTTCCTCGCACCAGCCATGTTTTACGTGCTCAACAGCTACATGTGACTAGTGGTTACTGAATTTGGACACACAGATATAAAACGTTTCTATCATTGCAGAAAGTTCTATTGGACAGTGCTGACAGGGTCTGGCTGAGGAGAATAGGCAGAGATAACTCATCACCTGTTTAGCTACTAGTTATCCTGGAGTACTTGCTGAAGTATTCTCAGACTCTGTGGGTGGCACCAACTTCTCTGCCATCAGATCACTACACACCAGAACCACTTGCTTAGGTCTGAAGCAGGAGGCTGGGCCCTGGTCCTCTGAGCAGTCTGATGTCCTGACTCACCCCAAGTCCTAGACCCACTTGTGCCCCACAGTCTACCCAGTTAAATAGGAAAGATATTGCCTCCTAGGCAGCATGTCCAGTGAGCCTCTTGGAGGGTTTAAAAGTCTTTTAGTGGAAACTCAGATCTCTGCTATCAAGGAAAGGGGTTGATGGTCCTTTGTCAAATCATCTCTGGTGGTAAATACTTTACTAGGCTGAGAAAGGCAAAAAAGCCTTTCCGGGCTATGCACTAAGGAAGGTGAAGGTGACAGCATCTAATGGAGTGAGGTGTGGGTAGAGGACCACAGGAGGTACACAAGGACTTTTCTTTCCTTCACTAGCTCAGTCCCTTGGGTGGTTGTTAGGGAAGTTTGTAAAGAGGCTATGCGTTTTCCTGAGGCACTAATAACAGGGCTTGAGAATTCTGCCAGTGTATGCCCTACGCACCATGTCTCTAGTCTCGTGTTCTCAAACCCCTCATCACCAGCCTGTTGGAGTCTTTGCTTTCCATACACTAACAATTGTTTTGAGTGTATCAGGCTGACAATTCATTGGACCATTTCCACTTTGTGCTCTAGTGTACACAGTTCCCACCACCATGGTAATCGAGTAGCTTTTTGGAATTATGAAATGTGTTCTCAGCTCACAAAGGAAGGAGAGGGAGGATCTGGTCCTTTTTCAATTTTCCTTTGGTTTGGTTTGGTCAGACCAGCTCCTGAGCAGTGTGATTCTCCTGACAGTGGCTTTTCAAAAGGACAGTTGTTTAAAGACGAATAAAGGAAAGAAATCACTGGCTA
This sequence comes from Physeter macrocephalus, assembly GCF_002837175.3. NCBI lineage: Eukaryota > Metazoa > Chordata > Mammalia > Artiodactyla > Physeteridae > Physeter > Physeter macrocephalus. The sequence goes on from NC_041217.1 coordinate 50,598,963, forward strand.
GAAAGAATGAAATAAGACACAAACTCAGGAGATCCAAGGCTCAACAGTCAGCGTTTTCCACCTCTTTCCCAGCTATACAGCTAAAATCAGAAAAGGATAAAAAGCAATCAAAGGCAAGTCAGTATGTTGTAAATTTTAACCAATTGCCAAACTAGAAGTAAAATCATGAGAGGTGATCCTCAACGTATCTGAATGTATCTTCTTAGATTTGATATTTGAGACATAGTTTAAAAATTGTCCTTTACAGTCTAAATGGAAAATTGTTGCAACACTTTGCCAGACCTCCTAGAAAGGCTATTTCAGTTTTATCATTTGGAACTCCTGGTGCCTCTCCTCATAAGGGCTGTGCTGTGAGCCGGGAGGGATGGAGCTGGGTCTGGATGCTTCTTTGGGTCGTGACTGCCTCAGGGAAATAAGCAATGGTCAGCCACTGCTGCTGGGGAGACACTGTGAGTTAGGAGGGAGGAAAAAACCCCACAAAGTTTATAAAATGGGGCCAAATCATTAGAAAGAGGGAACTTTTTATTATCATACTTCTAAAAGAAGTAATAAAAATAACCCATCCAAACTATTAAATTAAGTCTTCTAAATGATCAGCTGCTGCCCTAGGAGAGTGTATTACATCCTGTCAGAGAGAGAGCAGGTATGGCTTCTGCATGTAACATTTGTCCCTTTGTCACTTTTTCATTTTCTTCTCTCATTTTTGTCCAATGTGACTTCAGGATTTTCCTTGAAAACCCTTTCCTTTGGTGATTCTTCCTTTGGCCATCTCCCCTGTTAAACACAAAGTCTGAATTTAGGCATGTTATTAACTGGTATGTTATTCTGTAATTAAACGAACAAGTCACAGGCCATCCCTGACAGAACCCATGTTTTCCCTTCTCATGGAAGGGGGTCCTAGGAGAAAAAGGTTTCCACGTGACTTATTCATCCTGCAGGTTGTTTAGCAGACCACTGAAATGGTCAGAACTTTCAAGGCTGATACAGGCGAGGCTGTCTCTAGAGTTGGGGGAGAGTTTTTTGGTTTTGTTTTTGTTTTGTTCGTTTTCTAAGATTTATGTTTCTCTCGCTTGCCAACCCTGGACCAGGATCTCCTGTTGGGAGGGGCTTGGGGATTTTGGAAAGGCTGGGAATTGCTTCCTGAAAGATATAATATAAACCTCCAAAAGTGGTCTTGGCACACACTTGGAGTTGGAAATAAGCAGTTTTTTTTTCCCCAAAGGCCATTAAAATGGTAAATAGGTTTCAACAGATGGCTTCAGCACAGCAGTGGAAAGCCCAGGCAAGGACTTTGGGGTTAAATCTCATTATTTTAGTCACCTGGGACTGCCATATTATTCCGGAAAAACAAACATTTATAAAGTTGACAGCTCTCTCCTCATCTCTAAAATAGAGATGGTGAAGGTTGTCTTCTCACTGGCAAGCTGATGGGGGGCTGCCTGTGACCTAGGGAATTGAATGTCACTTTTTTTGACACTTGTCAAACTACAGCTCACCCAGTCTACAGGAATATGATAACCAAGAACCTATATTACTGATGGGCCAGGACTTTTATACTCAATATGTTGCTGGCTTTATTATTTTTTTCAGAATCATTTTAACATTTAATGCGTCTCAATTAAAGTGATTTCCTGGAGTGGATGCCAAGCTTCGTTTAGAATGCGCATTAACCACTTTCTGTATCTGTAGTTAAAGGCACTGAGGGATTTAAACAGCAATCCACAAGTCTGTTCAGTCAAGGTTTGGCGGAATAAAGCAGATTATAAACAATAATATATGTCTTTCTCTTCTTGTTTTGGAAGGGTTCCAAACTCACAAACGGAGCTAAAGTGCTATAAACATATCCAGGACTAAGCTTTGGGCTCTGCAAATGTACTCCATGAAAGCCACGGGCACTGGTGGTGCCACTTTTTATCCTGTGTGTGTACGTGTGCACGTACTTTAAAAGAGCTTTTTATTACACAACGTGTCCATCAACTGAACTTACCTTCTAAACATTAAAATGGAAACCAGGATTGCTACACAAGTGAGAGGAAAAATAAATCCTGGCTGCGGTGTGGATGATGAATTTGCTGCTGCTGCCCAGGGCAGCCCATTGAAAGGCACCTCTCTATTCCTTAATGCTCTCATAGTCCTTTAAGTTCAGCCACTGCATCCAGTAGTTTTAGGTTCAAATGGTCTTTTTCCACCTATAAGAGAAACCCACACCGAGTGCCTGGAGTTCTACCACGAGGCAGACGCATGTTATAGGGGCAGGTCCTTGGATGTTTCCCTTCTGGTTTTCACCTCAGTGTTCTAGTTGAGAACTCATGTTCATTCCTTCTAAGACATGTAGGAAGGAAACAAGGAAGATTCTGTCCTGAGTGTAAACTAGCATGTACCTCGTGAACATCCTGATCTGGTTTTTAGGGCTGGGGGCTCTCTATTGCTGGAAGAAGGAATATTGCCCTCAGAAATGACTCCAGTTCATGAATTTCCAAAAGAAGAGAGAGTAAAAATGTAAAACAATCACTTATTTTACAACTGTGAGAAGAAAAAGTGATGTAACAGAACACAGGAAAGAAAAATTTGAATAATTTATATATAAAAGTAAAAACAGTAATAAATAAAAAACTATGAACTCCTAATAACTATGATGATCCGTACAAGGATTAAGCCATTAAGTTCTGCTTTTCAAGTAGGAGCATGACAACAATATTTCAAGGGTAAGTGAATAAAGATGAGATTAAATAGCTTTTCCTGTTCAATCCTTTAGTGTAATGCCAATTAATGCATATTTGAAAAATTGATCATACTTGGTGCATAATAAACCTTAGATGATAAGTATAAGAAGGAAGCTTTTTTTTTCTTCAGTCTGATAATCACTATACTTTGACCTAAACCCCTCTGATGAAGTAGCTGTGTATGGTTACTGAAATAATTAAAGATGCTCAAGGTAAAGCTCCAGTAATGATTATAATAATTTTTCAAATCACATGATTATAAAAGACTGCATTGAAGGCTTTTTATGCTGTAAGGAGAAAGTCCTATATATATATATATATATATATATATATATATATAAAATCCATGGAAAGGCCTGATAAGGCACCTCTGAGTGTGGCTGCTTTTGCTTTCATTTTCACTCATCCTGATAATGTGGTACAGGGAACACTTTCGGACTTGGTATTAGAGGTTTGGAAAATCACCCTGATTCTGGAAAAATAAGATCATGTATATTGAAGTGTTTTATATTTATATAATAAAGCTTATATAAAGATGGGCATTTCTACTGTTTCTATTTGTGTAACCTTGGACAATTTCCCTAACAATTCTGAGTTTCAATTTCCTCATTTGTAAAATAGAGAAAATACCAATTATTTCTACTTTTATAATTATTCTGAGGTTCAGTTAAGATGCTTGTGTATAAAGTCCTATACAAGGTAAGGTGTGATTACTGTTAACATCATTGAAGTTAAGATGTATTGACTATAAGATACATTAGTTTATGCATTACTAAGAAAAAAAATGCTGCCAATTCAACTATAACATTGTTTGTAAAAGACATCCAATTTTGGATACTTTAAAATGTGAAAAAACGTGCATCTTAAAATTCATCAAATATAGTATTACGACTACTATTGAAACATCTGACCCAAAACGCCTTAGGGGTTGGGATTTAAAATTCACTCAATAAATATTTAAACTTGATATTTTCATTACTGAATTGTTGGTGGGTTACATACCTTTTTGTGATAAACATTTACTTATGAAGGGCATCTTTTAGGGACCTGAAGTTTGATGAAAGCCTTCATGTTTCAACTGTTAAATGCTAAATAAGCATTTGAAAGTCTTCATGTTCAGCTGAAGCATATATTAGCCTGGGCACTAACCCTTCTGCAACCCAAGCTCAGCTCTGTTCCCATCACACACCTTGTTCATTAATCCTCAGAGATGCCATATTGTACATGGAATAATAACCCATAGCCGAGTAGTTAAACCTGGCAGGAAGCTAAGAAATACCTATTTAATGGAAAGGTTCACTGGATTATGGCAACCCTTTAGCTGGAAAATGCTGAAACATTAAAAAAAAGCTATAATAGATACGATTCTAGATATTATACTTTGGTTGTTACCCTTCTACCTAACAAGCATTAGAGATAACAGTATGTGTTCAGTTGGCTGACTTCTTATCTCTTTATTAGAGAAATAGTTATAGTAGGTTTAAAAGATTTACTTTTTGATTATTAACTTATTAATTTCTATGAGACTTTTCAAGATATCTCATGCAATATCTTGAGATAACATAAGTACTTCTAAATTTCCATGATAATGGGAAAAGGGAATGACAGTGGCCTAGAGCAGTGCCTGTCATTTAGAAGGCTCTCAAGGACTATTTGTGGATTGAATGGAGGAGGAGCTTCAAAACTTCACATGAGTTTTGTGGTCTAATAAAGGGCTGAGATTCAGCAGACTTGGTCCTAACTGTGGCTCTACTACTACTCTATGACTTTGGGCAATTTAAGTAACCTGTTAATGTCTGATTCATCCTCTTCTAAGTGGCCTTAAGAGCCCTTGCACTACCTACTCTACAGGGTTACTGTGGAGGGATGACAGATTAGATAATGCCTGTGAAAGCATTCTGAAAAGTCAAGAGCTAAATGCATATAAAAAGCCATCATTAGTCACACAAAACTGAACATGTGGGCTCATTTCTGCCCTGCAGCAGAACGAGAGGTCAAATAGGTCAGGGTCCAACTTTTTGGCCAGGGCCTCTTTAAAAATTTCCAATCGTGGTGATCAGTGATAAAACTGTATGTATATTGTTGGAATCTTGACCAATGGTTTTAAAAAAAGATGCACTTCTCTCATTCTTTCAAATAGGCACAGCAAGACCCCATACATCATCCGGGAGAAGCACTTAAAACTACGAAAATTGGTTCAGTCAACATATTACTGTATTTCATTCAAGAATGAAATACTGTAACAAGAAGCCAGAAAAAAAGGGGTTCTAAATGAGATTCACAGACCACCGTGGAGTTCAGAGATGGGCTTCAGGAGACCTGTGAACTCCTCAAAATTCCATGCACAACACTGTGTTCTAGGGAGAGAGTGATCTGGAACTCCACAAGAGTTAACACTGATTTAGCTGACTCAAGCAAGAGTTCTGAAGGTAACTGATTCAGATGCTTTCCTTTGCCTCCTCCGTAATGTTTGTTTACATGATTCTCTTTTTATTCCTTGTTTTTCACTAGTGTGTATCAAGACTACTGTGAAGGCAATCAGGGCCTCTTAGATCAGTTGATAGAGGGCAAAGTAAATGACAGCGTTGAATAAATATTAAATAAAGAAAAAGCCATTAGCGTTGTTCTGATCACAATATCTCCAGGAAAGAAAAAGAAACAAATTTCCTTTTTCACTTTATTAAGGGCATAGGAAAATGGGGTTAGGTATGTTTTTATGTGTAGACACACATCTATAGAGGTGGCTGGAGGACAAGACAATAGAATAAATGTGGAACCGAGAAGGAGGTTAAAGTAGAAAGGTAAAATATAAATAGTCTAGAAAATGCAAGTTGTAAAGTAGCAAAAAGCAACTATTCACAACACTGACAAATGTCTTTAGTTACCCACTACCTAAAGATGCCTCCAAGCCAACTGGTTTCCAGTTTGGGAACACAATGGAGACTCAATTTTAAAAATTCTCATGTACACTAAAAATAACAAATCAGAGAGTTTGAACCAAGGATGAGGTAAACGAAATCCCAATCCCAGTAAAGAACCAAGGATGAGGTAAACGAAATCCCAATCTCAGTAAACATTAGGGAAAAAAAAGGCTGAACAATTATTTTGAAGTTCTAGTTGAATCATGACTAGAAATGAACCTTCAGGGAATTCCCTGGTGGTCCAGTGGTTAGGGAATTCCTTTCACTGCCGAAGGCGTGGGTTCAATCCCTGGTCGGGGAGCTAAGATCCCACAGGCTGCATGGCGCGGCCAAAAAAAAGAAGAGATGAACCTTCAGAAAAAGGTTTTCTAGGATATTTTCAAGTATTAATTGGCTTGAACATCACTAATCTGTCCAGGAAAGAAAAATTCTGCAAAACAAAACCAAACTTACACTAAAAGTATGTCCTAGTTTTATCATGCTGAACTATATGAAAAAGTGGTTCACCACATATCTGAGGAAGTTAGCCAGCTTTTTGGTCCAGTATATTTGTGTTCTTTGCTTGGTGATAACCGCTGCAGCTTTGGCAATGGAACTCATGATCTGGCTGAAGTGTGATGCACTACATAATAGTTCAATAATTTAAGGGGAATGAAAAACCAAGATCCAGTTTTCTCTGACATTTATGAATGAAATCTTCCCCTTAATAAGGCACAGGGAGATGATCCATAGATTGTTATATACGACAGTAAGGTTTTTGAAAATTCAGATACGGGCAACAAAATTATAGAGATTTTGGAACCTGATTTTAAAATGCACTTGAAAATGTTAAGTTGATGACTTTTTTTAGTGATAGCTTTCAGTGCAAATATGAAACCTTTAAAATAAAATTAATAAAAACCAAATTACATTCTTTATTTAAAAACAACCTGTTTTAGATGTGTCAAAACAGCTTATTAAAAACTTGTCGAATACATACCCAGGTCAAATTACAAAAGAGAAATGAAAAAAGGGAGTTCCTTGATAGCTTCTTGCTCAGATAACTACCCTGTAAATTGGAAATGAATAAACACTTTTTGATTTGCTAATGTCCGAAAAATGCACAAAGTAATATCAGTTAAAAGCTGCATGCAACATCTTGGTCACTTTTACTGTAACTAATGAATAATGTTACTTAAAACACATTCAATTAATGTGGAACATGAGAGAATTTAGCTGAATAGTAAGGTTGCAATGTAGCTGGGACTGTGGGAAAAGAACAGATAACGAAGAGAAAGCTCTGCTAGAATTACAGTAACATTTCAGTATGTACTAACGTGCTTATCACTTCCACAGATAATTAAGAAGTCATTAATAATCTTGGTGAGTGGTTTTGGTTTACATCTCAGAAAATAAGGGGTTAGGAAAATCACAAAATAAGCAGCATTATTAATATGCCTCATTTCTGCTCTGGTGGGGCTTGTTCCAGAAGGACAGGTTAGCTTGAGCTAATGAAACTCTTGTCCATTGTTGAGGGCTCCACTAAACAAGTTTATTACTTGTTATCTTAGGAGTGACACGTTAGAAAAATTATCTTTTAAATGGTCATCTTGGCATCTCAACTTGTTTCTTCATTTCTCTTCCTATGACAACTATCTACTTTCCGCACATAATAAGAAATGTCAAGGAATTTCCCAGATGGAGTTCTTGAGGTTTAAAGGGGAAAATGTAGGGAGCCAGTTTCAACAGTGGCATACTTGTCTATCCTTTAAATAAAACCTGTGGCATACTTGTCTATGTTTTTAATAAAAAATAGAAGTGCTCCAGAAATAACTTCAATCACACCTAAGTACTGGGGCGTTACGGCTGTTTCATATTAGACCCAAATAGGCCTAACAGTTCAGGCCGGAGCTAGTTACAGAGACTGCTGCCATATGCGACAGGAACATTATAGCCAATTAAAAGGGCCCTAGGGAGGTTCCTCCCTGTTTTGTAAAGGTGAGTTTAAGGAATCCTGACCTAACCAGTGAATTCTCTAGAATCTGTGTTTCCATCCTAAAATGTCCAAGATTCTGAGGTTTTTCCGTAAATCTGGTTGTTCCTCTGATTTCTATATCCCTTATGTGACAAAACTCTGCCCTTTCTCTCTTTTGCTTTCTTTTTTTTTTTTTTTTTTTTTTTTTGTGGTACGCGGGCCTCTCACTGTTGTGGCCTCTCCCGTTGCGGAGCACAGGC